>NC_045437.1:71213882-71239528 GCF_002776525.5 Piliocolobus tephrosceles
CTTCTTAAGCTGATAAGCAACTTCAGCAAAGTCTCAGGATACAAAATTAATGTGCAAAAATCACAAGCATTCTTATACACCAGTAACAGACAAGCAGAGAGCCAAATCAGGAATGAACTTCCATTCACAATTGCTTCAAAGAGAATAAAATACCTAGGAATCCAACTTACAAGGGATGTCAAGGACCTCTTCAAGGAGAACTACAAACCACTGCTCAGTGAAATCAAAGAGGACACAAACAAATGGAAGAACATACCATGCTCATGGATAGGCAGAATCAATATTGTGAAAATGGCCATACTGCCCAAGGTAATTTATAGATTCAATGCCATCCCCATCAAGCTACCAATGAGTTTCTTCACCGAATTGGAAAAAACTGCTTTAAAGTTCATATGGAACCAAAAAAGAGCCCGTATTGCCAAGACAATCCTAAGTCAAAAGGACAAAGCCGGAGGCGTCACGCTACCTGACTTCAAACTATACTACAAGGCTACAGTAACCAAAACAGCATGGTACTGGTACCAAAACAGAGATATAGACCAATGGAACAGAACGGAGCCTTCAGAAATAATGCCACACATCTACAACCATCTGATCTTTGACAAACCTGAGAAAAACAAGAAATGGGGAAAGGATTCCCTATTTAATAAATGGTGCTGGGAAAATTGGCTAGCCATAAGTAGAAAGCTGAAACTGGATCCTTTCCTTACTCCTTATACGAAGATTAATTCAAGATGGATTAGAGACTTAAATGTTAGACCTATTACCATGAAAACCCTAGAAGAAAATCTAGGTAGTACCATTCAGGACATAGGCATGGGCAAGGACTTCATGTCTAAAACACCAAAAGCAACGGCAGCAAAAGCCAAAATTGACAAATGGGATCTCATTAAACTAAAGAGCTTCTGCACAGCAAAAGAAACTACCATCAGAGTGAACAGGCAACCTACAGAATGGGAGAAAATTTTTGCAATCTACTCATCTGACAAAGGGCTAATTTCCAGAATCTACAAAGAACTCAAACAAATATACAAGAAAAAAACAAACAACCCCATCCAAAAGTGGGGAAAGGATATGAACAGACATTTCTCAAAAGAAGACATTCATACAGCCAACAGACACATGAAAAAATGCTCATCATCACTGGCCATCAGAGAAATGCAAATCAAAACCACAATGAGATACCATCTCACACCAGTTAGAATGGCAATCATTAAAAAATCAGGAAACAACAGGTGTTGGAGAGGATGTGGAGAAATAGGAACACTTTTACACTGTTGGTGGGATTGTAAACTAGTTCAACCATTATGGAAAACAGTATGGCGATTCCTCAAGGATCTAGAACTAGATGTACCATATGACCCAGCCATCCCACTACTGGGTATATACCCAAAGGATTATAAATTATGCTACTACAAAGACACATGCACACTTATGTTTATTGCGGCACTATTCACAATAGCAAAGACTTGGAATCAACCCAAATGTCCATCAGTGACACACTGGATTAAGAAAATGTGGCACATATACACCATGGAATAGTATGCAGCCATAAAAAAGGATGAGTTTGCGTCCTTTGTAGGGACATGGATGCAGCTGGAAACCATCATTCTTAGCAAACTATCACAAGAAGAGAAAACCAAACACCGCATGTTCTCACTCATAGGTGGGAACTGAACAATGAGCTCACTTGGACTCCGGAAGGGGAACATCACACAATGGGGCCTATCATGGGGAGGGGGGAGGGATTGCATTGGGGAGTTATACCTGATATAAATGATGAATTGATGGGTGCTGACGAGTTGATGGGTGCAGCACACCAACATGGCACAAGTATACATATGTAACAAACCTGCACGTTATGCACATGTACCCTAGAACTTAAAGTATAAAATATATAAATATATATATATATATATATATATAGAAAGAAATATCTTCTGGAAAAATCCAGTAGGAAGCTTTCTGTGAAACTGCCCCATGTCGTCTTCATTCCTCTAGTGCAATTAAGCCACTGTTTTCGTTGAGCAGTTTTTTAACCCTGTGTATGTTCAGTGTGTGATGGGATATTCGGGAGGACTTTGAGGCTAATGGAGAAAAAGCAAATATGTTCAGACCGAAAATGGAGAGAAGCTTTCCGGGGAACTGGCTTGTGACGTGTGCATTCCAGTCACCTTGTAATACCTCTCTTCTCATACAGTGTCGGGGAAACCCTTTTGGAGAAACAGGTACCAAGTGATATTCGGGAGCATGTTGATGCCGATGGTGAGAAAAGGAAATAGCCTCAGACAAAACCTGTAAAGACACTTTGTAGGAAACTACTTTGTGATATGTGTAATCATCTCACATAGTAAAGCTTTCTTTACATTACGCACCGTGGAAAGTGTCAATGACGGATCCACGAAGGAACCTTTAGGAGCACATTCAGGACTATGGTGAAAAAGGAAATATCTTCAGATAAAAACTGGAAAGAAGCTTTCTGGGAATCTGCTTTTTGTTTCATTTATTCATCTTACGAATGTGAAGCTTTCTTTACATTACACAGCTTAGTAACTCCCTCATGGATGGATCCGTGAAAGGATATTTGGGATCACATTCGGGCCTATGGTGAAATAGGAAATATAGTGAGATAAAAACTGGAGAGAAAGTTTCCGAGAAACTGCTTCATGATGTGAGTATCCCACTCAGGGAGTTGTAACTTTCTTCTCATAAGGCAGAGATTGAACACTATTCCAATAAAACCGAAAGAATGGTATTCGGAGCACATTGAAGACTATGGCAAAAAGTGAAATGTCCTCCTATAACAAAGAGAAAGAAGCACTCGAAGAAACTGCCCTCTGATATGTCCATTTTTTTCACAGAGTTAAAGCTAACTCTGCATTTTCCAGTTTGAAGGTCGGTCTTTGAGGGTTCTGTGAAGGGGTACTAAGTGGTGACCAGAAGCTTTTGTGAGGCAAGGAAATGTCTTCCATCGAAAATCAGAGAGAATCTTTTTATGCAACTGTTTTGTGATGTTTGTATTCATCTCATAGAGTTAAAACATTCTTTGGATTGAGCAGTTTGACATCAATGTTTGTGTGGAGTCTGAGAAAGGATATTTGGAAACGCTCTTTAGAATATCCTAAAAAAATAAAATAACCTCAGAGAGAAACCAGAAGGAAGCTTTATGTGAAACTGCTCTGCGTCATGTGCGTTCCACACACACAGTTAAGCTGCTCTTTTCATTGAGCTGTATCATAACACTGTATATGTTTAATCTGCGAAGGGATACTCTGAAGGGCTTTGAGGCTCATGGTGAGAAAGGAAACGCATTCAGATAGAAACTGGAGAGAAGCTTTCTGAGGAGCTGCTTTGTGATGTGTGAACTCCAGTCACAGAAATACGTCTTTCTTCTCCGAGGGGATTCCAGAATCCCTTTTGGAGAAAAGCCTACCAAGAGATATTCGGGAGTATAGTGGCCACTATAGTGAAAAAGAAAATATCCTCAGAGAAAACCTGGAAAGAAGATTTCAGTGAAACTGCTTTGTGTTACATATATTTATTCATCTCGCATAGTTAAAACCTTAATTATATTACACAGTTTGGAAACTCTGTCATGCACAGATCCGTGAAGGGACATTCGGGAGCACATTCAGGCCTACAGTGAAAGAGGAGATATCTTCAGATAAAAACTGGATAGAAGCTTTCTGAGAAACTACTTTGTGATGTATGCATTCCACTCAGGGTGTTATAACTCTTTTCTCCAAGGCAGTGTTTGTACATTGTTCCTGTGAAAACGAAAATGTGATATTTCACAACGCATTGAGGACAATGGCCAATAGAGAAATATACTGAAATAAAATCCAGGAAGAAACGTTCCAAAAATCTGCTCTCTTATGTGTGCGTTCACTTCACAGTGTTAATGCTTACTCTATATTACCCAGTTTCGAAACTCTGTCTTTGAAGAATATGTGAAGGGATATTTAGTGACGCCTGGAGGCTTGTGGTGAGCAAGGACATGCCTTCCAATGAAGCCCGCAGAGAAACGTTCTCAGCAACTGCTTTGCGATGTGTGTATTCATCTCATAGTGGTAAACAATTCTTTGGATTGAACAGCTTGAAATCACTGTTTTAGAGGAAGCTGAGGAAGGACATTTGGGAACAATCCTTAGAATATGATGAAAGAAATATCCTCAGTTAAAATCCAGAAGGAAGCTTTGTGTGAAACTGCTCATTGTCATCTTAATTCCTCTCATTCAGTTAAGTCTCTGTTTTCATTGAGCTGTATTCTAACACTGTGTATGTTTAGCGTGTGATGGGATATTCGGGAGCACTTTGAGGCTAACAGTGAAAAAGGAAATATGTTCAGTCCGAAACTGGAGAGAAACTTTCCGAAGAAGTGCTTTGTGACGTGTGCATTCCAGTCACACTTTTATACCTCTCTTCTCATACAAGGTTTCTCCTTTTGGAGAAACAGGTATCAGGTGATATTCAGGAGCATGTTGCTGCCAATGTTGAAAAGGGAAATAGCCTCAGACAAAAACTGGAAAGAAGCTTTCTAGGAAACTACTCTATGATATGTGTAATCATCTCACAAACATAAAGCTTTCTTTAAATTACACAGCTTGGAAACTGTCATGGATGCATTCACCAAGGGACCGTCGGGAGCACATTCTGGACTGTGGTGAGAAAGGAAATATCTTCAGATAAAATCTGGAAAGTCGCTTTCTGTGAATCTGTTTTCACTATGATTATTCATCTCACATAAATGAAGCTTTCTTTACATTATGAAGCTTGGAAACTCCCTCGTGGATGGATCAGCGAAGGGATATTTGGGATCACCTCCGGGACTATGGTGAATGAGGAAATATAGTCAGATAAAAACTGGAGAGTAGCTTTCTGAGAAACCACTTGGTGATGCGCACATTCCACTCAGGGAGTTATAACTTTCTTCTCATAAGGCACAATTTGAATACTGTTCCAGTACAACCAAAACACTGACATTCGGAGCACATTGAAGAATATGGCAAACAGTGAAATGTTGTCCAATAAAAAACAAAAAGAAGCACTCGAAGAAACTGCTTTCTGACATGTCCATTCTTTTCACAGGGTTAACCTTACTCTACTTTTCCCAGTTTGAAAGTCCGTCTTTGAGGGTTCTGTGAAGGGATAGTAATTGGCAACCGGTGGCCTGTGTGAGGCAAGGAAATGTCTTCCATCGAAAATCAAAGAGAAGCTTTCTGCGCACATCTTTTGTGATGTTTGTATGCATCTCATAGAGTTAAATCATTCCTTGGACTGAGCAGTTTGAAATCACTGTTTCAGTGGAATCTGAGAAAGGACATTTGGAAATGCTCTTAGAATAGCCTGAAAAAGAAATAACCTCAGAGAGAAACCAGAAAGAAGCTTTCTTTGAAACTACTCTGTGTCACGAGAATTCTGCTCACAAAGTTAAGCTTCTCTTTTCATTGAGCAGTATCATAGCACTGTTTTTGTTTAGCCTTCGAAGGGATAGTCTGGAGGGCTTTGAGGCTTACGGTGAGAAAGGAAACGTCTTCAGATAGAAACTGGAGAGAAGCTTTCTGAGGTGCTGCTTTTGTGACGTGTGCATTCCACTCAGGGAAATACACCTTTCTTCTCCTAGATGATTCTGGAATCTCTTTTGGAGAAAGAGCTACAAACAGACATTTGGAAGTATAAGTACGTCTATGGTGAAAAAGGAAATATCCTCAGACAAAAACTGGAAACAAGACTTCTGAGAAACTGCTTTGTGTTAGATATATTTATTTGTCTCACATAGTTAAAACTTTAATTATATTACGCAGTTTGGAAACTCCATCATGCAGACATCTGCAAAGGGACGTTAGGGAGCACATTCAGGCCAATGGTGAAAGAGGAGATATCTTCAGGTAAAAACTGGATAGAAGCTTTCTGAGAAACTACTTTGTGATGTAAGCATTCCTCTCTGGGAGTTATACCTCTTTTCTCACAAGGCAGTGTTTGAACACTGTTCCTGTGAAACAGAAAAAGTGATATTTCGGAACACATTGAGAATTACAGCGAATAGTGAAATGTACTGAAATAAAATCGAGGAAGAAGCCTTCCAAGAATCTGCTCTCTGATAGGTGCATTCACTTCACAGAGTTAATGCTTACTCTATGTTGCTCAGTTTCGAAATTCTGTCTTTGAAGTATCTGTGAAGGGATATTTATTGATGCCCGGAGGCTTGTGGTGAGTGAGGAAACGTCTTCCGATGAAACCTGCAGAGAAACGTTCTGAGCAACTGCTTTCAATGTGTGTATTTGTCTCCTAGAGTTAAACCATTCTTTGGATTGAGCAATTTGAAATCACTGTTTTTTTGGAATCTGAGGAAGGACATTTGGGAATGATCCTTAGAATATGGAGAAAGAAATACCCTCAGATAAAACCCAGAGGAAGCTTTTTGTGAAACTGCTCTGTGTCGTCTTAATTGCTCTCACTCAGATAAGCTTCTCCTTTCAATGAGCAGTTTTCTAGCCCTGTGTATGTTTAGCGCGTGATGGGATATAAGGGAGCACTTGGAGGCTAACATTGAAAAAGAAAATGTGTTCAGATTGAAACTGGAGAGAAGCTTTCCGAGGAACTGCTTTGTGACGTGTGCCTTTCAGTCAAAGTGTGATATCTGTCTTCTCATACAGTGTCAGGGAAAACCTTTTGGAGAAACAGGTACCAGGTGATATTCAGGACTGTGTTGATGCCAATGGTGAAAAGGGAAATAGCCTCAGACAAAAACTGGAAGGAAGCTTTCTAGGAAACTACTCAGTGGTATGTGTATTCATCTCACATATATAAAGCCTTCCTTATATTATGGAGCCTGGAAACTCTCATGGACAGGTAAACGAAGGGACCTTCAGGAGCACATTCAAGTGATAAAGGTGATAGGGTGATAAAGGAAATATCTTCAGACAAAAAGTGGTAAGAACCTTTCTTGAACCTGCTTTTGCTATGTTTATTCTTCTCACATAGATGAAGCTTTCTTTACATTACACAGCTTGGAAACTCCCTCCTGGTATTTGGGATCACATTTGGGATCACATTAAAGTTTTAACTATGCCAGATGAATAAATATATGTAACACAAAGCAGTTTCACTGAAATCTTCTTTCCAGGTTTTCTCTGAGGATATTTTCTTTTTCACCATAGTGGCCACTATACTCCCGAATATCTCTTGGTAGGTTTTTCTCCAAAAGGGATTCTGGAATCCCCTCAGAGAAGAAAGACGTATTTCTGTGACTGGAATTCACATGTCACAAAGCAGCTCCTCAGAAAGCTTCTCTCCAGTTTCTATCTGAAGGCGTTTCCTTTCTCACCATGAGCCTCAAAGACCTCTAGAGTATCCTTCGTAGACTAAGCAAAAACAGTGTTATGATACAGCTCAATGAAAAAGGAAGCTTGAATGTGCGAGCAGAATTCACATGACACAAAGCAGTTTCACAGAAAGCTTCTTTCTGGGTTCTCTCTGAGGTTCTTTTTCAGGATATTCTAAAAAGCATTTCCAAATGTCCTTTCTCAGATTCCAGAGAAACAGTGATTTCAAACTGCTCAATCCAAAGAATGATGTAACGCTATGGAATGAATACAAACATCACAAAAGTGTTGTGTGGAAAGATTCTCTCCGATTTTCGATGCAAGACATTTCCTTGCCTCACACAGGCCTCTGGTCGCCACTTACTATCCCTTCACAGAACCCTCAGAGACCGATTTTGAAACTGGCAAATGTAGAGTAAGCTTTAGCCTGTGAAAAGAATGGACATATCAGAGAGCATCGTCTTGGAGTGCTTCTTTCTGTTTTTTATTGGACGACATTTCACTTTTTGTGATAAACTTAAATGTGCTGCAAATATCACTCTTATGGTTTTACAGGAACAGTGTTCAAACTGTGCCTTATAAGAAGAAAGTTATAACTACCTGAATGGAATGCACACATCATGAAACAGTTTCTCAGAAAGCTTCTCTCCAGTTTTTAGCTGACTCTATTTTCTATTTCACCATAGCCTGAATGTGATCCCAAATATCCCTTCGTGGATTCATCCATGAGGGAGTTTCCAAGCTATGGATTGTAATGGAAGCTTCATCTACGTGAGATGAATAAACATAATAAAAAGCAGATTCACAGAAAGCTTCTTGCCAGTTTTTATCTGAAGATATTTCCTTTTTCACCATAGTCCAGAATTTGCTCCTGAAGGTCCCTTCATGGATCCATCCATGACAGTTTCCAAGCTGCATAATGTAAAGAAAGCTTTATATATGTGAGATGATTACACATATCACAGAGTAGTATCCTAGAAAGCTTCCTTCCAGTTTTTGTCTGAGGCTATTTCCCTTTTCACCATCGGCATCAACATGCTCCCTAATGTCACTTGGTACCTGTTTCTGCAAAAGGGTTTCCCCGACGATGTATCAGAAGAGAGGTATAACACTGTGACTGGAATCTACACGTCAAAGAAGTTCCTCGGAAAGCTTCTCTCCATTTTCGGTCTGATCATATTTCCTTTTTCACCGTAAGCCTCTAAGTGCTCCCGAATATCTCATCACACGCTAAACATGTACAGGGCTAGAAAACAGCTCAATGAAAAGAGAGGCTTATCTGAGTGAGAAGAACTAAAACGACACAGAGTAGTTTCACAGAAAGCTTCCTTCTCAATTTTACCTCAGGATATTTCTTTCTCCATATGCTAATGATCGTTGCCAAATGTCCTTCCTCAGATTCCACAAAAACAGTGATTTCAAGCTGCTCAATCCAAAGAATGGTTTAACTCTATTAGATGAATACACACATCGCGAGCACTTGCTCAGAAGGTTTCTCTGCAGGGTTCATCGGAAAACGTTTCCTTGCTCACCACAAGCCTCTGGGCATCACTTAATATCCCTTTACAGATTCTTCAACAACAGATTTTCGAAACTAGACAACATAGAGTAAGCATTAACCCTGTGAAGTCAATGCACTTTTCAGAGAGCAGATTCCTGGAACACCTCTTCCTCGATTTTATTTCAGTACATTTCACTATTCGCCACAGTCCTCAATGAATTACAAAAAATCACTTTTTCATTTTCAGAGGAACAGGTTTCAAACACTGACTTGTGAGAAAACAGGTATAAATCCCTGGGTGGAATGCATACATCTCAAAGTAGTTTCTCAGAAAGTTTCTGCCAGTTTTTATCTGAAGATATCTCCACTTTCACCTTAGGCCTGAATGTGCTCCCGAACATCCCTTCATGGTTCTGCGCATGAGGAGTTTCAAAGTGCATAATATTATTAAGTTTTAACTATGTGAGACAAATAAATATATGTAATACAAGGCAGTTTCACATAAATCTTCTTTCCAGTTTTTGTCTGAGGATACTTCCTTTTTCATCATAGTCGTCACTATACTCCTGAATATCTCTTGGTAGCTTTTTCTCCAGAAGGAATTACGGAATCCTCTAGGAGAAGAAAGGTATATTTCTGTGGGTGGAATCCATACATTGCAAAGCAGATTTTCAGAAAGCTCTCTCCAGTTTGTATCTGAAGACGTTTCCTTTCTCACCGTAAGCCTCAATGTTCTCTAGAATATCCCTTCGCAGACTAAACAAAAACAGTGTGATGATACAGCTCAATGAAAAAAAAGCTTAACACTGTGAGCGGAATTCACGTGATACAAAGCAGTTTCACAGAATGCTTCCTTCTGGTTTCCCTCTTAGGTTATTTCTTCTTCAGGATATTCTAAAGAGTGTTTCCAAATGTCCTTTCTTAGATTCCACAGAAACAGTGATTTCAAAACTGCTCAATCCAAGGAATGATTTAACTCTATGAGAAGAATACAAACATCACAAAAGAGTTGCACAGAAAGCTTCTATCTGATTTTTGATGAAAGACATTTCCTTGCCTCACACAGGCCTCCAGTTGCCACTTACAACCTCTTCGCAGAACCCTCAAAGACCGACTTTCAAACTAGGAAATGTAGTGTAAGCTTTAACCCTTTGAAAAGAATGAACATTTCAGAGTGCAGTTTCTTCGAGTGCTTCTTTCTGTTTTTTATTGGGCGACATTTCACTTTTTGCCATAGTCTTCAATGTGCTCTGAATATCACTCTTTTGGTTTTACAGGAACAGTGTTCAAACTGTGCCTGATGAGAAGAAAGTTTAATTCCCTCAGTGGAGTGCACACATCACCAAGCAGTTTCTCAGAAAGCTTCTCTCCATTTTTTATCTGTCTATATTTCCTCTTTCACCATAGGCCTGAATGTGATCCCAAATATCCCTACGCAGATCCATCCAGGAGGGAGTTTCCAAGGTGTGTAATGTAAAGAAAGCTTCATCTATATGAGATGAATAAACATAGCAAATAGCAGATTCACGGAAATGTTCTTACCACTTTTTATATGAAGATATTTGCTTTTTCACCCTAGTCTTGAATGTGCTCCTGAAGGTCCCTTCGTGGATTTTCCATATCTGTTTCCAGGCTGCATAATGTAAAGAAAGCTTTGTCTATGTGAGATGATTACACTTACCACTGAGTAATGTTTGGACGAACGGAGGCAAGATGGCGCATTTCCGGGTTCTTCATCACCAACTCTTCCCATGTGCGAGAAAATGCAGCTGGCACCCGGAAAAGTGCAGACAAACCACACATGCGACAGGTGATGTCAATCCGAAGAGCCCAAGATTTACCTGGTGTCAACTGCGGAGCCTTCCCCCCGCCGACAGCTCCATGCCCCGCCTATTGCCCTTCCACTCCTAGAAAAGCCGCTCCCGGCAGGAGCGCAGCGTGGGCTTCCTCAGCCCTTACTCTTGTCGGGACTGGGCGACTCTCTTGGCCTCCTTTTCTGGAGGGCGACAGACTTCACCTTACACACCTTTTTTCCTGGAGCTAGATGACAAAGAATAACTTTGCAGTTTTGCTTTTAGTCTTGCCTACTCGCTGGTTTGTTTCTGATCGCTCTGGTGGTTCTTAGAAAAACAAATCTGTTGGTGTTGAATCCTGGGAGGAGACCCCTCCTCTGGCCTCTAAGGGTTGAGGAACCTCCTCCTGCTCCTACGCTGCAGACGGACCAGGACCTGCAACACGCTTCCCTTATCTCAAGGCCTCTCTGGGGTAAGTGCCCTTGTCTCCTCTTTACCTCCCTCAGCTAAAAATCTTGCACAGGTCCGAGGCTTACTTTTGAGCCACCAAGTGGCTTGGGAGACCCCTTTAGGACGGAGATGACCGCCGCCTGAAGGTAATCTCCACCTTGTCTTCAAGAGCCTCCAGTCTGTCTCTGGTGATTTCAAAGGACGCTTTGAAGCCAGGCAGAGATCTCCATTGTGTAAGTAAAGAGGAAAGAAATGGGAAACCTCCAGTCTACATTTCCAAAGAGCACCCCCTTAGGTTGCCTCCTAGCCAATTTGAAAACCTTACAGCGGTTAATTTTCCTTGCCACTGTAGCGTGGCCCCAATACAAACTAGATAATCAGTCTCAGTGACCACCAGAGGGCACTTTAGACCGTAATGTTCTGATTGACCTCAGCAATTTCTGCCAGCGGCTAGGAAAGTGATCCGAAATTAATTACATAGAAGGCTTTTGGGCCTTACACTCTCATCCCAACTTGTGTAGCTGGCGTTCTTTGGTTCAGGTTATACTGGCCAAGGATGCCGGCTCACAGGAACCCGAAAAAGAGGAGTCGTTATTCCTTTCTGTTCAGCCGAAAGGAACCTAGGGTTTCCTTCTGTCTCCGTACCCTCACCCCCGCCCTACACTCCTCCTTCATTTTTCAATCAG
The DNA here is from genome assembly GCF_002776525.5 of Piliocolobus tephrosceles. Classification (NCBI taxonomy): domain Eukaryota; kingdom Metazoa; phylum Chordata; class Mammalia; order Primates; family Cercopithecidae; genus Piliocolobus; species Piliocolobus tephrosceles. The sequence goes on from NC_045437.1 coordinate 71,225,638, forward strand.
CTCCTGACATTTGTAAAAAACTTAAAAAGGTAGAGGATGGTCCTCAGGCACCAATACAAGACCTGGTTAAATTAGCCTTTGGTCCATAACTCCAGAGAGGAGACGGGTGAAGCAGGGCGACAGGCTCACCTCAAACAGAAGTTACAGCTCCTAGCAGCGGCTTTACAGTGCAGTCGTAACCCCAGATCAGTGAGTACACACCCTGCAGACTCCAAGGTTACAAAAGGAGCCTCCTATAGGTACGGCAAGGCAGGACACTATGCCAACAGGTGTCCACGGGGTTCTCAAACCCAACGCAGCATTGCTATAAGTACAAGGCGTCAGGACATTGGGCCAGTGATTGTCCTAACCCTCGTCCACCAGCAACCCCCTGCCATATTTGCCAACAGGAAGGACACTGGAAGTCTGATTGCCCTACCCTGGTAACAGGTGCCGTGTCTGGACGTGACTCCCATTTTCAGGATCCTGGGAGCGCCTTCCAGCTCCTACATCTGGACGAGGACAACCAAAGGTGCTGAGACTCCGGGACCCCCATCAGCCTTGCTGAGCCGTTGGTAACTCACCTGGTAGCAGGTAAGGCAATTAATTTTTTAATTGACAGTGGGGTATCTATTCTATTTTGCCATCCTTCTCTGCACCTAGACTTCCATCCAATCCACAACTTAATTGCTGACTGGTCAACAACTACTTTGCACACTCGTTCCTCATTCCCAGCTAGAAAGGGCCCCCACCGAAAGCAATCAGTGGAAATCAGTTCAACTTTCCCCCACTAGCCTCACACTTACTAAATTTTCTTAACTATTTCATACTCCCAGCCTTGCCAGGACCATTCTTTTGGGTTTTGCTATATTCCAAAAAAAGTTTCCATTCCTCATTCCTATACTAATACTGTGTTTTATTTTACGTTATGCCACCATTTTGATCAAATTTCTCCATGGCAAGATAGAAGAAATCACTCACGTCACCTTCAACCAAATGCTTCTTCATCTGTACGTACAAACACCAACCATATGGCTCGACCTTAATGACGCCATTTAACAGCAGGAAGTAGCCAGACAGATCATGGCCCCCCTTTATCACTATTACCTATAAAAGGTCAGACGGTATTGACTAATGGAGGCAAGATGGCGCATTTCCAGGTTCTTCATCACCAACACTTTCTGTGTGCGTGAAAATGCAGCTGGTGCCTGGGAAGGTGCAGACCAACCAGGCATGCGCCAGGTGATGTCAATCCGAAGAGACCAAGATTTACCTGGTAGCACCTGCAGAGCCTCCCCACTGACACGCCCATGCCCAGCCTATTTCCCTTCCACTCCTAGAAAAGCCGCTCCTGGCAGGCGTACTGCGTGGGCTTCCTCAGCCCCTACTCCTGGTGGGACTGCATTAGGAACTCCGCCTGAGAGACTCCCTTGGCCTCCTTTGTCAGAGGCCAACACACTTCACCTTACACAACATTTTTCCAGGAGTTAGATGACCAGAGAATAAATTTGCTGTTTTGCTTTTAGCCTTGCCTACTCGCTGGTTATTTTGTGCTCGCCCTGGTGGTTCTTAGGAAAACAAACAAGTAGTTTCCTAGAAAGCTTCTTTCCAGTTTTTGCCTGAGGCTATTTCTCCTTTCACCATCAGCATCAACATGCTCCCGAATATCACCTGGTACCTGTTTCTTCAAAAGGGTTTCCCTGAAACTGTATGAGAAGAGCGGTATACCACTATGACTGAAATGCACACATCACAAAGTAGTTCCTCGGAAAGCTTCTCTCCAGTTTCTGTCTGAACATACTTCTTTTTTCACCGTCAGCCTCAATGTGCTCCCGAATATCCCATCACATGATAAACAGACACAGGGCTAGAATACTGTTCAATGAAAAGGGGCTTATCTCAGTGAGAGGAATTAAGACGACACAGAGCAGTTTCACAGAAAGCTTCCTTCTGGATATTACCTGAGGATATTTCCTTCTCCATATTCTAAGGATCGATCCCAAATGTCCTTCATCAGATTCCACAAAAACAGTGATTTCAAGCTGCTCAATCCAAAGAATGCTTTAACTCTAGAGAAGAATACACACATTGCAAAGCAGTTCCTCAGAAGGTCCTCTGCAGGGTTCACCAGAAGACGTTTCCTCGTTCACCAGAAGCCTCTGGGCATCACTAAATATCCCCTCACAGATTCTTCAAAGACAGAGTTTCAAAACTGGGCAAGATGTAGTAAGCATTAACTCTGTGAAGTGAATTCACATATCAGAGAGCAGATTCTTGGAATGCTTCTTCCTCGATTTTATTTCAGTATATTTCACTATTCGCCATAGTCCTCTATGCATTCCAAAATATCACATTTTCGGTTTCATGGGAACAGAGTTCAAAGACTGCCTTGTGAGAAAAGAGGTATAACTCCCTCAGTGGAATGCATGCATCACAAAGTAGTTTCTCAGAAAGCTTCTATCCAGTTTTTATCTGAAGATGTCTCCTCTTTCACTGTAGGCCTGAATGTGCTCCCGAATGTCCTTCGCAGATCTGTGCATGACGGAGTTTCCATACTGCATAATATCATTAAAGTTTTTACTATAAGAGACGAATAAATATATCTAACACAAATCAGTTTCACATAAATCTTCTTTCCAGTTTTTGTCTGAGTATATTTCCTTTTTCACCATAGTCATCGCTATACTCACGAATATCTCTTGGTCGCTTTTTCTCCAAACGGGATTCCGGAATCCTTTAGAGGAAGAAAGGTATATTTCTATTTTTTTATTACTTTCCTTTAAGTTCTGGGGTACATGTGCACAATGTGCAGGTTTCTTACATATGTATACCTGTGCCACGTTGTTGTGCTGCACCCATCAACTCCTCAGCACCCATCAATTTGTCATTTATATCAGGTATAACGCCCAATGCAATCCCTCCCTCCACCCCACTCCCTATGATAGGCCACGATGTGTGATGTTCCCCTTCTGGAGTCCAGGTGACCTCATTGTTCAATTCCCACCTATGAGTGAGAACATGCGATGTTCGGTTTTCTGTTCTTGTGAGAGTTTGCAAAGAATGATGGTTTCCAGATGCATCCATGTCCCTACAAAGTATGCAAATTCATCCTTTTTATTGCTGTATAGTATTCCATAGTGTTTATGGGCCACATTTTTCCAATCCTGTCTGTCTCTGATGGACATTTGGATTGATTCCAAGTCTTTGCTATTGCAAATAGTGCTGCAATAAACATACGTGTGCATGTGTCTTTATAGCAGCATGATATAGAACAAAGCCGGAGGCATCAGGCTACCTGACTTCAAACTATACTACAAAGCTACAGTAACCAAAACCACATGGTACTGGTATCAAAACAGAGATATAGACCAATGGAACGGAAGAGAGTCCTCAGAAATAATACCACACATCCACAGCCATCTGATCTTTGACAAACCTGAGAGAAACAAGAAATGGGGAAAGGATTTCCAATTTAATAAATGGTGCTGGGAAAATTGGCTAGCCATAAGTAGAAAGCTGAAAATGGATCCTTTCCTTACACCTAATACGAAAATTAATTCAAGATGGATTAGAGACTTAAATGTTAGACATAATACCTTAAAAGCCCTAGAAGAAAACCTAGGTAGTACCATTTAGGACATAGGCATGGGCAAGGAGTTCATGTCTAAAACACCAGAAGAAAGGTATATTTCTGTGAGTGGAATGCACACGTCACAAACCAGCTCCTCAGAAAGATTCTCTCCAGTTTCTCTATGAAGACGTTTCCTTTCTCACCATAAGCATCAAAGCCTTCCAAAGTATCCCTTCGCACACTCAGCAAAAACAGTGTTATGATACAGCTCAATGAAAAAGGAAGCTTAACTGTGTGAGCAGAATTCACGTGACACAGAGTAGGATCACAGAAAGCTTCCTTCTGGTTCTCTCTGAGGTTATATCTTTTTCAGGATATTCTAAAGAGCGTTTCCAAATGTCCTTTCTCAGATTCCACAGAAACAGGGATTTCAAACTGCTCAATCCAAAGAATTATTTAACGCTGTTTGATGAACACAAACATCAAAAAATAGTTGCTCTGAAAGCATAACTCCGGTTTTCTTTGGAAGACATTTCCTTGCCTCACACAGGAGTCCGGTTGCCACTTAGTATCCCTTCGCTTAAACCTCAAAGACCGTCTTTGAAACTGGGAAATGTAGAGTAAGCTTTAACACTGTGAAAATTATGGACCTGTCAAAGAGCAGTTTTTTCGAGTGCTTCTCTCTGTTTTTTATTGGACGACATTTCCCTTTTTGCCATAGTCTTCAATGTGTTCCAAATATCACTGTTTTGGTTATACAGGAACAGTGTTCAAACTGTGCCTTATGAGAAGAAAGTTATAACTCCCTGAGTGGAATGCCCACATCACCAAGCAGTTTCTCAGAAAGCTTCTCTCCAGTTTTTATGTGACTATACTTCCCCTTTCACCATAGGACCGAATGGCTATCCAAATATCCCTTCGTGGACCGATCCACGAGGGAGTATCCAAGCTGCATAATGTAGAGAAAGCTTCATCTATGTGAGATGAATTTGCATAGCAAATAGCAGATTCACAGAAAGCTTCTTGCCAGTTTTTATCTGAAGATATTCCCTTTCTCACCATAGTCCAGAAAGTGTTCCAGAAGGTCTTTTTGTGGATCCGTCCATGACAGTTTCCAAGCTGCGAAATGTAAAGAAAGCTTTATCTATGTGAGATGATTACACATATCACAGAGCAGTTTCCTGGAAAGCTTCTTTCCAGTTTTTGTCTGAGGCTGTTTCCCTTTTCACCATCTGCATCAATATGCTCCTGAATATCACTTGGTAGCTGTTTCTCTAAAAGGGTTTCCCCGATGCTGTATGAGAAGAGAGGTATAACACTGTGACTCGAATGCACACGTCCAAAAGCAGTTCCTCAAAAAGCTTCTCTCCAGTTTCGATCTGAACATATTTCCTTTTTCACTGTTAGCCTCAAAGTGCTCCCGAATATCCCATCACTTGCTAAACATGCAAAGGGATAGAAAACTGGTCAATGAAAAGAGAGGCTTATCTGAGTGAGAGGAATTACGACGGCACAGAGCAGTTTCACAGAAAGCTTCCTTCTGGATTTTACCTGAGGATATTTCTTTCTCCATACTCTAAAGATTGTTCCCAAATGTCCTCCATCAGATTCCACAAAAACAGTGATTTCAAGCTGCTGAATACAAAGAATGGTTTAATTCTAGAAGATGAATACAAACATCACAAAGCAGTTGCTGAGAACATTTCTCTGCAGTTTTCATCGGAACAAGTTTCCTCGCTCACCACAAGCCACCGAGCGTCACTTAATATCCCTTCACAGATCCTACAAAGACACAGTTTCGAAACTGGGCAACATGGAGTAATCATTAACCCTGTGAAGTGAAGGCACCTATCAAAGAGCAGATTCTTGGAAAGCTTTTTCCTCGATTTTATTTCAGTATATTTCATTATTCGCCATAGTACTCAAAGCGTTCTGAAATATCACTTTTTCGGTTTAAGAGGATCAGTGTCAAACACTGCCTTGTGAGAAAATATGTATAATTCCCTGAGTGGAATGTGTACATCACAAAGTTTTTTTTCAGAAAGCTTCTATCCAGTTTTTATCTGAAGATATCTCCTCTTTCACCGTAGACCTGAATGTGATCCCGAATGTCCCTTCACGGAACTGTGCATGACGGAGTTTCCAAACTGCATAATATAATTAAAGTTTTAACTATGTGAGGTGAATAAACATATCTAACACAAAGAAGTTTCCCAGAAATCTTTCAATTTTTTTTCTGAGGATATTTCCTTTTTCACCACAGTCGTCACTATACTCCTGACTATCTCTTGGTAGCTTTTTCTCTGAAAGGGATTCCAGAATCCTCTAGGAGAAGAAAGGCAGATTTCTGTGAGTGGAATGCACACATCACAAAGCAGCTCCTCAGAAAGCTTCTCTCCAGTTTCTATCTGAAGACGTTTCCTTTCTCACCATAAGCCTCAAAGCCCTCCAGAATATCCCTTCCCAGACGAAACAAAAACAGAGTTATGATTCAGCTCAATGAAAAGAAAAGCTTAACTGTGTGAGCAGAATTCACGTGACACAGAGAAGTTTCACAGAAACCTTCCTTCTTTTTTCTCTCTGAGGTTATTTCATTTTTTGGATATTCTAAAAAGTGTTTCCAAATGTCCTTTCTCAGACTATACAGAAACAGTGATTTCAAACTGCTCAATCCAAAGAACGATTTAATGCTATGAGATGAATACAAACATCACAAAAGAGTTGCACGGAAAGCTTCTCTCCGATTTTGGATGGAAGACATTTCCTAGACTCACACAGGCCTCTGGTCACCACTTACTATCCTTTTGCAGAAACCTCAAAGAATGACTTTCAAGCTGCGAAATGTAGAGTAAGCTTTAACCCTGTGAAAAGAATTGACATGTCACAGAGCAGTTTCGTCGAGTGCTTCTTTTCTTTTTCTATTGAACGACATTTCAGTTTTTGCCATAGTCTTAAATACGCTCCTAATATCACTCTTTTAGTTTTACAGGAACAGTGTTCAAACTGTGCTTTATGAGAAGAAACTTCTTGGATGCGTCCATGACAGTTTCCAAGCTGCGTAATGTAACGAAAGCTTTATCTATGTGAGATGATTACACATATCACAGAGTAGTTTCCTAGAAAGTGTCTTTCCAGTTTTTGTCTGTGGCTATTTCCCTTCTCACCGTCAGCATCAGTATGCTCCTGAATATCACTTGGTAGCTGTTTCTCCAAAAGGGTTTCCCCGACACTGTATGAGAAGAGAGGTATAACATTGTGACTGTAATGCACACGTCACAAAGCAGTTCCTCGGAAACCTTCTCTCCAATTTCGGTCTGAACATATTTCCTTTTTCATCATTAGCTTCAAAGTGCTCCCAAATATCCCATCATACTCTAAACATTCACAGGTCTAGAAAACTGCCCAATGAAAGGAGAGGTTTATCTGAGTGAGAGGAATTAAGACAACACAGAGAAGTTTCACAGAAAGCTTCCTTCTGGAATTTTCCTGTGGATATTTCTTTCTTCATATTCCTAGGATCGTTCCCAAATGTCCTTCCTCTGATTCCACAAAAACAGTGATTCCAAGCTGCTCAATGCAAAGAATGGTTTAACTCTGTGAGACGAATACACACATTGCAAAGCAATTGATCAGAACGTTTCTCTGCAGGTTTCATCAGAAGACGTTTTCTTGCTCACCACAAGTGACCAGGCGTCACTTAATAGCCCTTCACAGATTCTTCAAAGACAGAGTTTCGGAACTCGGTAACATAGAGTAAACATTAACTCTGTGAAGTGAATTCACATATCAGAGAGCAGTTTCTTGGAAGGCTTTTTCCTCGATTTTATTTCAGTATATTTCACTATTCGCCATAGTCCTCAATGCGTTCTGAAATATCACATTTCCAGTTTCACAGGAACAGTGTTCGAACACTGCCTTGTGCGAAAAGAGGTATAACTCTCTGAGTGGAATGCATACATCACAAAGTAGTTTCTCAGAAAGCTTCTATCCAGTTTTTCTCTCAAGATACCTCCTCTTTCACTGCAGGCCTGAATGTGGTCCCGAATGTCCCTTCGTGGATCTGTGCATGTTGTATTTTCCAAACTGCATCATGTAATTAATGTTTTAACTATGCGAGATGAATAAATATATCTAACACAAAGCAGCTTCACAGAAACCTTCTTTTCAGTTTTTGTTTGAGGATATTTCCTTTTTCACCATAGTTGTCACTATACTCCTGAATATCTCTTGGTAGTTTTTTCTCCAAAAGGGATTTCGGAATCCTCTAGGAGAAGAAAGGTATATTTCTCTGAGTGCAGTGCACATGTCACAAAGCAGCTCCTCAGAAAGCTTCTCTCCAGTTTCTATTTGAAAACGTTTCCTTTCTCATCTAAGCATCAAAGCTCTCCAGAGTATCCCTTCACAGACTAAACAAAAACAGTGTTATGATAAAGCTCAATGAAAGAAGAAGCTTAACTGTGTGAGCGGAACTCATGTGAAACTGAGCTGTTTCACAGAAAGCTTCCTTCTGGTTTCTCTCTGAGGTTATTTCTTTTTCAGAATATTCTAATGAGCGTTTCCAAATGTCCTTTCCCGGATTCCGCAGAAAGAGTGACTTCGAACTGCTCAATCCAAAGAATGATTTAATGCTATGAGATAAATACAAACATCAAAGAAGAGATGGCAGAAATCTTCTCTCTGATTTTCGATGGAACATATTTCCTTGCCTCACAGAGCGTTCAAGTCACCACTTACTATCCCTTTGCAGAACCCTCAAATAGCAAGTTTCCACCTGAGAAACCTAGAGTAAGCTTTAACCCTGTGAAAAGAAAGGACATGACAGAGAGCAGTTTCTTCGAGTACTTCTCTCTGTTTTTTATTAGGCGACATAACACTTTTTGCCATAGACTTCAATGTGCTCTGAATATCACTGTATTGGTTTTACAGGAGCAGTGTTTAAACTGTGCCTTATGAGAAGAAAGTTACAACTCCCTGAGTGGAATACTCACATCATGAAGCAGTTTCTCGGAAACATTCTCTCCAGTTTTTATCTCACTATATTTCCTATTTCACCATAGGCCCGAAAGTGATCCGAAATATCATTTCACGGATCCATCCATGAGGGAGTTTCCAAGCTGTGTACTGTAAAGTAAGCTTCATCTCCGTAAGATGAATAAATGAAACAAAAGCAGATTCCCAGAAAGCTTCTTTCCAGTTTTTATCTGAAGATATTTCCTTTTTCACCATAGTCCTGAATGTGCTCCCAAAGGTCCCTTCATGGATCCGTCCACGACGGTTTCCAAGGTGAGTAATATAAAGAAAGCTTTACTATGTGAGATGATTACACATATCAGAGAGTAGTTTCCTACAAAGCATCTTTCCAGGTTTTGTCTGAGGCTATTTTCCTTTTCATCTTCGGCATCAACATGCTTCCGAATACTACTAGATGCCTGTTTCTCCCAAAGACTTTCCTTGACGCTGTATGAGAAGAGAGGTATAACACTGTGACTGGAATGCACACGTCACAAAGCAGTTCCTCCGAAAGCTTCTCTCCAGTTTTGGTCTGAACATATTTCCTTTTTCACCATTTGCCTCAAAGTGCTCCCGAATATCCCATCACACGCTAAATATACACAGGGTTAGAAAACTGCTCAATGAAAGAGAGGCTTAATTGAGCGAGAGGAATTAAGGTGATATAGAGCAGTTTCACAGAAAACTTCCTTCTGTATTTTACCTGAGGATATTTCTTTCTCCATAATCTAAGGATCGTTCCCAAAGTTCCTTCCTCAGAAACAGTTTTTTCAAGCTGCTCAATCCAAGGAATGGTTTAACTCTAGGAGACGAATATACACATCGCAAAGCAGTTGCTCAGAAACTTTCTCTGCAGGTTTCATCGGAAGACGTTTCCTCGCTAACCAGAAGCCACCAGGAGTCACTAAATATCCCTTCACAGATACTTCAAAGACAGAGTTTCGAAAGTGGGCAACATAGAGTAAGCATTTACTCTGTGAAGTGAATGCACCTATCAGAGAGCAGATTCTTGGAATGCTTCTTACTCTATTTTCTTTCTGTATATTACACTAATCACCATAGTCCTCAATGCGTATCGAAATTTGATATTTTTGGTTTCACAGGAACAGTGTTCAAACACTGCATTGTGAGAAGTGAGGTATAACTCCCTGAGTATAATGCATACATCACAAAATAGTTTCTCAAAAAGCTTTATTCCAGTTTTTATCTGAAGATATCTCCTCTTTCACCGTAGGCCAGAATGAGCTCCCAAATGTCCCTTCGCGGATCTGTGCATGACAGAGTTTCCAAACTGTGTAATATAATTGAATTTTTAACTATACGAGATGAATAAATATATCTAACACAAAGCAGTTTCACAGAAATGTTCTTTCCAGTTTTTGTCTGAGGATATTTCCTTTTTCATCATAGTTGTTGCTGTACTCCCGAATATCTCTTCGTAGCTTTTTCTCCAAAGGGATTTCAGAATCCCCTAGGAGAAGAAAAGTATGTTTCTGTCTTTGGAATGCACACGTCACAAAGAAGCTCCTCAGAAAGCTTCTCTGCAATTTCTATCAGAAGACTTTTCATTTCCACCATAAGCCTCAAAGCCCTCTAGAGTATCCCTTTGCAGACTAAACAAAAACAGTGTTATGATACAGCTCAATGAAAAGAGAAGCTTAACTGTGTGAGTGGAATTCACATGACACAGAGCAGTTTCACAGAAAGCTTCCTTCTGGTTTCTCTCTGAGGTTATTACTTTTTCACGATATTCTTAAGAGTGTTTCCAAATGTCCTTTCACAGATTCCACAGAAACACTGATTTGAAACTCCTCAATACAAAGAATGATTTATCGCTATGAGATGAATACAACCATCAGAAAAGAGTTACGCAGAAAGCTTTTCTCTGATTTTCGATGGAAGACATTTCCTTGCCTCACACAGGCCTGTGGTCACCACTTACTATCCTTTCGCAGAACCCTCAAAGATCGACTTTCAATCTGGGAAATGTAGAGTAAGCCTATCCTGTGAAAAGAATGGACATGTCAGAGAGCAGTTTATTTGAGTGCTTCTTTCTGTTTAGCATTAGACAGCATTTCACTTTTTGCCCTATACGTCAATGTGCTCTGAATGTCACTGTTTTGGTTTTACAGAAAGAGTGTTTAAACTGTTCCTTATGAGAAGAAATATAGAACTCCCTGATTAAAATGCTCACATCACCAAGTAGTTTCTCAGAAATCTTCTCTCCAGTTTTTATCTGACTGTATTTCCTATTTCACCATAAGCCCAAATTTGATCCCATATATCCTTCCGCAGATCCAACCACGAGAGAGTTTCCAAGCTGTGTAATGCAAAGAAAGCTTAATCTATGTCAGGTGAATGAACATCTGTGCATGACGGATTTTCTAAACTGTATAATTTAATTAAAGTAATTAAAGAGAAAAGAGGTATAACTCCCTGAGTGGAATGCATACATCACAAAGTAGTTTCTCAGAAAGCTTCTATCCAGTTTTTCTCTGAAGATATCTCCTCTTTCACCATAGGCCTGAATGTGCTCCCGAATGTCCCTTCGCGGATCTGTGCATGACGGAGTCTCCAAACTGCATAATATAATTAACGTTTTAACAATGCGAGATGAATAAATATATCTAACACAAAGCAGTTTCACAGAAATCTTCTTTCCAGTTTTTGTCTGAGGATATTTCCTTTTTCACCATAGGTGTCGCTATTCTCCCGAATATCTCTTGGTAGATTTTTCTCCAAAAGGGATTCCGGAATCCTCTAGGAGAAGAAACCTATTTTTCTGTGAGTGGAATGCACACATCACAAAGCAGCTCCTCAGAAAACTTCTCTCCAGTTTCTATCTGAAGACGTTTCTTTTCTCACAATAAGCCTCAAAGCCCTCTGGAATATCCCTTCACGGACTAAACAAACACAGTGTTATGATACAACTCAATGAAAAGAGAAGCTTAACTGGGTCAGCGAAATTTACGTGACACAGAGAAGATTCACAGAAAGCTCCTTCTGTTTACTCTTTGAGGACATTTGTTTTTCAGGATATTCTAAAGAGTGTTTCCAAATATCCTTTCTCAGATTCCACAGAAACAGTGATTTCAAACTGCTCGATCCAAAGAATATTTTAATGATACGAGATGAATACAAACATCACAAAAGAGTTGCATAGAAAGCTTCTCTCCGATTTTGGATGGAAGATATTTCCTTGCCTCACACATTCCTCCGGTCGCCACCTGTTATCCCTTCGCAGAACCCTCAAAGACCGACTTTTAAACTGGGAAATGTAGAGTAAGCTTTAACCCTGTGAAAAGAATGGACATGTCAGAGAGCAGTTTCTTCGAGTGCTTCTTTCTGTTTTTTATTGGACGACATTTCACTTTTTGCCACAGTCTTCAATGTGCTCTGAATATCACTCTTTCAGTTTTACAGCAATAGTGTTCAAATTGTGCTTTATGAGAAGAAAGTTATAACTCCCTGAGTGGAAAGGACACATCACCAAGCAGTTTGTCCGAAAGCTTCTCTCCAGTTTTTATCTGACTATATTTCCTATTTCACCACAGGCCCGAATATGATCCCAAATATCCCTTCTCAGATCCATCCATGAGGGAGTTTCCAAGCTGCGTAATGTAAAGAAAACTTCACCTATGTGAGGTGAATAAACATAGCAAAAAAGCAGATTCACAGAGAGCTTCTTTCCCGTTTTGATCTGCAGATATTTCCTTTTTTCACCAGCGTCCAGAATGTGCTCCCGAAGGTCCCTTCATGGTTCTGTCCATGACAGTTGCCAAGCTGCGTAATGTAAAGAAAGCTTTATATATGTGAGATGATTACACATATCACAGAGTAGTTTCCTAGAAAGCTTCTTTCCATTTTGTGTCTGAGTCTATTTCCCTTTTCACCATCAGCATCAACATGCTCACAAATATCACTGGGAACCTGTTTCTCCAAAAGGGTTTCCCCGATGCTGTATGAGAAGAGAGGTATAACACTGTGACTGGAATGCACACGTCACAAAGCAGTTCTCGGAAACCTTCTCTCCAGTTTCGGTCTGAGCATATTTCCTTTTTCACCGTTAGCCTCAAAGTGCTCCCGAATACCCCATCACACGCTAAACACACACAGGGCTAGGAAACTGCTCAATGAATGGAGAGGCTTATCTGAGTGAGAGGACTTAAGACGACACAGAGCAGTTTCACAGAACCCTTCCTTCTGGATTTTACCTGAGGATATTTCTTTCCCCGTATTCCTAGGATCGTTTCCAAATGTCCTTCCTCCAATTCCACAAAAACAATGATTCCAAGCTGCTCAATCCAAAGAATGATTTAACTCTGTGTGACGAATACACACATTGCAAAGCAGTTGCTCAGAACGTTTCTCTGCAGGTTTCATTGGAAGACGTTTCCTCACTCACCACAAGCGACTGGGCGTCACTAAATATCCCTTCAGAGATTTTTCAAAGAGAGAGTTTCGAAACTCGGTAACATAGAGTAAGCATTAACTCTGTGAAGTGAATTCACATATCCGAGAGCAGATTCTTGGAAGGCTTCTTTCTCGATTTCATTTCAGTATATTTCACCATTCGCCATAGTCCTCAATGCATTTGGAAATATCACTTTTGCGGTTTCACAGGAACAGTATTTAAACACTGCCTTGTGAGAAAAGAGGTATAACTGCCTTAGTGGAATGCATATATCACAAAGTAGATGCTCAGAAAGCTTCTATCCAGTTTTCATCTGAAGATATCTCCTCTTTCACCGTAGGTCTGAATGTGCTCCCGAATATCCCTTCGTGGATCTGTGCATGACAGAGTTTCGACACTGCATAATATAATTAAAGTTTTAACTATGTGACACAAATAAATATATCTAACACGAAGCAGTTTCACAGAAATGTTCTTTCCACGTTTGTGTGAGGATATTTCCTTTTTCACCATAGTCATCACTATACTTCTGAATATCTCTTGGTAGCTTTTTCTCCAAAAGGGATTCCAGAATCCTCTAGGTGAAGAAAGGTATATTTCCGTGAGTGGAATGCACACGTCACATAGCAGCTCCTCAGAAACATTCTCTCCAATTTCTATCTGAAAAGGTTTCCTTTCTCACCGTAAGCCTCAAAGCCCTCCAGAACATGCTTTTCAGACTAAACAAAGAGAGTGTTATGATACAGCTCAATGAAAAGAGAATCTTAACTGTGTGAGTGGAATGCACGTGACACAGAGCAGTTTCACAGCAAGCTTCCTTCTGCTAACTGTCTGAGGTTATTACTTTTTCAGGATATTCTAAAGAGCGTTTCCAAATGTCCTTTCTCAGATTCCATAGAAACAGTAATTTCAAACTG
>NC_045437.1:71239928-71259394 GCF_002776525.5 Piliocolobus tephrosceles
GACAAAGGGCTAATTTCCAGAATCTACAAAGAACTTAAACAAATATACAAGAAAAAAACAAACAACCCCATCAAAAAGTGGGGAAAGGATATGAATAGACATTTCTCAATAGAGTAAGCTTTAACCTGTGAAAAGAACGGACATGTCAGAGAGCAGTTTCTTAGAGTGCTTCTTTCTGTTTTTTATTGGACGACATTTCACTTTTTGTCACAGTCTTCAATGTGCTCCGGATATCACTCTTCTGGTTTTACAAGAACAGTGTTCTAACTGTGCCTTATGAGAAGGAAGTTATAAGTCCCTGACTGCAATGCACACATCACCAAGCATTTTCTCAGAAAGCTTCTCTCCACTTTTAATCTGAGTATATTTCCTATTTCACCATAGGCGGGACTGTGATCCCAAACGTCCACGAGGGAGTTTCCAAGCAGCATAATGTAAAGAAAGCTTCATCTATGTGAGATGAATAAACATAGTAAAAAGCAGATTCACAGAAAGCTTCTTTCCAGTTTTTATCTAAAGATATTTCCTTTTTCACCATGGTCCAGAAGGGGCTCCTGAAGTTCTGTTCGTGGATCTGTCCATGTCAGTTTCCAAGCTGCTTAATGTAAAGAAAGCTTTATCTGTGTGAGATGATTACCCATACCACAGAGTATTTTCCTAGAAATATTCTTTCTAGTTTTTGTCTGAGGCCATTTCCTTTTCACCATTGGCATCAACATGCTCCCAAATATCACTTGCTATCTCTTCCTCAAAATGGGTTTCCCCGATGCTGTATGAGAAGAGAGGTATAACACTGTGACTGGAATGCACACGTCACAAAGCAGTTCCTCGGAAAGCTTTTCTCCGTTTTCGGTCTGATCATGTTTATTTTTCACTGTTAGCCTCAAAGTGCTCCCGAATATCCCATCAGATGCTAAACATACACAGAGCTAGAAAAATGCTCAATGAAAAGACAGGCTTATCTGAATGAGAGGAATTAAGATGACACAGAGCACTTTCACAGAAAGTTTCCTTCTGTATTTACCTGAGGATATCTCTTTCTCTATATTCTAAGGATATTTCCCAAATGTCCTTCTTCAGATTTCACAAAAACAGTGACTTTAAGATGCTCAATCCAAAGAATGATTTAACTATTTGAGACAAATACACACATCGCAAAGCAGTTGCTCAGAACGTTTCACTGCAGGTTTCATCAGAAGACGTTTCCTCACTCACGACAAGCCTCCGGGCATCACTAAATATCCCTTCAAAGATTCTTCAAAGACAGAGTTTCGAAACGGGGCAACATAGTGTAAGCATTAACTCTGTGAAGTGAATGTACATATCAGAGAACAGATTTTTGGAACGCTTCTTCCTCGATTTTATTTCAGTATATTTCACTACTTACAATAGTCCTCAAGGTGTTACGAAATATCACTTTTTCGGTTTCAGAGGAACAGTGTTCAAACACTGCCTTGTGAGAAAAGAGGTATAATTCCCTGAATGGAATGTATACATCACAAAGTAGTTTCTCAGAATGCTTCAATCCAGTTTTTATCTGAAGATATCTCCTCTTTCACCATAGGTCTGAATGTGCTCCCAAATGTCCCTTCATGGATCTCTGCATGACGGAGTTTCCAAACTGCGTAATATAATTAAAGTTTTAACTATGCAAGACGAGTAAATATGTCTAAGATAAAGCAGTTTCACAGAAATCTAATTTCCAGTTTTTGCAGGGGATATTTCCTTTTTCACTATACTCATCACTATACTCCCGAATATCTCTTGGTAGCCTTTTCTCCATAATGGATTCCGGAATCCTCTAGGGGAAGAAAGGTGTATTTCTGTAAATTGAATGCACATGTCACAAAGCAGCTGTTCAGAAAGATTCTCTCCCGTTTCTATCTGAAGACGTTTCTTTTCTCACTGTAACCATCAAAGCGCTAGTGAATATCCCATTGCAGATGAAACAAAAACAGTGTTATAATACGGCACAATGAAAAGAGTAGCTTAACTGTGTGAGGAGAAATTACGTGACACAGAGCAGTTTCAGAACTCCAAAATATCACTTTACAGAATACACGACAACTGTGTTAGCAAACTGTTCCAAGAAGGGAAGGGTGGAACTCTGTGTGATGAAGTCACCTCTCAGAAAGCAATCTCTCAGAAAGCTTTCCTCTAGTTATTATCTGAGAATATTTCCTTTTTCACCATGAGCCCCAATGGGCTCCCAAGTATCACTTTGCAGATTCCACGAAAAGAGTGTTAGCAAACTGCTTCCTGAGGACTATGTTGTAACTCTGTGTGAGGAATTCACAGATCACAAAGAAGTTTCTCATAAAGCTTCTTTCACGTTTTTAGCTGATGATATTTCCTTTATCAGCATGGGCCTCAATGTGATCAAAGGACCCTTCTTAGGTTCCTCAAAGGCAGTGTTAATGGAATGCTCCATGGAACATAAGTGTAACACTGTGAGATGAATTCAAACATCTGCAAGAAGTTTCTAAGAAAGCTTCTTTCTAGTTTTCATCTGAGGATATTTCCTTTGTCACTGTAAGCTTCATTGCGCTAAGAGGTATCCCATTGCAGATTTCAAGGAAACTGTGTTAGCAAACTGATCACTGAAGAGAAACGTGTACATCTATGAGTTGCATTCACACATCGCAATGCAGTTTCTTAGAAAGCTTCTTTCCAGTTTTTATCTGACGATATTTCCTTTTCCAATTAGCCCTCAATGAGCTCCCAAATATCACTTTGCAGAATCCACAACAACAGTGTTAGAAAATTGTTCCAAGAAGGGAAGGGTGGAACTCTGTGTGATGAAGTCACACATCAGAAAGCAATCTCTCAGAAAGCTTCTCTCTAGTTATTATCTGAGGATATTTCCTTTTTCACCATGGGCCCCAATGGGCTCCCAAATATCACTTTGCAGATTCCACGAAAAGAGTTTTAGCAAACTGCTTCCTGAGGACTAAGTTGTAACTCTGTGAGACGAATTCACAGATCACAAAAAAGTTTCTCAGAAAGCTTCTTTCACCTTTTTAACTGATGATCTTTCCTTTATCAGTGTAGGCCTCAATGCGATCCAAAGAGGCCCTTCTCAGGTTCCTCAAAGACAGTGTTACTGGACTGCTCCATGAAACATAAGTGTAACTCTGTGAGATGAATTCACACATCCGCAAGAAGTTTCTAAGAAAGCTTCTTTCTAGTTTTCATGAGTGTATTTCCTTTGTCACCGTCAGCTTCATTGCGCTAAGGGATATCCCATTGCAGATTTCAAGAAAACTGTGTTCTCCAACTGATCACTGAAGAGGAACATGTAACTCTGTAAGTTGCATTCAATTATCACAATGCAGTTTCTCAGTAGGCTTCTTTCCAGTTTTTATCTGAGGATATTTTCTTTTTCACCATAGCCCTTAATGAGCTCCCAAATATCATTTTGCAGAATCCATGACAACAGTGTTAGCAAACTGTTCCAATAAGGGAAGGGTGGAACTCTGTGTGATGAGTCACTCATCAGAAAGCAATCTCTCAGAAAGCTTCTCTCTAGTTATTATCTGAGGATATTTCCTTTTTCACCATGGGCCTCAATGGGCTCCCAAATATCACTTTGCAGATTCCACGAAAAAAGTGTTATCACACTGCTTCCTGAGGACAAAGTTGTAACTGTGTGAGATGAACTCACAGATTACAAAGAAGTTTCTCAGAATGCTTCTTTCACGTTTTTAATTGTTGATATTTCCTTTATCAGCATAGGCCTCAATGCAATCCAAATTAGCTCTTCTCAGGTTCCTCAAAGACAGTGTTAATGTACTGCTCCACGAAACTTAAGTGTAACTCTGTGAGATAAATTCACACATCACCAAGAAGTTTCTAAGAAAGCTTCTTTCTAGTTTTCATCTGAGGATATTTCCTTTGTCTCCATAAGCTTCATTGTGCTAAGAAGTATCCCATTGCAGATTTCAAGAAAACTGTGTTAGCAAACTGATCACAGAAGAGAAACGTGGAACTCTGTGAGTTTCATTCACTCATTGAAATGCAGTTTCTTAGAAGGCTTCTTTCCAGTTTTTATCTGAGGATAATTCCTTTCTCACCATAGCCCTCAATCAGCTCCCATATATCACTTTGCAGAATCCACGATACCAGTGTTAGCAAACTGTTCCAAGAAGGGAAGGGTGGAACTCTGTGTGATGAAGTCACACATCAGAAAGCAATCTCTCAGAAAGCTTCTCTCTAGTTATTATCTGAGGATATTTCCTTTTTCACCGTGGGCCCCAATGGGCTCCCAAATATCACTTTGCAGATTCCACAGAAAGAGTGTTAGCAAACTGCTTCCTGAGGACTAAGTTGTAACACTGAGAGATGAATTCACAGATCACAAAAAAGTTTCTCAGAAAGTTTCTTTCACGTTTTTAACTAATGATATTTCCTTTATCAGCGTAGGCCTCAATGCAATCAAAAGTACCTCTTCTCTGCTTCCTCAAAGACAGTATTATTGGGCTGCTCCATGAAAAATAAGTGTAACTCTGTGAGATGAATTCACACATCAGCAAGAAGTTTCTAAGAAAGCTTCTTTCTAGTTTTCTTCTGAGGATATTTCCTTTGTCACTGTAAGCTTCATTGCACTAAGAGATATCCCAATGCAGATTTCAAGAAAAGAGTCTTAGCAATGGATCAATGAAAACTAAAGTGTAACTCTGTGAGTTGCATCCACATATCACAAGGCAGGTTTTCAGAACACTTCTTTCCAGTTTTTATCTGAGGATATTTCCTTTTTCACTACAGCCCTCAATGTGCTCCCAAATATCACTTGGCAGAATTCATGACAACAGTGTTAGAAACCTGCTGCAAGAAGGGAAAAGTGAATCTCTGTGTTATTAATTGACACATCAGAAAGCAACTTCTGAGATAGCTTCTTTCTACTTATTACCTGAGGTTATTTCCGTTTTCACCATAGGCCTCAATGCGTTCCCAAATATCACTTTGCAGATTCCACAAAAATACTATTAGCAAACTGCTTCATGAAGACTAAGTTGTTACTCTTTGAGGTGAATTCACATATCACAACGAAGTTTGTTACAAAGCTTCTTTCACGTTTTTAAATGAGGATATTTCTTTTAACAGCATAGGCCTCAATGCGATCCAAGGTAACACTTCTCAGGTTCCTTAAAGAATTAATCGAATGCTCCATGAAATGTATGTGTAACTCTGTGAGATGAATTGACACATCACAAAGAAGTTTCTAAGAAAGCTTCTTTGTAGTTTTTGTCTGAGGATATTTCCTTTGTCACCATAAGCCTCATTGCACTCAGAAGTATCCAATTGCAGATTTCAAGAAAACTGTGTTAGCAAACTGATCTCTGAAGAGAAAAGTGTAACTCTGTGAGTTGCATTCACACATCATAATGCAGTTTCTCCGAACGCTTCTTTCCAGTTTTAATCTGAGGATAATTGCTTTTTCACCATAGATTTCAATGAGCTCTCAAATATCATTTTACAGATACCAAGACAACAGTGTTAGCAAATTACTTCATGAAGACAAAGTTGTAACTCAGTGGGATGAATTCACATGTCTCAAAGAAGTTTATCAGAAAGCTACTTTCTAGTTTTTATCTGAGGATATTTCCTTTGTCACCGTCAGGGTCTTTGGGCTAAGAAGTATCCCAATGCAGATTTCAAGAAAAGAGTTTTAGCAAAGGGATCAATGAAAAGGAACGTGTAAATCTGTGAGTTGGATCCACGTGTCACGATGTAGTATCGCATAACGCTTCTTTCCAGTTTTAATCTGAGGATATTTCCTTTTTTACCATAGCCCTCAATGAGCTCCCAAATATCACTATGCAGATTCCACGACAACAGTTGGGAAACTGCTTCATGAAGACAAATTTGTAACTCAGTGAGATGAATAAACATGTCACAAAGAAGTTTCTGAAAAAGCTACTTTCCAGTTTTTATCTGTTGATATTTCCTTTGTAACCATTAGCTTCACTGCGCTAAGAGATATCCTAATGCAGATTTCAAGAAAAGAGTCTTAACAACGGATCAATGAAAAGAAAAGTGTAACTCTGTGAGTTGCATCAACATGTCACAAGGCAGTTTCTCAGAACGCTTCTTTCCAATTTTTATCTGAGGATATTTCATTTTTCAACACAGCCCTCAATGAGCTCCCAAATATCACTTGGCAGAATCCAGGACAACAGTGTTAGGAACCTGCTGCAAGAAGAGAAAAGTTAATCTCTGTGTTCTGAATTCACACATCAGAAAGCAACTTCTGAGAAAGCTTCTTTCCAATTATTATCTGAGGATAATTCCGATTTCACCATAGGCCTCAATGCGTTCCAAATATCACTTTGCAGATTCCATGAAAACACTGTTAGCAAACTGCTTCATGAAGTGTAAGTTGTTACTCTGTGAGATGAATTCACATAACACAAAGGAGTTTGTCACAAAGCTTCTTTCACGTTTTTAATTGAGGATATTTCCTGTAACAGCGTAGGCCTCAATAAGATACAAGGTAGCACTTCTCAGGTTCCTCAAAGACAGTGTTAATTGACTGCTCCATGAAACGTAAGTGTAACTCTGTGACATGAATTGACACACCACAAGGAAGTTTCTAATAAAGCTTCTTTGTAGTTTTTGTCGGAGGATATTTCCTTTGTCACCATAAGCCTCATTGTGCTCAGAAGTATCTAATTGCAGATTTCAAGAAAACTGTGTTAGCAAACTGATCTCTGAAGAGAAAAGTGTAACCCTGTGAGTTGCATTCACACATCCCCATGCAGTTTCACAGAAGGCTTCTTTCCAGTTTTCATCTGAGGATATTTCCTTTTTCACCATAGCCCTCAATGAGCTCCCAAATATCACTTTGCAGAATCCACGACAACAGTGTTAGCACAGTGTTCCAAGAAGGGAAGAGTGGAACTGTGTGTGATGAAGTCACACATCAGAAAGCAATCTCTCAGAAATCTTATCTTTAGTTATTATCTGAGGATATTTCCATTTTCACCATAGGCCTCAATGCACTCGCAAATATCACTTTGCAGATTCCACGAAAACACTGTTAGCAAACTGCTTCATGAAGACTAACTTGTTACTCTGTGAGATGAATTCACATATCACGAAGAAGTTTGTCACAAAGCTTCTTTCACGTTTTTAATTGAGGATATTTCCTTTAACATCATAGGCCTCAAATGCGGTCCACGGTAGCCCTTCTCAGGTTCCTCAAAGACAGTGTTATTCAACTGCTGCATGAAACATAAGTGTAACTCTGTGAGTTGAATTGACACATCACAAAGAAGTTTCTAAGAAAGCTTCTTTGTAGTTTTTGTCAGAGGATATTTCCTTTGTCACCGTAAGCCTTATTGCACTCAGAAGTATCCAATTGCAGATTTCAAGAAAACTGTGTTAGCAAACTGATCTCTGAAGAGAAAAGTCTAACTCTGTGAGTTGTATTCACACAGCATAATGCAGTTTCTCAGGACGCTTCTTTCCAGGTTTTACCTGAGGATATTTACTTTTTAACCATAGCCCTCAATGTGCTCCCAAATATCACGTGGCAGAATTCACGACAACAGTTTTAGGATCCTGCTGCAAGAAGGGAAAGGTGAACCTCTGTGTTATGAATTAACATATCAGAAAGCAACTTCTTAGAAAGCTTCTTTCTAGTTATTATCTGAGGATATTTCCGTTTTCACCATAGGCCTCAATGCGCTACCAAATATCACTTTGCAGATTCCACTAAAACACTGTTAGCAAAGTGCTACAAGAAGGGAAAGGTGAATGTCTTTGTGATGAATTCACGAATCACAAAGCAATTTCTCAGGAAGTTTCTTTCTAGATTTTATCTGAGGATATTTCCGTTTTCACCATGGGCCTCCATGCACTCCCAAACATCACTTTGCAGATTCCATGACAACAGTGTTAGCAAACAGCTTCATGAAGACAAAGTTGTAACTCGGTGAGATGAATTCACATATCACAAAGAAGTTTCTCAGAAAGCTACTTTCTACTTTTTATTTGAGGATATTTCCTTCGTCTCCGTCAGCTTCATTGCACTAAGAAATATCCCAATGCAGATTTCAAGAAAAGAGTGTTAGCAAACGGATCAATGAGAAGGAAAGTGTAACTCTGTGAGTTGTATTCACAGGTCACAATTTTCTCAGAACACTTCCTTCCAATTGTAATCTGAGGTGATTTTCTTTTCCACCATAACCCTCACTGGGTTATGAAATATCACTTAGCAATTTCCACGAGAACAGTCTCAGTGAATGGCTTCATGAGGGGAAAGGTGTAACTCTGTGAGCTGAATTCACGGATCACATCGAAGTTTCTCAGAAAGCTTCTTTCTCAATTTTAACGAAGAATATTTCCTTTGGCTCTATAATCGTCAAAGGGATCCAAAATATCTTCTCTCAGATTCCACAAAAACAGGGCTAGCCAACGGCTCCACGAAACACAGGAATAACACAGTGAGTTGAATTCACACATCACAGAGCAGTTTCTCAGAAAGCTTCTTTCTTCTTTGAGCTGTGGTTATTTGTGGTCTCGGAGCATCACTCTGTGTCTTATTGCAGTTTCTGTGAAAACTCTGTTAGCAAGCTTCTGAATGAAAACAATCATCTAACACTGTGAGTTGAATTCACCCACAACAGAGACGTTTCTGAGAAGGCTTCTCTGCAGATTTGTCTGAAGCTATTTCATTATTCACCATGGGATTCAACGATATCCAAGACATCACTTCTGAGCTTCCACAAAGTCAGTGCTAGCGGACTCCTCCGTGAAACAGTGGTGTAACCCTTTGAAATGAATTCACACATCACAAAGCAGTTTCTCAGAAAGCTTCATTCTGGTTTTTCTGTGAGGATATTTCCTTTTTCACCATAGCCTTCAATGAGGTCCCAAATATCACTTGACAGAATCCACGAATACAGTGTTAGCACACAGCCACAAGAAGAGAAAGGTGAACCTCTGTGTGATGAATTCACATATCAGAAGGCAATTTCTCAGGAAACTTCTTTCTAGTTTTCACGTGAGGATATTTCCGTTTTCACCATGGGCCTCAGTGCGCTCCCAAATATCACTTTACAGATTCCACCACAATAGTGTTAGCAAACTGCTTCATGAAGACAAAGTTGTAACTCGGTGAGATGAATTCCCAGGTCACAAAGAAGTTTCTCAGAAAGCTCCTTTCTAGTTGTATTTGAGTAAATTTCCTTTATCACAATCAGCTTCATTGTGCTAAGAAATATCCCAATGCAGATATCAAGAAAATAGTGTCAGCAAACAGATCAATGAAAAGGAAAGTGTAAGTCTGTGAGTTGCATCCACATGACACAATGGAGTTTCTCAGAACGCTTCATTCCAGTTTTTATCTGAGGATATTTCCTTTTTCATCATCCTTCAATGAGCTCCCAAATATCACTTTGTGCATTCCACAAGAAGAGTGTTAGCAAACTGCTGCAAGAAGGGAACGGTGACTATTTTTGTGATTAACTCACACATCAGAAAGCAATTTCTCAGAAAGATTTTTTCTAGCTTTTATCTGAGAATACTTCCATTTTCACCATGGGCCTCAATGCGCTACGAAATATCACTTTGTAGATTCCACGACAACAGTGTTAGCAAACTGCTTCGTGAAAACAAAGTTGTAACTCAGTGAGATGAATTCACATATCACAAAGAATTTTCTCAGAAAGCTACTTTCTAGTTTTTATTTGAGGAAATTTCCTTTGTCTCGTCAGCTTCATTGCGCTAAGAAATATCCCAATGCAGATTTCAAGAAAAGAGTGTTAGCAAACGGATCAATGAAAAGGAAAGTGTAACTCTGTGTGGTGCATTCACAGGTGACAATGCAGTTTCACCATAGGCCCGAATGTGATCCCTAGTACCGCTTCACGGATCTATCCACGAGGGACTTCCAAACCACATAATGTAAAAAAGCTTCCAATATGTGAGTTGAATGAATATAGGAAAATTCAGATTCACAGAAAGCTCCTTTCGAGTGTTGATCTGAAGATATTTCCTTTTTTACAATAGTCCTGAATGTGCTCCTGAAGGTCCCTTCGTGGATCCGTCCGTGACAGTTTCCAAGCTGCGTAATGGAAAGAAATCTTAATCTGTGTGAGGTGATTACACATATCACAGAATAGTTTCCTAGAATGCTTCTTTCCAGTTTTTTTCTGAGGCTATTTCCCTTTTCACCGTCAGCATCAACATGCTTCAGAATATCGCTTGGTACCTGTCTCTAAAAAAGGGTTTCCCCGACGCGGTATGAGAAGACAGGTATAACTCTGTGAGTGGAATGCAAACGTCATAAAGCAGTTCCTTGGAAAGCTTCTCTTCAGTTTCAGTCTGAACATATATCCTTTTTCACCGTAAGCCTCAAAGTGCTCTCGAATATCCCATCACATGCTAAACATACACAAGATGAGAAAACTGATCAATGAAAAGAGAGGCTTAACTGAGTGAGAGGAATTAATACGACAAAGAGTAGTTTAACAGAAAGCTTCCTTCTGGATTTTACCTGAGGATATTTCCTTTTCCATACTTTAAGGATCGTTCCCAAATGTCCTTCCTCAGATGCCACAAAGGCAGTTATTTCAAGGTGCTCAATCCAAAGAATGGGTTAACTCCATGAGACAAATACACACATCACAATCCAGTTGCTCAGAAATTTTCTCTGCAGATTTCATCGGAAGACATTTCCTTGCTCTCCACAAGCCTCCAGGCGTCACTAAATATCCCTTCACAGATTGTTCAAAGACAGAGTTTCGAAACTGGACAACATAGAGTAAGCATTAACTCTGTGAAGTGAATGCACACGTCAGAGAGCAGATTCTTGGAATGCTTCTTACTCGATTTTATTTCAGTATATTTCACTATTCGCCATAGTCCTCAATGCA
The DNA here is from genome assembly GCF_002776525.5 of Piliocolobus tephrosceles. Taxonomy (NCBI): domain Eukaryota; kingdom Metazoa; phylum Chordata; class Mammalia; order Primates; family Cercopithecidae; genus Piliocolobus; species Piliocolobus tephrosceles. The sequence goes on from NC_045437.1 coordinate 71,250,809, forward strand.
CTCCAAAATATCACCTTTTCGGTTTCACTGGAACAGTGTTCAAACACTGCCTTGTGAGAAAAAAGGTATAACTCCCTGAGTGGAATGCATACATCACAAAGTAGTTTCTCAGAAAGCTTCTATCCACTTTTTATCAGAAGATATCTCCTCTTTCACCATAGGCCTTAATGTGCCCCCGAATGTCCCTTCACAGATCCGCACATGATGGACTTTCCAAACTGCGTAATATAAGAAAAGTTTTAACTATGCGAGTCGAATAAGTACATCTAACACCAAGGAGTTTCACAGAAGTCTTCTTTGCTGTTTTTGTCTGAGGATATTTCCTTATTCACCAGGGCTGTCCCTATACTCCCAAATGTCTCTTGGTAGCTTTATCTCCAAAAGGGATTCTGGAGTCCTTTTGGAGAAGAAAGGTATATTTCTTTGAGTGGAATGCACACGTCACAAAGCAGCTCCTCAGAACGCTTCTCTCTGGTTTCTATCTGAAGACGTTTCCTTTCTCACCGTGTGTCCCAAAGCACTACTGAATATCCCTTCTCAGACAAAACAAAAACAGTGTTATGATACTGCTCAATGAAAAGAGAAACTTAACAGTGTGAGCGGAATTCACGTGACACAGAGCTCTTTAAAGAAAGCTTCTTTCTGGTTTCTCTCTGCAGTTATTTCTTTTTCAGGATATTCAAAAGAACGTTTCCAAATGTCCTTTCTCAGATTCCACACAAACAGTGATTTCAAACTGCTCAATCCAAAGAATGATTTAACTGTATGAAATGAGTACAAACATCACAAAAGCGTTGTGCAAAAGCTTCTCTCCACTTCTCGATGGAAGACATTTTCTTGCTCGACACAGGCCTCCGTTTGCCAATTACTATCTCTTTGCAGAACACTCAAAGATTGACTTTCAAAGCGGGAAATGTAGTGTCACCTTCAAACTTGTGAACAGAATGGACATGTCAGAGAGCAGGTTCTTCGTGTGCTTCCTTTTGTTTTTTTTGGATGACATTACACTTTATGCCATAGTCTTCAATGTGCTCTGAATATCACTCTTTTGGTTTTTACAGGAACAGTGTTCAAACTGTGCCCTATGAGATCAAAGATATAACTCCCTGAGTGGAATGCTCACATCACCAAGCAGTTTTTCAGAAAGTTTCTCTCCATTTTTCATCTGAGCATTTTTCTTCTTTCACGATACGCCGTAATGTGATCCCAAATATCTCTTCACAGATCCATCCACAAGGGAGTATGCAAGCTGCATAATATAAAGGAAGCTTCATGTATGTGAGATGAATAAACATAGCAAAAAGCAGATTCACAGAAAGCTTCTTACCAGTTTTTATCCTAAGATATTTCCTTTTTCACCATAGTCCTGAATGTGCTCCCGAAGGTCAGTTAGTGGATCCGACCATGACAGATCCAAGCTGCGTAATGTAAAGAAAGCTTTATCTATGTGAGATCATTACACATATCACAGAGTGGTTTCCTAGAACGCTTCTTTCCAGTTTTTGTCGAGGCTATGTCCCTTTTCACCATCGGCATCAACATGCTCCTGAATGTCACTTCGTACCTGTTTCTCCAAAAGGTATGAGCTGTCGCGGTATGAACAGAGAGGTATAACAGTGTGAGTGGAATGCACACGTCACAAAGCAGCTCCTCGGAATGCTTCTCTTCAGTTTCAGTCCTAACATATTTCCTTTTTCACCGTAAGTCACAAAATGATCCCGAATATCCCATCACATGCTAAACATTCACAGGGTTAGAAAACTGCTGAATGAAAAGGGAGACATAACAGAGGGAGCAGAACTAAGACGACACAGAGCAGTTTCAAAGAAAGCTTCCTTCTGGGTTTTACCTGAAAATATATCTTTCTCCATATTCTAAGTATCGTTCCCAAATGTTCTTCCTCATATTTCACAAAAACAGTGATTTCAAGCTGCTCAATCCTAAGAAGGTTTAACTCTATGAGACGAAAACACACATCGCAAAGCAGTTGCTCAGAAAGTTTCTCTGCAGGTTTCATCGAAAACGTTTCCTCGCTCACCACAAGCCTCCGGGCGTCACTAAATATCCCTTCACAGATTCTTCAAAGACAGAGATTCGAAACTGGGCAACACAGAGTAAGCATTAACCCTGTGAAGTGATTGAAAAAAACAAAGAGCAGATTCCTGCACAGATTCTTCAAAGACAGAGTTTCGAAACTGGGCAACATAGAGTAAGCATTAACTCTGTGAAGTGAATGCACATAGAAGAGAGCAGATTTTTGGAACGCTTCTTTCTCGATTTTATTTCAGTATAATGCACTATTTGCCATAGTACTCAGTGCGTTCCGAAATATCACTTTTTCGGTTTCAGAAGAACAGTGTTCAAACACTACCTTGTCAGAAAAGAGGTATAACACCCTGAGTGGAATGCATACATCACAAATGTGTTTCTCAGAAAGCTTCTCTCCAGTTTTTATGTGAAGATATCTCCGCTTTCACCATAGGCATGAATGTGCTCCCGAATGTCACTTCACAGATCTGTGCATGACGGAATTACCAAACTGCGTAATATAATTAAAGTTTTAACTATGCGAGAGGAATAAATATGACTAACACATAGCAGATTCACAGAAATCTTCTTTTCCGTTCTTCTCTAAGCATATTTCCTTTTTCACCAGAGTCGTCTCCCAGATATCTATTGGTAGCTTTTACTCCAAAAGGGATTCCAGAGTCCTCTATGATAAGAAAGGTATATTTCTGTGAGTGGAATGCACACGTCCCAAAGCAGTTCCAGAGAAAGCTTCTCTCCAGTTTCGTTCTGAACATATTTCCTTTTACACCGTTAGCCTCAAAGTGCTCCTGAATATCCCATCACACGCTAAACATACACAGGGCTAGCAAACTGCACAATGAAAATATAGGCTTATCTGAGTGAGAGGAATAGAGGCGACACAGAGCAGTTTCACAGAAAGCTTCCTTCTGGTTTCTCCCTGAGGTTATTTCTTTTTCAGGATATTCTAAAGAGCGTTTCCAAATGTCCTTTCTCAGATTCCGCAGAAACAGTGATTTCAAATGCTCAATCTACGGAATGATTTAACTCTATGAGATGAAAACAAACATCTCAAAGAGTTATGCAGAAAGCTTCTCGCCGATTTTTGATGGAAGACATTTCCTTGCCTCACACAGGTTTCCGATTGCCACTTATGATCCCTTCGCAAAACCCTCAAAGACCGACTTTGACACTGGGAAATGTAGATTAAGCTTTAACCCTGTGAAAAGAATGGAAATTTAAGAGTGCAGTTTCTTCGAGTGTTTCTTTCTATTTTTTGTTGGGCGACATTTCAGTTTTTGCCATAGTCTTCAATGTGCTCTGAATATCACTCTTTTGGTTTTACTGGAAATGTGTTCAAACTGTGCCAAACGAGAATAAAGTTTAATTCCCTGTGTGGAATGCACACATCACCAAGCAGTTTCTCAGAAAACTTCTCTCCAGTTTTTATCTGACTATATTTCCTCTTTCACCATAGGCCCGAATGTGATCCCAAAAACCCTACGTGGATCCCTCCAGGAGGGAGTTTCCAAGCTGTGTAATGTGAAGAAAGCTTCATCTATGTGAGATGAATAAACATAGCAAAAAGCAGATTCACAGAAATGTTCTTACCAGTCTTTATATTTCCTTTTTCACCCTAGTCTTGAATGTGCTCCCGAAGGTCCCTTCATGTATCTGTCCATGACTCTCTCCAGGCTGCATAATGTAAAGAAAGCTTTATCTCTGTGAGATGATTACACGTACTGCTGAGAAATGTTTAGATGAACGGAGGCAAGATGGCGCATTTCCAGGTTCTTCATCACCAACTCTTCCCGTGTGCGTGAAATTGCAGCTGGCACCCGGGAAGTTGCAGACCAACCAGGCATGCACCAGGTGATGTCAATCCGAAGAGACCAAGATTTACCTGGTGGCACCTGTGGAGCCTTCACCACCCAACACGCTCGGGCCCCACCTATTACCCTTCCACTCCTAGAAAAGCCGCTCCCAGCAGGCGTGCTGCGTGGGCTTCCTCAACCCCTACTGTGGTCGGGACTGCATTAGGAACTCCACGTGGGCGACTCTCTTGGCCTCCTTTGCGGGAGGCCGAGAGACTTCACCTTACACACGTTTTTTCCTGGAGCTAGTTGACCAAAGAATAAATTTGCTGCTTTGCTTTTAGCCATGCCTACTCGCTGGTTCTTTTGTGATTGCTCTGGTGATTCTTAGAAAAACAAATCAAGTAGTTTCCTAGAAAACTTCTTTCCAGTTTTTGTCTGAAGTTATTTCCCTTTTCGCCATTGACATCAACATGCTCCTGAATATCACCTGGTACCTGTTTCTCGCAAAGGGTTTCCCTGACACTGTATGAGAAAAGAGGTATAACACTGTGAGTGAAATTTACATGTCACAAAGCAGTTCCTCGGAAAGCTTCTCTCCAGTTTCGGTCAGAGCATTCTTCTTTTTTCACCATTAGCCTCAATGTGCTCCTGAATATCCCATCACTTGCTAAACATACACAGGGCTAGAAAACTGTTCAATGAAAAGAGAGGCTGATCTGAGTGAGAGGAATTAAGATGACACAGAGCAGTTTCACAGAAAGCTTCCTTCTGGATATTATCAGAGAATATTTCTTTCTCCATATACTAGGTATCATTCCCAAAGGTCCTTCCTCAGATTCCACAAAAGCACTGGTTTCCATCTGCTCAATCCAAAGAATGGATTAACTCTAGAGACGAATACACACATTGCAAAGCAGTTGCTCAGAACGTTTCTCTGCAGATTTCATCAGAAGACGTTTCCTCACTCACCACAAGCCTGCGGACATCACTAATTATCCCTTCACAGATTCTTCAAAGACAGAGTTTCGAAACTGGGCAACATAGAGTAAGCATTAACTCTGAACTGAATGCCCATATCAGAGAGCAGATTCTTGGAACGCTTCTTCCTCGATTTTATTGCAGTATATTTCACTATTTGCCATAGTCCTCAATGCGCTCCGAAATATCACTTTTTCGGGTACACAGGAACTGTGTTTAAACTGCCTTGTGAGAAAAGAGGTATAACTCCCTGAGTGGAATGCACATATCACAAGTAGTTTCTCAGAAAGCTTCTATCCAGTTTTTATCTGATGATATCTCCTCTTTCATCGTAGGCCTGAATATGCTCCCAAAGATCCCTTCACGGATACGTACATGATGGAGTTTCCAAACTGCGTAATATAAGAAAGGTTTCAACTATGTGAGATAAATAGATATATCTAACAAGAAGCAGTTTCACAGAAATCTTCTCTCCAGTTTTTTTCTGAGGATATTTCCTTTTTCAACATAGCTGTCCCTTTACTCCCGAATGCCTCTTGGTAGCTTTTTCTCCAAAAGGGTTTGCGGAATCCCCTAGGAGAAGAAAGGTATATTTCTGTGAATGGAATGCACATATCACAAAGCCATTCCTCAGAAAGCTTCTCTCCTGTTCTTGTCTGAACATATTTCATTTTTCACCATAAGCCTCAATATGCTCCCTAATGTCCCATCACACTCTAGACATACACAGGGTTATAAAAATTCTCAACGTAAGGAGAGGCTTAACTGAGCGAGTGGAATTAAGACGACACAGAGTAGTTTCACAGAAAGCTTCCTTCTGGATTTTACCTGAGGATTTTTCTTTCTTCATGTTCTAAGGATCATTCCCAAATGGCCTGCCTCAGATTCCACAAAAACAGTGATTTCAATCAGCACAATCCAAAGAATGGTTTAAATCTAGGAGACCAATACACACGTCGCAAAGCAGTTGCTCAGAAAATTACCCTGCAGGTTTCATTGGAAGATGTTTTCTTGCTCACCACCAGCCTCTGGATGTCACTAAATATCACTTCACAGACTCTTCAAAGACAGAATTTCAAAGCTAGGAAACATAGAGTAAGCATAAATTCTGTGAAGTGAATGCACATATCAGAGAGCAGATTCCTGGAACACTTCTTCCTTGATTTTATTTCAGTATATTTAACTATTCGCCATAGTCCTCAACGGGCTCTGAAATCTCACCTTTTCGGTTACACAGGGACAGTGTTCAAACACTGCCTTGTGAGAAAAGGGGCATCACTCCCTGAGTGGAATGCATACACCACAAAGTAGTTTCACAGAAAGCTTCTAGGCAGGTTTTATCTGAAGATATCTCTCACAATAGGCCTGAATGTGCTCCCGAATATCCCTTCGCTGATCCGTGGCTTACGGAGTTCCCAAACTGGGTAATATAAGAAAAGTTCTAACTATGCAAGATGAATAAATATATCTAACACAAAGCAGTTTCACATAAATCTTCTTTCCAGTTTTTCTCTGAGGATATTTCCTTTTTCACCATAGCCCTTTGTGAACTCCCGAATGTCTCTTGGTAGCTTTTTCTTCAAAAGGGATTCCGGAATCCTATATGAGAAGAAGGGTATATTTCTGTGAGTGGAAGGCTCATATCACAAAGCAGCTCCTCAGAAAACTTCTCTCCAGTATCTATTTAAAGACGTTTCCTTTCTCACCGTAAGCCTCAAAGGGTTCCAGAATAACACGTTGCAGACTAAAAAAAACAGTGCTATGATACTGCTCTATAAAAAGAGAAGGTTACGTTTATTGATTTGCGAATGTTGAACCACCTTGCATCCCAGGGATGAAGCTCACTTGATCATGGTGGATAAGCTTTTTGATGTGCTGCTGAATCCGGTTTGACAGTATTTTATTGAGGATTTTTGCATCGATGTTCATCAGGGAGATTGGTCTAAAATTCTGTTTTTTTGTTGTGTCTCTGCCAGGCTTTGGTATCAGGATGATGTTGGCCTCATAAAATGAGTTAGGGACGATTCCCTCTTTTTCTATTGATTGGAAAGTTTCAGAAGGAATGGTACCAGCTCCTCCTTGTACCTCTGGTAGAATTCAGCTGTGAATCCATCTGGTCCTGGGCTTTTTTTGGTGGGTAGGCTATTAATTGTTGCCTCAATTTCAGAGCCTGCTATTGGTCCATTCAGGGATTCAACTTCTTCCTGGTTTAGTCTTGGAAGAGTGTAAGTGTCCAGGAAATTATCCATTTCTTCTAGATTTTCTAGTTGATTTGCGTAGAGGTGTTTATAGTATTCTCTGATGGTAGTTTGTATTTCTGTGGGGTCGGTGGTGATATCCCCTTTATCATTTTTTAATGCGTCTATTTGATTCCTCTCTCTTTTCTTCTTTATTAGCCTTGCTAGTGGTCTGTCAATTTTGTTGATCTTTTCAAAAAACCAGCTCCTGGATTCATTGATTTTTTGGAGGGTTTTTTGTGTCTCTATCTCCTTCAGTTCTGCTCTGATCTTAGTTATTTCTTGCCTTCTGCTAGCTTTGGAATGTGTTTGCTCTTGCCTCTCTAGTTCTTTTAATTGTGATGCTACAGTGTTTTTAGACCAATCTCCCTGATGAACATCGATGCAAAAAACCTCAATAAAATACTGGCAAACTGGATTCAGCAGCACATCAAAAAGCTTATCCACCATGATCAAGTGGGCTTCATCCCTGGGATGCAAGGCTGGTTCAACATTTGCAAATCAATAAACGTAATCCAGCATATAAACAGAACCAAAGACAAGACCCACATGATTATCTCAATAGATGCATGAAAGGCTTTTGACAAAATTCAACAGCCCTTCATGCTAAAAACGCTCAATAAATTCGGTATTGATGGAACATACCTCAAAATAATAAGAGCTATTTATGACAAACCCACAGCTAATATCATACTGAATGGGCAAAAACTGGAAAAATTCCCTTTGAAAACTGGCACAAGACAGGGACGCCCTCTCTCACCACTCCTATTCAACATAGTGTTGGAAGTTCTGGCTAGGGCAATCAGGCAAGAGAAAGAAATCAAGGGTATCCAGTTAGGAAAAGAAGAAGTCAAATTGTCCCTGTTTGCAGATGACATGATTGTATTTTTAGAAAACCCCATCGTCTCAGCCCAAAATTTTCTTAAGCTGATAAGCAACTTCAGCAAAGTCTCAGGATACAAAATTAATGTGCAAAAATCACAACCATTCTTATAAACCAGTAACAGACAAGCAGAGAGCCAAATCAGGAATGAACTTCCATTCACAAATGCTTCAAAGAGAATAAAATACCTAGGGATCCAACTTACAAGGGATGTAAAGGACCTCTTCAAGGAGAACTACAAACTACTGCTCAGTGAAATCAAAGAGGACACAAACAAATGGAAGAACATACCATGCTCATGGATAGGAAGAATCAATATCGTGAAAATGGCCATACTGCCCAAGGTTATTTATAGATTCAATGTCATCCCAATCAAGCTACCAATGAGTTTCTTCACAGAATTGGAAAAAACTGCTTTAAAGTTCATATTGGAACCAAAAAAGAGCCCGCATTGCCAAGACAATCCTAAGTCAAAAGGACAAAGCTGAAGGCGTTATGCTAGCTGACTTCAAACTATACTACAAGGCTACAGTAACCAAAACAGCATGGTACTGGTACCAAAACAGAGATATAGACCAATGGAACAGAACAGAGTCCTCAGAAATAATACCACACATCTACAGCCATCTGATCTTTGATAAAC
>NC_045437.1:71259494-71287075 GCF_002776525.5 Piliocolobus tephrosceles
CTTTTCAGTTTTTGTCTGAGGATATTTTCTTTTTCACCATAGTCATCACTACACTCCTGAATATCTGTTGGTAGCTTTTTCTCCAAAAGGGATTCCAGAATCCTTTAGAAGAAGAAAGGTATATATTTTTTTTCTTTTATTTTTATTATTATAGATTAAGTTCTAGGGTACATGTGCACAATGTGCTGGTTTGTACATATGTATACCTGTGCCACGTTGTTGTGCTTCACCCATCAACTCGTCAGCACCCATCAATTAGTCATTTATATCAGGTATAACTCTCAATGCAATTCCTCCCCCCACCCCCCTCCCCATAATAGGCCCCGATGTGTGATGTTCCCCTTCCCGAGTCCAAGTGATCTCATTGTTCAGTTCCCACCTCTGAGTGAGAACATGCGGTGTTTGGTTTTCTGTTCTTGTGATTGTTCGCTAAGAATGATGGTACCCAGCTGCATCCATGTCACTACAAATGATGCAAACTCATAGTTTTTATGACCGCATAATATTCCATGGTGTATATGTGCCACATTTTCCTAATCCAGTCTGTCACTGATGGACATTTGGGTTGATTCCAAATCTTTGCTATTGTGAATAGTGGCACAATAAACACACATGAGCATGTGTCTGTGTAGCAGCATGATTTTGAACCAGGCCGGAAGATCACGCTACCTTACTTCAAACTATACTACAAGGCTACAGTAACCAAAACAGCATGGTACGGTAGCAAAACAGAAATATAGACCAGTGGAACAGAACAGAGTCCTCAGAAATAATACCACACATCTACAGCCATCTGAACTTTGATAAACCTGAGAGAAACAGGAAATTGCAAAAGGATTCCCAATTTAATAAATGGTTTTGGGAAAAATTTTCTAGCCATAAGTAGAAAGCTGAAAATGGATCCTTTCCTTACTCCTTATATGAAAATAAATTCAAGAGGGATTAGACACTTAAATGGTAGACCTAATACCATAAAAACCCTACAAGAAAACCTAGGTAGTACCATTCCGAACACAGACATGGGCAAGGACTTCATGTCTAAAACACCAGAAGAAAGGTATATTTTCGTGAGTGGAATGTACACGTCACAAAGCAGCTTCTCAGAAAGCTTCTTTACAGTTTATATATGAAGATGTTTCCTTTCTCTCTTTAAGCCTCAAAGCCCTCGAAAGTATCCCTTCGCAGACTAAGCAAAAACAGTGTTATGATACAGCTCAATGAAAAGAGAAGCTTAACTGTGTGAGCGGAATTCACGTGACACAGAGCAGTTTCACAGAAAGCTTCCTTCGGGTTCTCTGTGAGGTTATTCCTTTATCAGGATATTCTAAAGAGTGTTTCCAAATTTCCTTTCTCAGATTCCACAGAAACAGTGATGTCAAACTACTCAATTCATAGAAAGATTTAACGCTATGAGATGAATACAAAAATCACAAGAGAGTTGCGAAGAAACCTTCTCTCCAATTTTCGATGGAAGACATTTCCTTGCCTCACACAGGCCTCCAGTCGCCACTTACTATCCCTTCGCGGAAAACTCAAAGGCCGCCTTTCAAACTGGGAAATGTAGAGTAAGCTTTAACACTGTGAAAGGTATGTACCTGCCAGAGAGCAGTATTTTCGAGTGCTTCTCTCTGTTTTTTATTGGACGACATTTCACTTTTTATCCTAGTCTTCAATGTGCTCCAAATATTACTCTTCTGGTTTTACAGGAAGTGTGTTCAAACGGTGCCTTATGAGAAGAAACTTATAACTCCCTGTGTGGAATACACACGTCATGGAACAGTTTCTCAGAAAGCTTCTCTCCATTTTTTATCTGACTATATTTCCTGCTTAACCATAGGCCCAAATGTGTTCTCAAATATCCTTTCGTGGGTCCTTCCACGAGGGAGTATACAAGCTGCATAATGTAAAGAAAGATTCATCTATGTGAGATGAATAAACATAGCAAATAGCAGATTCACAGCAAGCTTCTTTCCAGTTTTTATCTGAAGATATTTGCTTTATCACCATAGTCCAGAAAATGCTCCAGGAGGTCCCTTCATGGATCCTTCCATGACAGTTTCCAAGCTGCATAATGTAAGGAAAGCTTTTTCTATGTGAGATGATTACACGCATAACAGAGTTGTTTCCTGGAAAGCTTCTTTCCAGTTTTGTCTGAGGCTATTTAGCTTTTCACCATCGGCATCAACATGCTCCCAAATATCAGTTGGTACCTGTTTCTCCAAAATGGTTTCCCTGACACTGTATGAGTAGAGAGGTATAACACAGTGACTGTAATTGACACGTCACAAAGCAGTTGCTCGGAAAGCTTCTCTCCAGTTTCGGTCTGAACATATTTCCTTTTTCACCGTTAGCCTCAATGTGCTTCTGAATATCCCATCACACGATAAACACACCTAGGGCTAGAAAACTGCTCAATGAAAAGAGAGGCTTATCTACGTGAGAAGAAATAAGGCGACACAAAGCAGTTTCACTAAAAGCTTCCTTCTGGATTTTACCTGAGGATATTTCTTTCTCCATGTTCCAAGGATCATTCCCAAATGTCCTTCCTCAGATTCCACAAAAACAATCATTTCAAGCTGCTCAATCCAAAGAATAATTTAGTGCTATGAGACGAATACACACATCGCAAAGCAGTTGCTCAGAATGTTTCTCTGCAAGGTTTATCGGAAGACATTACCTTGTTCACCACAAGCTTCCGGGGGTCACTAAATATCTTTTCACAGATTCTTCAAAGACAGAGTTTTGAAACTGGGCAACATAGAGTAAGCATTAACACTGTGAAGTGAATGCACATATCATAGAGCAGATTCTTGGAAAACTTCCTCCTCGATTTTATTTCAGTATATTTCACTATTCGCCAAGTGAGCTTTACCCCTGTGAAAAGAATGGACATGTCTGAGAGCAGCTTTTTTGAGTGCTTCTTTCTGTTTTCTTTGGTCCTCGTTTGACTTTTTGCCATAGTCTTCAATGTTTTCCGAATATCACTCTTTTATTTTACAGGAAAAGAGTTCAAACTGTGCCTTATGAGAAGAAAGTTATAGCTGCCTGAGTGGAATACACAAATCACCGAGAAGTTTCTCAGAACACTTCCCTCCAATTTTTATCTGACTATATTTCCTACTTCACCATAGGCACGAATGTGATCCCAAATATCCCATCACAGATACATCTAAGAGGGAGTTTCCAAGCTGTGCAATGTAAAGAAAGCTTCAGGTATGTGAGATGATTAAACATAGCATAAAGTAGATTTACCAAAATCTTCTTTCCAGTTGTTTTTTGAAGATATTTCCATTTTCAACATAGTCCTCAAGGTGATCTCGAAGGTCCCTTCCTGGATCTGTCCATGAAAGTTTCCAAGCAGCTTAATGTAAAGAATGCTTTATCTATGTGAGATGATTACACATATCACAGAGTAGTTTCCTGGAAACCTTCTTACCAGTTTTTGTCTGAGGCTATTTCCCTTTTCACCATCGGCATCAACATGCTCCTAAATATAACTTCCTACCTGTTTCTTCAGAAGGGTTTCCCCGACACTGTTTTAGAAGAGAGGTATAACACGGTGACTGGAATGCACACGTCAAAATCAGTTCCTTGGAAAGCTTCTCTCCAGTTTCAGTCTGAACATATTTCCTTTTTCACCATTAGCCTCAAAGTGTTCCTGAATATCCCATCACGTGCTAAAAATACACAGGGCTAGAAAACTGCTCAATGAAAAGAGAGACTTATCTGAGTGAGACGAATTAAGACAGCACAGAGCAGTTTCACAGAAAGCTTCCTTCTGGATTCTACCTGAGGATATATCTTTCTCCATATTCTAAGGATTGTTCCCAAATGTCCTTCCTCAGATTCCACAAAAACAGTGATTTCAAGCTGCTCAATCCAAAGAATGGTTTAACTCTAGGAGATGAATACACACATAGCAAAGCAGTTGCTCAGAACGGTTCTCTGCAGATTTCATTGGAAGGCGTTTCCTCACTCACCACAAGCCTCTGGGCATCACTAAATATCCCTTCACAGATTCTTCAAAGACAGAGATTCGAACCTGGGTAACACAGAGTAGAGCATTAACTCTGTGAATTGAATGCACATATCAGAGAGCAAATTCTTGCAACGCTTCTTCCTCTATTTTATTTCAGTATATTTAGCTATTCGCCATAGTCTGCGATGCGTTCTGAAATATCACTTTTTCGGTTTCACAGGAACAGTGTTCAAACACTGACTTGTGAGAAAATAAGTATAACTCCCTGAGTGGAATGCATACATCACAAAGTAGTTTCTCAGAAAGCTTCTATCCAGTGTTTATCTGAAGATATCTCCTCTTTCACCATAGGCCTGAATGTGCTCTCGAATGTCCCTTTGCGGATCTGTGCATGACGGAGTTTCCAAACTGTGTAATATAATTACTGTTTTAACTATGTGAGATGAATAAATATACCTAACACAAAGCAGTTTCACGGAAATCTTCTTTCCAGTTTTTGTCTGAGTATATTTTCTTTTTCACCATAGTCATCGCTATACTCAAAAATAAATCTTTGTAGCTTTTTCTCCAAAAAGGGATTCTGGAATCCTCTACGAGAAGAAAGGTATATTTCTGTGAGTGGAATGCACATATCAGAAAGCAGCTCCTCAGAAAGCTTCTCTCCAGGTTCCATTTGAAGATAATTCCTTTCTCAAAGTAAGCCTCAATGCCTTCCTGAATATCCCTTCACAGTCTAAACAAAAACATTGTTATGTAACAGCTCAATGAAAAGAGAAGCTGAACTGTGTGAGTGGAATTCACATGACACAGAGCAGTTTCACAGGAAGCTTCCTTCTGGTTTCTCTCTGCGGATATTTCTTTTTCAGGATATTCTAAATTGTGTTTCCAAATGTCCTTTCTCAGATTCCACAGAAACAGTGATTTCAAGCTGTTCAATCCAAAGAATTATTTAATGCTATGAGATGAATACAAACATCACAAAAGAGTTTCACATAAAGCTTCTCTCCGATTTTCAAACAAAGACATTTCCTTGCCTCACACAGGCCTTTGGTCACCAATTACTATCCCTTCACAGAACCCTCAAAGACCGACTTTCAAAATGGGAAATGCAGAGTAACATTTAACCCTGTGAAAAGAATGCACATGTCAGAGAGTGTTACTTCGAATGCTTCTTTTTGTTTTTTATTGGACGACATTTCAGTTTTTGCCATAGTCTTCTATGTGCTCCGAATATCACTTCTTTGGTTTTACAGGAACAGTGTTGAAACTGTGCCCTATGAGAAAAAAGTTATAAATCCCTGAGTGGAATGTGCACATCATCAAGCCGTTTCTCAGAAAACTTCTCTCCAGTTTTTATCTCACTACATTTCCTATTTCACCCTAGGCCCGAATGTGATCCAAAATATCCCTTTGCGGATACATCCAAGAGGGAGTTTCCAAGCTGTGTAATGTAAAAAAAGCTTCATCTATGTGAGATGAATAAAGGTATCAAAAAGCATATTCATAGAAATCTTCTTTCCAGTTTTTATCTGAAGATATTTCCTTTATCCCCTGAGTCCAGTATGTGCTCCCGAAGGTCCCTTCATGGATTCGTCCATGACAGTTTCCAATCTGTGTAATGTAAAGAAAGCTTTATCTATGTGAGATGATTACACATATCTCAGAGTAGTTTCATAGATAGCTTAGTTCCATTTTTTGTCTGAGGCTATTTCCGTTTTCACCATCGGCATCAACATGCTCCTGAATATCACTTGGTACCTGTTTCTCCAAAAGAGATTCGCGACACTGTATGAGAAGAGAGGTATAACATGGTGACTGGAATGCACACATCACAAAACAGTTGCTCAGAAAGCTTCCCTCCAGTTTCGGTCCTATCATGTTTCCTTTTTCACCGCTAGCCTCAAAATGCTCCCTAATATCCCATCACACGCTAAACATACACTAGGCTAGAAAACTGCTCAATGAAAAGAGAGGCTTATCTGAGTGAGAGAAATTAGGACAACAAAGGGCAGTTTCACAGAAAGCTTCCTTCTGGATTTTACATGAGGATATTTCTTTCTCCATATTCTAATGATGTCCTTCCTCAGATTCCACAAAAACTGGGATTTCAAGCTGCTCAATACAAAGAATGGTTTAACACTTTGAGAGGAATACACACATCTCCAAGTAGTTGCTCAGGACGCTTCCCTGCTGGTTTCATTGGAAGACGTTTCCTTGTTCACTGCAAGCCTCCGGGCTTCACTAAATGTCCCTTCACAGATTCTTCAAAGACAGAGTTTTGAAACAGGACAACATAGAGTAAGCATTAACTCTGTGAAGTGAATGCACATATCAGAGAGCAGATTCTTGGAATGCTTCTTCCTCGATTTTACTTCAGTATATTTCACTATTTGCCATAGTCCTCAATGCGCTCCGAAATATCACGTTTTCCGTTACACAGGAACAGTGTGCACACATTGCCTTGTGAGAAAAGAGGTAAAACTCCCTGAGTGGAACGCATACATCACAAACTAGTTTCTCAGAAAGCTTCTATCCTCTTTTTCTCTGAAGATATCTCCTCTTTCACTGTAGGCTTGAATGTGCTCCCGAATGTCCCTTCGCGGATCTATGCATGACGAAGTCTCCAAACTGCATAACATAATTAAAGTTTTAACAATGCGAGATGAATAAATATATCTAACACAAAGCAGTTTCACAGAAATCTTCTTTCCAGTTTTTGTCTGAGAATATTTCCTTTTTCACCATAGGTGTCGCTATTCTCCTGAATATCTCTTGGTAGCTCTTTCTCTAAAAGGGATTCCGGAATCTTCTAGGAGAAGAAACCTATTTTTCAGTGAGTGGAATGCACACATCACAAAGCAGCTCCTCAGAAAGCTCCTCTCCAGTTTCTATCTGAAGACATTTCCTGTCTTACCATAAGCCTCAAAGCCCTCTGGAATATCCCTTCACAGACTAAACAAAAACAGTGTTATGATACAACTCAATGAAAAGAGAAGCTTAACTGAGTCAGGGGAATTCACGTGACACAGAGCAGTTTCACAGAAAGCTTCCTTATGGTTTCTCTCTGAGGTCATTTGTTTTTCAGGATATTCTAAAGAGCTTTTCCAAATGTCCTTTCTCAGATTACACAGAAACAGTGATTTCAAACTGCTCAATCCAAGGAACGATTTAACGATATGAGATGAATACAAACATCACAACATAATTGCGTAGAAAACTTCTCTCCCACTTTTGATGGAAGACATTTCCTTGCCTCACACAGGCCTGCGGTCCCGACCTATTATCCCTTCGCAGAACTCTCAAAGACTGACTTTTAAACTGGGAAATGTAGAGTAAGCTTTAACCCTGTGAAAAGAATGGATATTTAAAAAAAAAAAAAAAAGAAATCGACATGAGAAAAATATTGAACATATGAATGTAAAATTATTAAAGAAATTAAACATGTAATTAAAAAAAAAAGAATGGATATGTCAGAGAGCAGTTTCTTCGAGTGCTTCTTTCTGTTTTTTATTGGAAGACATTTCACTTTTTGCCATAGTCTTCAATGTGTTCCGAGTATCCCTCTTTCGGTTTTACAGCAACACTGTTCAAACTGTACTTTATGAGAAGAACGTTATAACTCCATGAGTGGAAAGGACACATCACCAAGCTGTTTCTCCAAAAAATTATCTCCAGTTTTTATCTGACTATATTTCCTATTTCACCACAGGCCTGAATATGATCCCAAGTATCCCTTCTCGGATCCATGCACGAGGGAGTTTCCAAGCTGCATAATGTAAAGAAGCTTCATCTATGTGAGATGAATAAACATAACAAAAAGCAGATTCACAGAATGCTTCTTTCCAGTTTTTATCTGAAGATATATCCTTTTTCTACATCATCCAGAATGTGTTCCCAAAGGTCCATTCGTGGATCCGTCCATGACAATTTCCTAGCTCCGTAATGTAAAGAAAGCTTTATCTATGTGAGATGATTGCACATATCATGGAGTAGTTTCCTAGAAAGCTTCTTTCCAGTTTTTGTCTGAGGCTATTTCCCTTTTCACCATTGGCATCAACATGCTCCCGAATATCACTTGGTACATTTTCTCCAAAAGAGTTTCCCCAACGCTATATGAGAAAAGAGGTATAACACTGTGACTGGAATGCACCTGTCACAAATCAGTTCCTTGGAATGCTTCTCTCCAGTTTCGGTCTGAACATATTTCCTTTTTCACCATGAGCCTTAAAGTGCTCCCGAATATCCCATCACACGCTAAACATACACAGGGTTAGAAAACTGCTCAAGGAAAAGAAAGGCTTAACTGAGAGAGTGGAATTAAGATGACACAGGGGAGTTTCACAGAAATATTGTACTGGATGTTTCCTGAGGATATTTCTTTCTCCATATTCTAAGGATAGTTCCCAAATTTCCTTCCTGAAGTGCCACAAAAACAGTGAATTCAAGCTGCTCAATCCAAAGAATGGTTTAACTCTTTGAGTCAAATACACATAACAAAGCTGTTGCTCAGAACGTTTCTTGGCAAGTTTCATTGGAAGACGTTATCTTGCTCACCGCAAGCCTCCGGGCGTCACAAAATATCCTTCGACAGATTATTCAAAGACATAGTTTCAAAACTGGACAATATAGAGTAAGCATTAACACTAGGAAATGAATGCACATATCAGAGAGCAGATTCGTGGAACGCTTCTTCCTTGATTTTATTTCGGTATATTTCACTATTCGCCATAGTCCTCAATGTGAACCAAAATATCAATTTTTTGGTGTCACAGGTACAGTGTTCAAACACTGCCTTGTGATAAAAGAGGCATTACACCCTGAGTGAAATGCACACATCACAATGTAGTTTCACAGAAAGCTTCTAGGCAGGTTTTATCTGAAGATATCTCCTTTTTCACCATAGGCCTGAATGTGCTCCCGAATGTCCTTTCGCGGATCCTTGCATGATGGAGTTTCCAAACTGCGTAATAGAAGAAAAGTTTAAACTATTTGAGATGAATAAATATATCTAACACAAAGCAGTTTCACAAAAATCTTCTTTCCAGTTTTTCTCTGAGGATATTTCCTTTTTCGCCATAGCCTTCCCTATACTCCCAAATATCTCCTGGTAGCATTTCTTCCAAAACGGATTCCGGAATCCTCTATAAGAAGAAAGGTATATTTCTGTGAGTGGAATGCACATGTCACAAAGCAGCTCCTCAGAAAGCTTCTCTCCAGTTTCTATCTGAAGACATTTCCTTTCTCATCGTAAGCCTCAAAGCCCTCCAGAATATCAATTCGAAGACTAAACAAAAACAGAGTTATGATACAGCTCAATGAAAAGAGAAGCTTAAGTGTGTGAGCGGAATTCACGTGACACAGTGCAGGTTCACAGAAAATTCCTTCTGCTTACTCTCCGTGATTATTTCTTTTTCAGGATGTTCTAAGGAGTGTTTCCAAATGTCCTTTCTCACATTCAAGAGAAACAGTGATTTCAAACTGCTCAATCCAAAGAATGATTTAACACTATGAGATGAATACATATATTACAAAAGAGTTGCGCAGAAAGCTTCTCCGATTTTCCATGAAAGACATTTCCTTGCCTCACACAGGCCTCCGGTCGCCACTTATTATCCCTTCACATAACCCTCAAAGACCGACTTTAAAACTGGAAAATGTAGAGTAAGCTTAAACCCTGTGAAAAGAATGGGCATGTCAGAGTGCAGTTTCTTCGAGTGCTTCTTTCTGTTTTTTATTGCACGACATTTCACTTTTTGCCCTAGTCATCTATGTGCTCTGAATATCACTCTTTTGGTTTTACAGGAACAGTGCTCAAACTGTGACTTCTGAGAAGAAAGTTATAATTCCCTGAGTTGAATACACACATCACCAAGCAGTTTCTCAGAGAGCTGCTCTCCATTTTTTATCTGACTACATTTCCTGTTTCACCATAGGCCCATAGGTGATCCGAAATATCCCTTCATGGTTCCATCCACGAGGGAGTTTCCAAGCTGCATAATGCAAAGATAGCTTCATCTATGTGAGATGAATAAACATAGCAAAAAGCAGATTCACAGAAAGCTTCTTTCCAGTTTTTATCTGAAGATATTTCCTTTTTCACTCTAGTCTGGAATGTGATTCCGAAGGTCCCTTCGTGGATCCATCCACAAGAGTTACCAACTGCATAATGTAAAGAAAGCTTTATCTATGTGAGATGATTACACATATAACAGAGTAGTTTGCTAGAAAGCTTCTTTCCAGTTTTTGTCTGAGGCTATTTCCCTTTTCACCATCAACATCAACATGCTCCCGAATGTCACTTGGTAACTGTTTCTCCAAAAGGGTTTCCCTGAAGCTGTATGAGAAGAGAGGTATAACAGTGTGACTGGAATGCACACGTCTCAAAGCAGTTCCTCGGAAAGCTTCTCCAGTTTCGGTCTGAACATATTTTCTTTTTCACCGTTAGCCTCCAAGTGCTCCCGAATATCCCATCACATGCTAAATATACACAGGGCTAGAAAACTGCTCAATGAAAAGAGAGGTTTATCTGAGTGAGTGGAATTAAGATGACAAAGAGAAGTTTCACAGAAAGCTTCCTTCTGGATATTACCTGAGGATATTTCTTTCTCTATATTCTAAGGATCATTCCCAAATTTCCTTCCTCAGATTCCACAAAAAAAGTGATTTCAAGCTGCTCAATCCAAAGAATGCTTTAAATCTAGGAGACGAATACACAGATCACAAAGCAGTTGCTCAGAACGGTTTTCAGCCGGTTTCATCGAAAGGCGTTTCCTCGCTCAACACAAGCCTCTGGGCATCACTAAATATCCCTTCACAGATTCTTCAAAGACAGAGTATTGAATCTGGGCAACATAGAGTAAGCATTAACTCTGTGAAGTGAATGCACATATCAGAGAGCAAGTTCTTGGAACACTTCTTCCTCGATTTCATTTCAGTATATTTCAATATTCGCCATAGTCCTCAATGCGTTCCGAAATATCACTTTTTCGGTTTCACAAGAAGAGTAGTCAAACACAGCCTTCTGAGAAAAGAGGTATAACTCCCTGAGTGGAATCCCTACATCACAAAATATTTTCTCAGAAAGCTTTTATGCACTTTTTATCTGAAGATATGTCCTCATTCACCATAGGCCTGAATGTGCTCCCGAATGTCCCTTCGTGGTTCTGTGCATGACGGATTTCAAAACTGCGTAATATAATTAAAGTTTTAACTATATGAGATGAATAAATATATATAACACAAAGCAGTTTCACAGAAATCTTCTTTCCACGTTTGTCTGAGGATATTTCCTTTTTCACCAGATAAGTCACTATACTCCCGAATATCTCTTGGTAGCTTTTTCTCCAAAAGGGATTCCGGAATCCTCTAGGAGAAGAAAGGTATATTGCTGTGAGTGGAATGCACACGTCACAAAGCACTTCCTCAAAAAGCTTCTCTCCAGTTTCTATCTGAAGACGTTTCCTTTCTCACCATAAGTCTCAAAGACCTCTAGAGTATCCCTCTGAAGACTAAGCAAAAACAGTGTTATGATACAGCTCAATGAAAAGAGAAGCTTAAAAGTGTGAGCAGAACACACGTGACACAGAGGAGTTTCACAGAAACCTTTCTTCTGGTTTCTTTCTGAGATTGTTTCTTTTTCAGGATATTCTAAAGAACATTTCCAAATGTCCTTTCTCAGATTCCACAGAAAGAGTGATTTCAAACTGCTCCATCCAAAGAATGATTTTTCGCTATGAAATGAATACAAACATCACAAAAGAGTTGCACAGAAAGATTCTCTCCGATCTTCAATGGAAGACATTTCCTTGCCTCAGAGAGGCCTCTGGTCACCACTTACTATCCTTTCACAGAAACCTCAAAAACCAACTTTCAAACTGGGAAATAGGGAGTAAGCTTTAACCCTGTGAAAAGAATGGACATGTCAAAGAGCCGTTTCTTTGAGTGCTTCTTTCTGTTTTTTATTGGACGACCTTTCACTTTCTCCGATAGTCTTCAATGTGCTCCGAATATCACTCTTTTGGTTTTTCAATAACAGTGTTCAAACTCTGCCTTATGAGAAGAAAGTTATAACTCCCTGAGTAGAATGCTCCCCTCACCAAGCAGTTTCTCAGAAAGCTTCTCTCCATTTTTTATCTGACTATATTTGCTATTTCACCATAGGACCAAATGGATCCCAAATATCCCTTCGCAGATCAATCCACGAGGGAGTTTGAAGCTGCATAATGTTAAGAAAGCTTCATCTACGTGAGATGAATAAACAAAGCAAAAAGCAGAATCACAGAAAGCTTCTTTAAAGTTTTTATTTGAAGATATTTTCTTTTTCACCCTTGTCCTGGATGTGCTCCCGAAGGTCTCTTCGTGGATGTATCCATGACTGTTTCCACGCTGCGTAACGCAAAAAAGCTTTAAGTATGTGAGATGATTACACATATCACAGAGTCGTTTTCTAGAAAGAATCTTTCCTGTTTTTGTCTGAGGCTATTTCCCTTTTCACCAATGGCATCAACATGCTCCTGCATATCACTTGGCACGAGTTTCTTCAAAATGTTTCCCCGACTCTGTATGAGAAGAGAGGTATAACACTGTATAGCACACGTCACAAAGCAGTTCCTCGGAAATATTCTCTCTAGTTTTGGTCTGAACATATTTCCTATTTCACCGTAAGCCTCAAAGTGCTCCCGAATATCCCATCACATTCTAAACACACACAGGGTTAGAAAACTGCTCAATGAAATGAGAGGCTTATCTGAGCGAGAAGAATTAAGACAGCACAGAAGAGTTTCACAGAAAGCTTCCTATAGTCCTTAATGTGATCCCAAATATCCCTTTTTGGATCCATCCACGAGGGAGTTTCCAAGCTGTATAATGTAAAGAAAGCTTCATCTATGTGAGACGAATAAAGGTATCAAAAAGCACTTTCACAGAAATCTTCTTTGCAGTTTTTATCTGAAGGTATTTCCTTTTCCACCATAGTCCAGAATGTGTTCCTGAAGGTCCCTTCTTCGATTACTCCATGATATTTTCCAAGCTGCGTAATGTAAAGAAAGCTTTATCTATGTGAGATGATTACACATATCACAGAGTAGTTTCCTACCAAGCTTCTTTCCAGTTTCTGTCTGAGGCTATTTCCCTTTTCACCATCGGCATCAACATGCTCCCGAATATCACTTGGTACCTGTTTCTCCAAAAGGGTTCCCCCGATGGTATATGAGAAGAGAGGTATAACACTCTGACTGGAATGCACACATCAAAAAGCAGTTCCTTGGAAAGCTTCTCTCCAGTTTCAGTCGGCTCATATTTCCTTTTTAACAACAAACCTTAAAGTGCTCCCGAATATCCCATCACCTGCTAAATATGCAGAGAGTTAGAAAACTGCTCAAGGAAAAGAGAGGCTTATCTGAGTGAGAGGAACTAAGACAACACAGAGTAGTTTCACAGAAAGCTTCCTTCTCGATTTTACGTCAGGATATTTCTTTCCTCATGTTCTAAGGATCGTACCCAAATGTCTTTCCTCAGATTCCACAAAAACAGTGATTTCAAGCTGCTCAATCCAAAGAATGTTTTCACTCTAGGAGACGAACACACACATCGCAAACACTTGCTCAGAAGGTTTATCTGCAGGTTTCATCGGAAGACGTTTCCTCGCTCACCGTGAGCCTCCGGGCGTCACTAAATATCCCTTCACAGCTTCTTCAAAAACAGAGTTTAGAAACTGGGCAAATACAGTAAGCATTAACTCTGTGACCTGAATGCACATATCAGAGAGCAGATTCTTGGAACGCTTCTTCCTCGATATTATTTCAGTATATTTCACTATTCACCATAGTCCTCAATGCTTTCCGGAATATCACTTTTTTGGTTTCAGAGGTAAAGGTTACAAACACTCACTTGTTAGAAAAGAGGTGTAACTCCATGAGCGGAATGCATACATCACAGAGTAGTTTCTCAGAAAGTTTCTGTCAAGTTTTTATCTGAAGATATCTCCTCTTTCACCGTAGGACTGAATGTGCTCCTGAACGTCCCTTTGCGGATCTGTGCATGATGGAGCTTCCAAACTGCGTAATATAATTAAAGTTTTAACTATACGAGATGAATAAATATATCCAACACCAAGCAGTTTCACAGAAATCTTCTTTCCAGTTTTTGTCTGAGGATATTTCCTTTTTCACCATAGTCATCACTATACTCCCGAATATCTCTTGGTGGCTTTTTCTCTAAAAGGGATTCTGGAGTCCTCTAGGAGAAGAACGGTATATTTCTGGGAGTGGAATGCATATGTCACAAAGCAGCTTTTCAGAAAGCTCTCTGCAGTTTCTATCTGAAGACTTTTCCTTTCTCACCGTAAGCCTCAATGTCCTCCAGAATATCCCTTCGCAGACTAAACAAAACCAGTGTTATGAAACAGCTCAATGAAAAGAGAAGCTTAACTGTGTGAGCAGAAGTCATGTGACATAGAGCAGTTTCACAGAACGCTTCCTTCTGGTTTCTCTCTGAGGTTATTTCTTTTTCAGGATATTCTAAAGAGCGTTTCCAAATGTCCTTTCTCAGATTCCACAGAAACAGTGATTTCAAAGTGCTCAGTGTAAGGAATGGTTTAACTCTATGAGATGAATACAAACATCACAAAAGAGTTGTGCAGAAAGCTTCTCTCCGATTTTTGATGGAAGACATTTCCCTGCCTCACACAGGCCTCCGGTTGCCACTTACGATCCCTTCGCAGAACCCTGTAAGACAGACTTTCAAACTGGGAAATGTAGAGTAAACTTTAACCCTGTGAAAAGAACGGACATTTCAGAGTACAGTTTCTTCGAGTGCTTCTTTCCGTTTTTTATTGGGCGACATTTAATTTTTTGCCATAGTCTTCAAAGTGCTCTGAATATCACTCTTTTGGATTTGCAGGAACAGTGTTCAAACAGTGCCTGATGAGAATAAAGGTTAATTCCCTGAGTGGAATACACACATCACCAAGCAGTTTCTCAGAAAGTGTCTCTTCGGTTTTTATCTGACGATATTTCCTCTTTCACCATAGGCCCGAAAGTGGTCCCAAATATCCCTACGTGAATCCATCCAGGAGGGAGTTTCCAAGCTGTGTAAGGTAAGGAAAGCTTCATCTATGTTAGATGAATAAACATAGCAAAAAGCAGATTCACAGAAAGGTCCTCACCACTTTTTATCTGAAGATATTTCCTTTTTCACCCTAGTCTTGAATGTGCTCCCGAAGTTCCCTTCGTGGATTTCTCCATGAGTGTTTCCAGGCTGCATAATGTAAAGAAAACTTTATCTATGTGAGATGATTACACATACCACTGAGTAATGTTTGGACGAACAGAGGCAAGATTGTGAATTTCCGGGTTCTTCATCACCAACTCTTCCCGTGTGCGCGAAAACGGAGCTGGCGCCCGGAAAGGTGCAGACCAACGACGCGTGCGCCAGGTGATGTCAATCCGAAGAGACCAAGATTTACCTGGTGGCACCCGCGGAGACTGGCACCCCTCCGACACGACCATGCCCCGCCTTTTGCCCTTCCAATCCTAGAAAAGCCACTTCCGGCAGGAGCGCCACATGGGCTTTCTCAGACCCTACTCTTGTTGAGACTTAGTTAGGATCTCCGCCTGGGTGACTCTCTTGGCCTCCTTTGCAGGAGGCCGACAGACTTCATCTTACACATCTTTTTTTCCTGAAGCTAGATGACCAAAGATTAAATTTGCAGTTTTACTTTTAGCCTTGCCTACTCGTTGGTTCTTTTGTGCTCGCTCTGGTGGTTCTTAGAAAAACAAATCCGTTGGTGCCGAAACCCAGGAGGAGACCCCTTCTCTGGCCTCTAAGTGCTGAGGAATCTCCTCCTGCTCCAACGCCGCAGATGGACCAGGACCTAAGACCCTCTTCCCTTACTCTCATGGCCTCTCTGGGGTAAGTGCCCTTGTCTCCTCTTTACCTCCCTTGGCTAAAAATCCTGCGCAGGTCCAAGGCTTACTTTTGAGCCACCAAGTGGCTCGGGAGAGCCATTCAGGACGGAGACGTCCGTCACTGGAATGTAATCCCCACCTTGGCTCCAAGAGCCTCCAGTCTGTATCTGGTGATTTCAAAGGATGCTTTGAAGCCAGGCAGAGATCTCCATTGTGTAAGTAAAGAGGAAACAAATGAGAAACCTCCATTCCAAATTTCCAAAGAGCACCCCCTTAGGGTGCCTCCTAGACAATTTAAAAACGTTACAGCGGTTAATTTTCCCTTCCACTGTGGCGTGGCCCCAATACAAACTAGATAATCAGTCTCAGTGGTCACCAGAAGGCACTTTAGACCGTAATGTTCTGATTGACCTCAGCAATTTCTGACAGCAGCTAGGCAAGTGGTCCAAAATTAAATACATAGAAGGCGTTTGGGTCTTATGCTCTCGTCCCAACTTGTGTAGCCGGTGTTCTTTGGTTCAGGTTATACTGGCCAAGGACGCCGGCTCACAGGAACCCAAAAAAGAGGAGTCATTATTCCTTTCTGTTCAACTGGAAAGGAACCTAGGGTTTCCTTCTGTCTCTGTATCCTCATACCCGCCCTACACTCCTCCTTCATTTTTCAATCAGCTCCTGACATTTGTAAAAACCTTCAAAAGGTAGAGGATGGTCCTCAGGCACCAATACAAGACCTGGTTAAATTAGCCTTTAAGGTCTATAATTCCAGAGAGGAGATGGGTGAAGCACAGTGACAGGCTCACCTCAAACAGATGTTACAGCTCCTAGCAGTGGCTTTACAGCCCAGTCGTTACCCCAGATCAGAGAGTACACACCCTGCAGATTCCAAGGTTGCAAAAGGAGCCGGCTATAGGTGCGGCAAAGCAGGACACTATGCCAACAGGTGTTCACAGGGTCCTCGAACCACAACGCAGCCTTGCCATCAGTGCAAGACGTCAGGACATTGGGCCAATGAATGTCCTAACCTTCGTTCACCAGCAACCCCATGCCCTATTTGCCAACAGAAATGTCACTGGAAGTCTGTTTGCCCCACCCTGGGAACAGGTACCGTGTCTCAACGTGACTCCTTTCCCAGGTTCCTGGGAGCTCCTTCCAGCTCCTACATCTGGACGACAACTACTGAAGGTGCCGAGACTCGGGGACACCCGTCACCCTTTCCGAGCCGTGGGTAACTCTCCTGGTAGTGGGTAAGGCAATTAATTTTTAATCCACAGCAGGGTATCTGTTCTATTTTGCCGTCCTTCTCTGGACCTAACCTTCCATCTAATCCACACCTTAATTGCTGCCTGCTCAACAACTACTTTGCACACTCGTTCCTCATTCCCAGCTAGAAAGGGCCCCCACCGAAAGCAATCAGTGGAAATCAGTTCAACTTTCCCCCACTAGCCTCACACTTACTAAATTTTCTTAACTATTTCATACTCCCCAGCCTTGCCAGGACCATCCTTTTCGGTTTTGTCTATATTCCATCAAATGTCTCCATTTCTCATTCCTATACTAATACTGTGCTTTATTTTATGTTATGCCCCCATTTTGATCAAATTTCTGCATGCCAACATACACGAAATCACTCACGTCATCTTCAATCAAATGCTTCTTCATCCGTACACCCAAATACCAACCATAGACCTCGACCTTAACGACACCCCTTAACAGCAGGAAGTAGTCAGACAAATCACGGCGCCCTTTATCACTATTACCAATAGAAGGTTGGACTGTTTGGATGAACGGAGGCAAGATGGTGCATTTCCGGCTTCTTCATCACCAACTCTTCCCATGTGCGTGAAAATGCAGCTGGCGCCTGGGAAGGTGCAGACCAAACAGGCATGCGCCAGGTGATGTCAATCCAAAGAGACCAAGATTTACTTTGTGGTACCTGCGGAACCTCCCCTCCTGACAAGCCCATGCCACACCTATTGCCCTTCCACTCCTAGAAAAGCCGCTCCTGGCAGGCGCACTGCGTGGGTTTCCTCAGCCCCTACTCTTGTCGGGACTGCATTAGGAACTCCGCGTGGGCGACTCTCTTGACATCCTTTGTCGGAGGCTGACAGACTTCACCTTACACACCTTTTTTCCTGGAGCTAGATGACCAAAGAATAAATTTGCAGTTTTGCTTTTAGCCTTGCCTACTCACTGGTTCTTTTGTGCTCATTCTGGTGGTTCTTAGAAAAAGAAATCAAGTAGTTTCCTATAACGCTTCCTTCTAGTTTTTGTCTGAGGCTATTTCGCTTTCCAACATCGGCATCAACATGCTCCTGAATATCAACTGGTACCTGTTTCTCGAAAAGGGTTTCCCTGACAATGTATGAGAAGAGAGGTATAACACTGTGACTGAAATGCACAGGTCACAAAGCAGTTCCTCGGAAAGCTTCTCTCCAGTTTCGGTCTGAACATACTTCTTTTTTCACCATCAGCCTCAATGTGCTCTCGATTATCCTTTCACATGCTAAACATACACAGGGCTAGAAAACTGTTCAACGAAAAGGCAGGCTTATCTGAGTGAGAGGAATTAATACGACACAGAGCAGTTTTACAGAAAGCTTCCCTCTGGATATTACCTGAGGATGATTCTTTCTCCATATTCTAAAGATCATTCCCAAATGTCCTTCCTCAGATTCCACAGAAACAGTGATTTCAAGCTGCTCAATCCAAAGAATGATTTAACTCTAGAGACGAATACACACATCGCAAAGCAGTTGCTCAGAATGTTTCTCTGCAGGTTTCATTGGAACACGATTCGTCACTAACCAGAAGCCTCTGGGTGTCACTAAATATCCCTTCACAGATTCTTCAAAGACAGAGTTTCCAAACTGGGCCACATAGAATAAGCATTAATTCTGTGCAGTGAATTCACATATCAGGGAGCAGATTCTTGGAACGCTTCTTCCTCGATTTTATTTCACTATATTTCACTGTTCGCCATAGTCCTTAATGCGTTCTGAAATATCACTATTTTGGTTTCACAATAACAGAGGTCAAACACTGTCTTGTGAGAAAAGAGGCATAACTGCCTCAGTGGAATGCGTACATCACAAAGTAGATTCTCAGAAACCTTCTACCCATTTTTTATCTGAAAATATCTCCTCTTCCACCGTAGGCCTGAATGTGCTCCCGAATCTCCCTTTGCGGTTCTGTGCATGACGAGGTTTCCAAACTGCATAATATAATTAAAGTTTTTATTCTGCGAGATGAATAAATATATCTAACACAAAGCAGTTTCACAGAAATCTTCTTTCCAGTTTTTGCCTGAAGATATTTTCTTTTTCACCATAGTCATCGCTATACTCCCGAATATTTCTTGGTTGCTTTTTCTCCAAAAGGGATTCTGGAATCCTCTGGGTGAAAAAAGGTATATTTCTGTGAGTGGAATGCACACGTCACAAAGCAGCTCGTCAAAAACCTTCTCTCCAATTTCTCTCTGAAGACGTTTCATTTCTCACTGTAAGCCTCAAAGCCCTCCAGAATACGCTTCACAGACTAAACAAAGACATTGTTATGATACAGCTCAATGAAAAGAGAATCTTAACTGTGTGTGTGCAATTCACGTGACACAGAGCAGTTTCACAGAAAGCTTTCTTCTGGATTCTCTCTGAGGTCATTTGTTTTTCAGGATATTCTAAAGAGCATTTCCAAATGTCCTGTCTCAGATTGCATAGAAACAGTGATTTCAAACTGCTCAATCCAAAGAATGATTTAACTCTATGAGATGAATACAAACATCACCAAAGAGTTGCGCAGAAAGCTTCTCTGCAATTTTCTATGGAAGACAATTCCTTGCCTCACACAGTCCTCCAGTCCCAGCTTACTATCCCTTCCCAGAACCATCAAAGACCGACTTTGAAACTGGAAAATATAGAGTAAGCTTTAACCTGTGAAAAGAAAGGATATGTCAGAAAGCAGTTTCTTCGAATGCTTCTTTCTGTTTTTTATTGGACGACATTTTACTTTTTGCCACATTCTTCAATGGGCTATGAATATCACTCTTTTGATTTTACACTAACAGTGTTCTAACTTTGCCTTATGAGAAGGAAGTTATAACTCCCTGATTGGAATGCACACATCACCAAGCATTTGCTCAGAAAGCTTCTCTCCACGTTTTATCTAATTATATTTCCTATTTCACCATAGGCCCGACTGTGATATCAAACATACACGAGGGAGTTTCCAAGCTGTGTAATGTAAAGAAAGCTTCATCTATGTGAGATGAATTAACATAGTAAAAAGCAGATTCACAGAAAGCTTCTTTCCAGTTTTTATCTGAAGATATTTCCTTTTTAACCAGAGTCCAGAATGCTCCCGAAGGTCCCTTCGTGGATCCGTCCATGACAGTTTCCAAGCTGCTTAATGTAAAGAAAGCTTTATCTATGTGCGATGATTACAGATATCACAGAGTAGTTTCCTAGAAACTTTCGTTCAAGTTTTGGTCTGAGGCTATTTCCCTTTTCACCATAGCATCAACATGCTCCCGAATATCACTTGGTACCTGTTTCTACAAAAGGGTTTCCCCGACGCTGTGACACATGTCACAAAGCAGCTCCTCAGCAAGCAACCCTCCAGTTTCTATCTGAACACATTTCGTTTCTCACTGTAAGCCTCAAAGCCCTCCAGAATATCCCTTCACAGACTAAACATAAACAGTGTGATGATACAGCTCAATGAAAAGAGAATATTTACTGCATGAGCAGAATTCACGTAACACAGGGGAGTTTCAAACAAAGCTTCCTTCTGGTTTCTCTCTGAGGTTATCTCTTTTTCAGGATATTCTAAAGAGCGGTTCCAAATGTCCTTTCTCAGATTCCACAGAAAGAGAGATTTCAAACTGCTCAATCCAAAGAATGCTTTATCTCTATGAGATGAATACAAACATCACAATACACTTGCACAAAAAGCTCTCCAATTTTCAATTTAAGATATTTCCTTGCCTCATCCAGGCCTCCAGTTGCCACTTATTATCCCTTTGCAGAAACCTCAAAGACTGACTTTCAAACTGGGAAATGCAGAGTAAGTTTTAACCCTGTTAAAAGAATGGACATGTGAGAGAGCAGTTTCTTCTAGTGCTTCTTTCTGTTTTTTATTGGACGACATTTCACGACCATAGTCCTCAATGTGCTCAGAATATAACTCTTCTGGTTTTACAGGAATAGTTTCTAACTGTGCCTTATGAGAAGAAAGTTATAACTCCTGGAGTGGAATGTGCACATCACCAAGCAGTTTCTCAGAAAACTTCTCTCCAGTTTACATCTGACTATATTTCCTATTTCACCATGGGCAAGAATGTGATCCAAAATATCCCTTGGTGTATCCATCCATGAGGGAGTTTCCAAGCTGCATAATGTAAAGAAAGCTTCATCTTTGTGAGATGAATAAACATAGAAAAAATCAGATTCACTGAAAGCTTTTTTCAGTTTTATCTGAAGATATATCCTTTCACACCATAGTCCAGAATGTGCTCTTGAAGGTCCCATAGTGGATCCGTGCATGACAGTTTCCAAGCTGCGTAATGCACAGAAAGCTTTATCTATGTGAGATGATTACACATACCACAGAGTAGTTTCCTAGAAAGCTTCTTTCGAGTTTTTGTCTGAGGCTATTTTCTTTTCACCATCGGCATCAACATGCTCCCGAATATCTCTTGATACCTGTTTCTCCTAAAGGGTTTCCCTGGCGCTGTATGAGAAGAGAGGTATAACACTGTGACTGGAATGCACACGTCACAAAGCATTTCCTCGGAAAGCTTCTCTCCAGTTTCGTACAGAACATATTTCCTTTTTCACCGTTAGCCTCAAAGTGCTCCCATATATTCCATCACACGCTAAACATACACAGGGCTAGAAAGCTGCTCAATGAAAGAGAGGCTTATCTGAGTGTGAGGAAGTAAACAACACAGAGGAGTTTCACAGAAAGCTTCCTTCTGTATTTTACCTGAGGGTATTTCTTTCTCCATACTCTAAGGATCGTTCCCAAATGTCCTTCCTCAAATTCCACAAAAACAGTGATTTCAAGCTGCTCACTCCAAAGAAAGATTTATCTATATGAAACGAATATACACATCGCAAAGGGGTTGCTCTGAATGTTTCTCTGCTGGTTTCATCGGAAGACGTTTCCACGCTCACCACAAGCCTCAGGGCGTGACAAAATATCCCTTCACAGATGATTCAAATATAGAGTTTCGAAACGGCAACATAGAGTAAGCATTAACTCTATGAAGTGAATGCGCATATCACAGAACAGATCCTTGGAACGCTATTTCCTCGATTTTATTTCAGTATATTTCACTACTTCCATAGGCCTTAAGGCGTTCCAAAATATCACTTTTTCGGTTTCACAGGAACAGAGGTCAAACACTGTCTTGTGAGAAAAGAGGTATAACTCCCTCAGTGGAATGCATACATCACAAAGTAGATTCTCAGAAACCTTCTACCCATTTTTTATCTGAAGATATCTCCTCTTTCACCATAGGCCTGAATGTGGTCCTGAAAGTCCCTTTGCAGATCTGTGTATTATGGAGTTTCGAAACTGCGTAATATAATTAAAGCTTTAACTGTGCAAGACGAGTAAATATGTCTAACATAAAGCAGTTTCATCGAAATCTACTTTCCAGTTTTTGTCTGAGGATATTTCCTTTTTCACCATAGTCATCGCTATACTCCCGAATATCTCTTGGTAGCCTTTTCTCCAAAAGGGATTCCGGAATCCTCTAGGAGAAGAAAGCTCTATTTCTGTGAATGGAAGGCACATGTCACAGAGCAGCTGCTCAGAAAGCTTCTCTGCATTTTCTATCTGAAGACGTTTCCTTTCTCACCATAAGCCTCAAAGCCCTCCAGTATATTCCTTTGCAGAATAAACAAAAACAGTGTTATGATACAGCTCAATGAAAGGAGAAGGTTAACTACGTGTGCGGAACTCATGTGACACAGGACATTTTCGCACAAAGCTTTCTTCTGGTTTGTCTCTGAGGTTATTTATTTTCCAGGATATTCTAAAGAGCGTTTCCAAATATCCTTTGTCAGATTCCAAAGAAACAGTGATTTCAAACTGCTCAATCCAAACAATGGTTTAACTCTATGAGATGAATACAAACATCACAAAAGAGTTGCACAGAAAGATTCTCTCCGATTTTTGATTTAAGACATTTCCTTGCCTCACACAGGCCTCCGGTCACCACTTATTATCCCTTTGCAGAACCCTCAAAGAACGACTTTCAAACCGGGAAATATAGAGTAAGTTTTAACCCTGGGAAAAGAATGGACATGTCAGAGAGCAGCTTCTTCGAGTGCTTCTTTCTGTTTTTTATTGGAAGACATTTCACTTTTTGCCATAGTCTTCAATGTGCTCCAAATATAACTCTTCTGGTTTTACAGGAACAGTGGTCTAACTGTGCGTTATGAGAAGAAAGTTATAAATCCCTGAGTGGAATGCGCATATGACCAGGCAGTTTCTCAGAAAACTTCTCTCCAGTTTTTGTCTGACTATATTTCCTATTTCACCATAGGCACGAATGTGATCCAAAAGATTCCTTGGTGGATCCATCCATGAGGGAGTTTCCAAGCTGCGTAATGTAAAGAAATGTCCATTTATGTAAGATGAATAAACATAGCAAAAAGCAGATTCACAGAAAGCTTCTTTCCAGTTTTATCTGAAGATATTTCCTTTCTAACCATAGTCCAGATTGTGCTCCCGAAGGTCCCTTCGTGGATCCGTCCATGACAGTTTCCAAGCTGAGTAATGTAAAGAAAGCTTTATCTATGTGAGATGATTACACATATCACAGAGTAGTTTCCTAGAAAGCTTCTTTCCAGTTTTTGTCTGAGGTTATTTCCCTTTTTACCATTGGAATCAACACGCTCCCGAATATCACTTTGTACCTGTCTCTCCAAAAGGGTTTCCCAGACGCTGTAGGAGAAGAGAGGTATAACACGGTGACTGGAATGCACACTTCACAAAGCAGTTCCTCGGAAAGCTTCTCTCCAGTTTCGGTCTGAT
Source organism: Piliocolobus tephrosceles (assembly GCF_002776525.5). NCBI lineage: Eukaryota > Metazoa > Chordata > Mammalia > Primates > Cercopithecidae > Piliocolobus > Piliocolobus tephrosceles. The sequence goes on from NC_045437.1 coordinate 71,283,420, forward strand.
CATATTTCCTTTTTCACCATTAGCCTCAAAGTGCTCCCGAATATCCCATCACACACTAAACATGCAAAGGGCTAGAAAACTGCTCAATGAAAACAGAGGCTTATCTGAGTGGGAGGAATTAAGGTGACACAGAGCAGTTTCAGAGAAAGCTTCCTTCTCTATTTTACATGAGGATATTTCTTTCTCCATATTCTAAGGATCGTTCCCAAATGTCCTTCTTCAGATTCCACAAAAACAGTGATTTCAAGCTGCTTACTCCAAAGAATGATATAACTATATTAAACGAATATACACATCACAAAGGGGTTGCTCTGAACGTTTCTCTGCTGGTTTCATCGGAAGACGTTTCCATGCTCACCACAACCTCAGGGCGTCACTAAATTTTCCTTCACAGATTCTGCAAAGACAGAGATTTGAAACTGTTCAAGATAGAGTAAGCATTAACGCTGTGAAGTGAATGCACATATCAGAGAGCAGATTCTTGGATCACTTCTTCCTCGATTTTATTTCAGTATATTTCACTATTTGCCATAGTCCTCAATGTGATCAGAGATATCACTTCTTTGATTTCACAGGAACAGTGCTCAAACACTGCTTTGTGATAAAAGAGGTATAACTCCCTGAGTAGAATGCATACATCACAAAGTAGTTTCTCAGAAAGCTTCTATCCAGTTGTTCTCTGAACATCCCTCAGAGTATGGCCTGAATGTGCTCCTGAAAGTCCCTTCGCGGATCTGTGCATGAGGGATTTTCCAAACTGCATAATGTAATTAAAGTTTTAACTATGTGTGATGAATAAATATATCTTACACAAAGTAGTTTCACAGAAATCTTCTTTCCAGTATTTGTCTGAAGATATTTCCTTTTTCTCCATAGTCATCATTATACTCCCGAATACCTCTTGGTAGCTTCTTCTCCAAAAGGGATTCTGGAATCCTCTAGGAGAAGAAAGGTATATTTCTGTGAGTAGAATGCACATGTCACAAAGCAGCTCCTCAGAAAGCTTCTCCCCAGTTTCTTTCTGAAGACGTTTCCTTTCTCACCGTAAGCGTCAAAGCCCTCCAGAATATCCCTTCACAGACTAAACAAAAACAGTGTTATGATACAGCTTAATGAAAAGGGAAGCTTAACTGTGTGAGCGGAATTCACGTGACACCGAGTACCTTTACAGAAAGGTTCCTTCTGGTTTCTCTCTGAGGTTACTTATTTTTCAGGATATTCTAAAGAACGTTCTCAAATGTCCTTTCTCACATTTCACAAAAACAGTGATTTCAAGCTGCTCAATCCAAAGAATGATTTAACGCTATGAGATGACTACAAACATCACAAAAGAGTTGCTCATAAATCTCCTCTCCGATTTTCAATGGAAGACATTTTTTTGCCTCTCACAGGCTTCCAGTCGCCACTTACTATCCCGTTGCAGAAACCTCAGAGACCGACTTTCAAACTGGGAAATGTAGAGTAAGCTTTAACCCTTTGAAAAGAATAAACACGTCAGAGAGCAGTTTCTTCGAGTTTTTTTATGTTTTTTATTGAACGATTTCACTTTTTGCCATAGTCTTCAATGTGCTCTGAATATCACTCATTTGGTTTTACAGGAACAGTGTTCAAACTGTGCCTTATGAGAAGGAAGTTATACCTCCCTGAGTGGAATGCACACATCTCCAAGCAGTTACTCAGAAAGCTTCTCTCCACTTTCTATATGACTATATTTCCTATTTCACCATAGGAACGAATGTGATCCCACATATCCCTCCATGGATCCCTCCACAAGGCAGTTTCCAAGCTGCAGAATATAACGGAAGCTTCATCTATATGAGATGAATAATCATAGCAAAAAGCAGATTCACAGAAAGTTTCTTCCCTGTTTTTATCTGAAGATACTTCCTTTTTCACCATAGTCCTGAAGATGCTCCTGAAGTTCCCTTCGTGGATTCATTGATGACAGATTCCAAGCTGCGTAATGTAAAGAAAGCTTTATCTATGTGAGATGATTACACATATCACAGAGTAGTTTCCTAGAAAGCTTCTTTCCAGTTTTTGTCTGAGGCTATTTCCTTCTCATCATCAGCATCAACATGCTCTCGAATATCACTTGCTACCTGTTTCTCAAAAAGGGATTGCCCGACGCTGTATGTGAAGAGAGGTATAACACTGTGAGTGGAATGCACACGTCACAAAGCAGTTCCTCGGAAAGCTTTTCTCCAGTTTCGATCTGAACATATTTATTTTTTCACCCTTAGCCTCAAAGTGCTCCCGAGTATCCCATCACACGCTAAACATACACAGGGCTAGAAAACTGCTCAATGAAAAGAGAGGCTTATCTGAGTGAGAGGAATTAAGACGACACAGCAGTTTCACAGAAAGCTTCCTTCTGTATTTTACCTGAGGATATTTCTTTCTCCATATTCTAAGGATCTTTCACAAATGTCCTTCTTCATATTTCACAAAAACAGGGATTTTTAGCTGCTCAATCCAAAGACTGATTTAACTCTATGAGACGAATACAAACATCGCAAAGCAGTTGCTCAGAACGTTTCACTTCAGGTTTCAGCAGAAGACGCTTCCTCGCTCATGACAAGCATCCGGGCGTCACTAAATATCCCTTCACAAATTCTTCAAACACTGAGTTTGGAAACGGGGCGACATAGAGTAAGCATTAACTCTGTGAAGTGAAATGCACATATCACAGAAAAGATTCTTGGAACGCTTGTGCCTCTATTTTATTTCAGTATATTTCACTACTTGCCATATTCCTCAAAGTGTTCCAAAATATCACATTTTCAGTTTCACAGGAACAGTGTTCAAATACTGCCTTGAGAGAAATGAGGTATAACTACCTGAGTAGAATGCATACATCACAAAGTAGTTTCTCAGAAAGCTTTTATCCAGTTTTTATCTGAAGATATCTCCTCTTTCACCGTAGGCCTGAATGTGCTTTTGAATGACCTTTCAAGGATCTGTGTGTGAGGGAGTTTACAAACTGCGTAATATAATTAAAGTTTTAACAATGCGAGATGAATAAATATGTCTAACATAAAGCAGTTTCACAGAAATCTACTTTCCAGTTTTTATCTGAGGATATATCCTTTTTCACCATACTCATCGCAACACTCCCGAATATCTCTTGGTAGCCTTTTCTCCAAAAGAGATTCCGGAATACTATAGGGGAAGACAGGTATATTTCTGTGAATGGAATGCATACGTCACAAAGCAGCTGGACAGAAGCTTCTCTCCAGTTTCTATCTGAAGACGTTTCCTTTGCCACTGAATGCCTCAAAGCGCTCGTGAATATCCCTTGAAGACCAAACACAAACAGTGTAATAATACTGCTCAATGAAAAGAGTAGCTTAACTGTGTGAGGAGAATTCTAGTGGCACAGAGCAGTTTCAGAGCTCCCAAATATCACTTTGCAGAATCCACGACAAAAGTGTTAGCAAACTTTTCGAAGAAGGGAAGGGTGGAACACTGTGTGATGAAGTCACACATCAGAAAGCAATCTCTCAGAAATCTTATCTCTAGTTATTATCTGAGGATATATCCTTTTTCACCATGGGTGCCAATGGGCTCCCAAATATCATTTTGCAGATTCCATGAAAAGAGTGCTACCAAACTGCTTCCTGAGGACTAAGTTGTAACTCTGTGAGATGAATTCA
>NC_045437.1:71287175-71288044 GCF_002776525.5 Piliocolobus tephrosceles
AACTCTGTGAGATGAATTCACAGATCACAAAGAAGTTTCTCAGAAACCTTCTTTCACATTTTGAACTGATGATATTTCCTTTATCAGTGTAGGCCTCAATGCGATCAAAGTAGCCCTTCTCAGGTTCCTCAAAGACAGTGTTAATGGACTGCTCCATGAAACATAAGTGTACCTCTGGGAGATGAATTCACACATCACCAAGAAGTTTCTAGGAAAGCTTCCTTCTAGTTTTGATCTGAGGATATTTCCTTTGTCACCGTAAGCTTCATTGCACTAAGAAGAATCCCATTGCAGATTTCAAGGAAACTGTGTTAGCAAACTGATCACTGAACAGAAACATGTAAATATGTGAGTTGAATTCACACATCGCAATACAGTTTCTCAGAAAGCTGCTTTCCAGTTTTTATCTGAGGATATTTCTTTTTTCATCATAGCCCTCAATGAGCTCCCAAATATCACTTTGCAGAATCCACGAAAACAGTGTTAGCAAACTGTTCAAAGAAGGGAAGGGGGGAACTCTGTGTGATGAAGTCACACATCAGAAAGCAGTCTCTCAGAAAGCTTATCTCTAGTTATCATCTGAGTACATTTCCTTTTCACCATGGGCCCCAGTGGGCTCCCAAATACCACTTTGCAGATTCCATGGAAAGACTGTTAGCAAACTGCTTCCTGAGGACTAAGTTGTAACTCTGTGAGATGAATTCACAGATCACAAATAAGTTTCTCAGAAAGCTTCTTTCACGTTTTGAACTGATGATATTTTCTTTATCAGTGTAGGCCTCAATGTGATCCAAAGTGGCCCTTCTGAGGTTCCTGAAAGACAGTGTTAATGGACTGCTCCATGAAACATAAGTGTAACTCTTTGAGAT
>NC_045437.1:71288054-71296384 GCF_002776525.5 Piliocolobus tephrosceles
ATTTCCTTTGTCAACATAATCTTCATTTTGCTAAGAAGTATCCCAATGCAGATTTCAAGAAAACTGTGTCAGCAAACTGATCACTGAAGAGAAATGGCTAACTCTGTGAGTTGCATTCACACATCCCACTGCAGTTTCTCAGGAGGCTTTTTTCCAGTTTTTATCTGAGGATATTTCTTTTTTCACCATGGGCCCGAATTGGCTCCCAAATAACACTTTGCAGATTTCACGAATGAGTGTTAGCAAACTGCTTCCTGAGGATTAAGTTGTAACACTGTGAGATGAATTCACAGATCACAAAGAAGTTTCTCAGAAAGCTTCTTTCACGTTTTTGACTGATGATATTTCCTTTATCAGCTTAGTCCTCAATGTGATCCAAAGTAGCCCTTCTCAGGTCCCTCAAAGACAGTGTTAATGGACTGCTCCATGAAACATAAGTGTAACTCTGTGAAATGAATTCACACATCACCAAGAAGTTTCTAAGAAAGCTTCTTTCTAGTTTTCATCTAAGGATATTTCCTTTGTCACCGTAAGCTTCATTGTGCTAACAAGTATCCTCTGCAGGTTTGAAGAAAACTGTGTTAGCAAACTTATCACTGAGGAGAAACGTGTAACTTATTGAGTTGAATTCACATATCGCATTGCAGTTTCTCAGAAGGCTTCTTTCCAGTTTTTATCTGAGGATATTTCCTTTCTCACCTTAGCCCTCAGTGAGCTCCCAAATATCACTTTGCAGAATCTATGACAATAGTTTTAGCAAACTGTTTCAAGAAGGGAAGGGTGGAACACTGTGTGATGAACTCACACATCAGAAAGCAATCTCTCAGAAAGGTTCTCTCTAATTATTATCTGAATATATTTCCTTTTTCACCGTGGGTCCCAATAGGCTCCCAAATATCACTTTGGAGATTCCACGAAAAGAGGGTTAGCAAACTGCTTCCTCAGGACTGACTTGTAACTCTGTGAGATGAATTCAAAGATCACAAAGAAGTTTCTCAGAACGATTCTTTCACGTTTTTAACTGATGATATTACCTTTATCAGCATAGGCTCAGTGCGATCCAAAGTAGCCATTCTCAGGTTCCTCAAAGACAGTTTTAATGGACTGCTCCATGAAACATTATGTGTAACTCTGCGAGACGAATTCACACATCACCAGGAAGTTTCTAAGGAAGCTTCTTTCTAGATTACATCGGAGGATATTTCCTTTTTCACCATAAGCTTCATTGCGCTAAGAGGTATCCCATTACAGATTCCAAGATAACTGTGTTAGCAAACTGATCACTGAACAGAAACGTGTAACTCTGTGACTTGAATTCACACATCACAATGCAGTTTCTCAGAAGGCTTCTTTCCAGTTTTTATCGGAGGATATTTTCTTTTTCACCATAGCCTTCAGTGAGCTCCCAAATATCACATTGCAGTATCCATGATAACAGTGTTAGCAAACTGTTCCAAGAAGGGAAGGGTGGAACTCGGTGTGATGAAGTCACACATCAGAAAGCAATCCCTCAGAAAGCTTCTCTCTAGTTATTATCTGAGGATATATCCTTTTTCACCATGGGCCCCAAAGTGCTCCCAAATAATACTATGCAAATTCCACGAAAAGAGTGATAGCAAACTGCTTCCTGACGACTGAGTTTTACGTCTGTGAGATGAATTCATACATCACAAAGAAGTTTCTCAGAAAGATTTTTTCACGTTTTTTACTGATGATATTTCCTTTAACAGCGTAGTCCTCAATACGAACCAAAGTAGCCCTTCTCAGGTTCCTCAAAGACAGTGTTAATGGACTGCGCCAAGAAACATTAAGTGTAACTCTGTGAGATGAATTCACTTATCACCAAGAAGTTTCTAAGAAAGCTTCCTTCTAGTTTTAATCTGAGGATATTTCCTTTGTCACCGTAAGCTTCATTGCGCTAAGAAGTATCCCATTGCAGATTTCAAGAAAACTGTGTTAGCAAACTGCTCACTGAAGGGAAACGTGTAACTCTGTGAGTTGCATTCACACATCGCAATGCAGTTTCTCAGAAGGTTTCTTTCCAGTTATTTTCTGAGGATATTTCCTTTTTCACCATTTCCCTCAGTGAGCTCCCAAATATCACTTTGCAGAATCCACGACAACAGTGTTAGCAAACTGTTCCAAAAAGGGAAGGGTGGAACTCTGTGTTATGAAGTCACACATCAACAAGAAATCTCTCAGAAAGCTTCTCTTCAGTTATTATAGGAGGATATTTCCTTTTTCACCATGGGCCCCAAAGGGCTCCCAAATGTCACTTTGCAGATTCCACGAAAAGAGTGTTAGCAAACTGCTTCCTGAGGACAAAGTTGTAACTCTGTGAGATGAATTCACAGATCACAAAGAAGTTTCTCAGAAAGCTTCTTTCACGTTTTGAACTGATGATATTTTCTTTATCAGCGTAGGCCTCAATGTGTTCCAAATTAGCCCTTCTCAGGTTCCTCAAAGACAGTGTTAACGGACTGCTCCATGAAACATATGTGTAACTCTGTGAGATGAATTCACACATCACCAAGAAGTTCCTAAGAAAGTTTCTTTCTAGTTTTCATCTGAGGATATTTCCATTGTCACCGAAAGATTCATTGGACTAAGAACTATCCCATTGCAGATTTCTAGAAAAATGTGTTAGCAAACTGGTCACTGAAGAGAAATATGTAACTCTGTGAGTTGCATTCACACATCGCACTGCAGTTTCTCAGATGGCTTCTTTTCATTTTTTATCTGAGGATATTTCCTTTTTCACCATAGCCCTCAATGAGCTCCCAAATATCACTTTGCAGAATCCATGACACCAGTGTGAGCAAACTGTTCCAAGAAGGGACGGGTGGAATCCTGTGTGATGAAGTTACACATCAACAAGAAATCTCTCAGAAAGCTTCTCTCTAGTTATTGTTTGAGGATATTTCCTTTTTCACCATGGGAGCCAAAGGGCTGCCAAATATCACTTTGCATATTCCATGAAAAGTGTGTTAGCATACAGCTTCCTGAGGACAAATTTGTAAGTCGGAGAAATGTATTCAAAGATCACAAAGAAGTTTCTCAGAAAGCTTCTTTCACGTTTTTGACTGATGATATTTCCTGTATCAGCGTAGGCCTCAATGCGAGCCAGAGTAGCCCTTCTCAGTTTCCTCAAACACATTGTTAATGGACTGCTCCATGAAACATTAAGTGTAACTCTGCGAGATGAATTCACACATCACCAACAAGTTTCTAAGAAAACTTCCTTTTTGTTTTCATGTGAGGATATTTCCTTCGTCACCGTAAGCTTCATTGTGCTAACAAGTGTCCCATTGCAGATTTCAAGAAAACTGTGTTAGCAAACTGATCACTGAAGAGAAACGTGTAACTCTGTGAGATGCATTCACAGATCGCAATGCAGTTTCTCAGAAGGCTTCTTTTCAGTTTTTATCTGATGATATTTCCTTTTTCACCATATTCCTCAATGAGCTCCGAAATATCACTTTGCAGAATCCATGACATCAGTGTTAGCAAACTGTTCCAAGAAAGGAAGGATGGAACTCTGTGTGATGAAGTCACACATCAGAAAGCAATCTCTCAGAAAGCTTCTCTCTAGTTATTATCTGAGGGTATTTCCTTTTTCACCATGAGCCCTAATGGGCTCCCAAATATCACTTTGCAGATTCCAGGAAAATAGTGTTATCAAACAGCTTCCTGAAGTCAAAGTTGTAACTCATTGAGATGAATTCACAGAACACAAAGAAGTTACTCAGAAAGCTTCTTTCACGTTTTTAACTGATGATATTTCCTTTATCAGCGTTGGCCTCAGTGTGATCCAAAGTTGCCCTTCTCAGGTTCCTCAAAGACAGTGGTAATGGACTCCTCCATGAAACATAAGTGTAACTCTGTGAGATGAATTTAGTCATCACCAAGAAGTTTCTAAGAAAATTTCTTTCACGTTTTTTTTCTTTTTTTTTTCTTTTTTTATTATACTTTAAGTTCTAGGGTACATGTGCATAAAGTGCAGGTTTGTTACATATGTATACTTGTGCCATGTTGGTGTGCTGCACCCATCAACTCGTCAGCACCCATCAATTCGTCATTTATATCAGGTATAACTCCCAATGCAATCCCTCTCCCCATGATAGGTCCCGATATGTGATGTTCCTCTTCCCAAGTCCACGTGATGCCATTGTTCAGTTCCCACCTATGAGTGAGAATATACAGTGTTTGGTTTTCTGTTCTTTTGAAAGTTTGCTAAGAATGATGTTTTCCAGCTGCATCCATGTTCTTACAAAGGACACAAACTCATCTTTTTTATGGCTGCACAATATTCCATGGTGTATATGTGCCACATTTTCTTAATCCAGTCTCTCAGAGATGGACATTTGGGTTGATTCCAAGTCTTTACTATTGTGAATAGTGCCGCAACAAACATACATGTGCATATGTCTTTATAGCAGCGTGATTTATAATCCTTTGGGTATACACCCAGTAGTGGGATGGCTGGGTCATATTGTACATCTAGTTATAGATCCTTGAGGAATCGCCATACTGTTTTCCATAATGGTTGAACTAGTTTACAATCCCACCAACAGTGTAAAATTGTTCCTATTTCTCCACATCCTCTCCAGCACCTGCTGTTTCCTGACTTTTTAATGATTGCCATTCTAACTGATGTGAGATGGTATCTCACTGTGGTTTTGATTTGCAATCCTCTGATGGCCAGTGATGACGAGCATTTTTTAAGTGTCTGTTGGCTGTGTGAATGTCTTCTTTTGATTAATGTCTGTTCATATGCTTTGCCCACATTTTGATGGGGTTGTTTGTTTTTTTCTTGTAAATTTGTTTGAGTTCTTTGTAGATTCTGGATATTAGCCCTTTGTCAGATGAGTAGATTGCAAAAATTTTCTCCCATTCTGTAAGTTTGCCTGTTCAATCTGATGGTATCCTCAATAAAATACTTGCAAACCGGATTCAGCAGCACATCCAAAAGCTTACTCAACATGATCAAGTGGGCTTCATCCCTGGGATGCAAGGATGGTTCAACATTCGCAAATCAATAAATGTAATCCAGCATATAAACAGAACCAAAGACAAGAACCACATGATTATCTCAATAGATGCAGAAAAGGCTTTTGACAAAATTCAACAGCCCTTCTTGCTAAAAACTCTCAATAAATGCGGTATTGATGGAACGTACCTCAAAATAATAAGAGCTATTTATGACAAACCCACAGCCAATATCATACTGAATGTGCAAAAACTGGAAAAATTCCCTTTGAAAACTGGCACAAGACGGGGATGCCCTCTCTCACCACTCCTATTCAAAATAGTGTTGGAAGTTCTAGCTAGGGCAATCAGGCAAGAGAAAAAAATAAAGGGCATTCAGTTAAGAAAAGAAGAAGTCAAATTGTCCGTGTTTGCAGATCACATGATTGTATATTTAGAAAAACCCATTGTCTCAGCTCAAAATCTCCTTAAGTTGATAAGCAACTTCAGCAAAGTCTCAGGATACAAAATTAATGTGCAAAAATCACAAGCATTCTTATATAGCAGTAATAGACAAACAGAGAGCCAAATCATGAATGAACTTCCATTCACAATTGCTTCAAAGAGAATAAAAACCTAAGAATCCAACTTACAAGGTATGTAAAGGAGCTCTTCAAGGAGAACTACAATCCACTGCTCAGTGAAATCAAAGAGGACACAAACAAATGGAAGAACATACCATGCTCATGGATAGGAAGAATCAATATCGTGAAAATGGCCATACTGCCCAAGGTTATTTATAGATTCAATGTCATCCCCATCAAGCTACCAATGAGTTTCTTCACAGAATTGGAAAAAAAGGCTTTAAAGTTCCGATGGAACCAAAAAAGAGCCTGAATTGCTAAGACAATCATAAGTCATAAGAACAAAGCTGGAAGCATCACGCTACCTGACTTCAAACTATACTACAAGTCTACAGTAACCAAAACAGCATAGTACTGTTACCAAAACAGAGATATAGACGAATGGAATGTAACAGAGTCCTCAGATATAATAGCACACATCTGCAGCCATCTGATCCTTGACAAAACTGAGAGAAACAAGAAATGGGGAAAGGATTCCCTATTTAATGAATGGTGTTGGTAAAATTGGCTAGCCATAAGTAGAAAGCTGAAATTGGATCCTTTCCTTACTCCTTATACGAAAATTAATTCTGTCACGTTTTTAACTGATGATATTTCCTTTATCAGCGTAGGCCTCAATGCGATCCAAGTGCCCTTCTCAGGTTCGTCAAGACAGTGTTAATGGACTGCTCCAAGAAATATAAGTGTAACTCTATGAGATGAATTCACACATCACCAAGAAGTTTCTAAGAAAGCTTCCTTCTAGTTTTCATCTGAGGATATTCCCTTTGTCACCGTAAGCTTCAATGTGCTAAGAAGTATTCCATTGCAGATTTCAAGAAAACTGTGTTATCAAACTGCTCACTGAAGAGAAACGTGTAACTCTGTGAGTTGCATTCACACATTGCAATGAGAGAAACTTCTCAGAAGGCTTCTTTCCAGTTTTTATCTGGGGATATTTCCTTTTTCACCATGGACCTCAATGAGCTCCCAAATATCACTTTGCAGAATCCACAACATCCGTGTTAGCAAACTGTTCCAAGAAAGGAAGGGTGGAACTCTGTGTGATGAAGTCACACATTAGAAAGCAATCTCTCAGAAAGCTTCTCTCTAGTTATTATCAGAGGATATTTCCTTTTTCACCATGGGCCCCAATGGGATCCCAAATATCACTTTGCAGATTCCACAAAAAGAGTGTTAGCAAACTACTTCCTGAGGAAAAAGTTGTAACTCTGTGGGCTGAATTCACAGATCACAAAGAAGTTTCTCAGAAAGCATCTTTCTCGTTTTTAAATGATGATATTTCCTTTATCAGCATAGGCCTCAATGCGATCCATAGTACCTTTTCTCAGGTTCCTAAAAGACAGTGTTAATGGAGTGCACCACGAAACATAACTGTAACTCTGTGAGATGAATTCACACATCACCAAGAAATTTCTAAGAAAGATTCTTTCTAGTTTTCATCTGAGTATATTTCCTTTGTCACGTAAGTTTCATTGTGCTAAGAAGTATTGCATTACAGATTTCAAGAAAACTGTGTTAGCAAACTGATCACTGAGAGAGAAACGTGTACTCTGTGAGTTGCATTCACACATCGCAGTGCAGTTTCTCAGAACGCTTCTTCTGAGTTTTTATCTGAGGATATTTCGTTTTTCACCAAAGCCCTCATTGAGCTCCCAAATATCACTTTGCAGAATGCACGACACCAGTGTTAGCAAACTGTTCCAAGAAGGGAAGGTTGGAACTCTGTATGATGAAACCGCACATCAGAAAGCAATCTCTCAGAAGGCTCCTCTCTAGTTTTTATCTGAGGATATTTCCTTTTTCACCATGGGCCACAATGGGCTCCCAAATATCACTTTCCAGATTCCATGAAAAGAGTGTTAGCAAACTACTTCCTGAGAGCAAAGTTGTAACTCTGTGAGATGAATTCACAGATCACAAAGAAGTTTCTTAGAAAGCTTCTTTCACGTTTTGAACTGATGATATTTCCTTTATCAGCATAGGCCATTGTGCGATCCAAAGTAGCCCTTCTCAGGTTCCTCAAAGACAGTGTTAATGCACTGCTCCATGACACATAAGTGTAACTCTGTGAGATGAATTCACACATCACCAAGAGTTTCTAAGAAAGCTTTTTTCTAGTTCTAATCTGAGGATATTTCCTTTCTCACTGTAAACTTCATTGCGCTAAGAAGTATCCCATTGCAGATTTCAGGAAAACTGTGTTAGCAAACTGATCACTGAAGAAAAACGTGTACCGCTGTGAGTTGCATTCACACATCGCACTACAGTATCTCAGAAAGTTACTTTCTAGTTTTTATCAGAGGATATTTCCTTTTTCACCATAGACCTCAGTGAGCTCCAAATATCACTTTGCAGAATCCAAGACAACAGTGTTAGCAAACTGTTCCAAGAAGGGAAAGGTGGAACTCTGTATGATGAAGTCATACATAAGAAAGCAATCTCTCAGAAAGCTTCTCTCTAGTCATTATCGGAGGCTATTTTCTTTTTCACCATGGGCCTCAATGATCTACCAAATATCACTTTGCAGATTCCACAAAAAGAGTGTTATCAAAGTGCTTCTTTTATCAAAGAGCTTCTTTTAGGACAAAGTTGTAATTATGTCAGATGATTTCACAGATCACAAAGAAATTTCTCAGAAAGCTTCTTTCACGTTTTGAACTGATGATATTTCCTTTATCAGCATAGGCCTCAATGCGATCCAAAGTAACCCTTCTC
>NC_045437.1:71296394-71351347 GCF_002776525.5 Piliocolobus tephrosceles
TGTGAGTTGCATTCACACATGGCAATGCAGTTTCTCAGAAGGCCTCTTTCCAGTTTTTATTTGAGGATATTTTCTTTTTCACCATAGTCCTCAATGAGCTCCCAAATATCACTTTGCAGAATCCATGAAAACAGTGTTAGCAAACTGTTCAAAGAAAGGAAGGGTGGAAGTCTGAGTGATGAACTCACACATCAGAAAGAAATTTCTCAGAGATCTTCTCTCTAGTGATTATCTGAAGATATTTCATTTTTCACCATGAACCCCAATGGGTTCCCAAATATCATTTTTCAGATTCCATCAAAAAATTGTTAGCAAACTGCTTCCTGAGGATTAAGGTGTAACTCTGTCAGATGAATTCAAAGATCACAAAGAAGTTTCTCAGAAAGCTCCTTTCACGTTTTAACTGATGTTATTTACTTTATCAGCGTAGACGTGAATGCGATCCAAAGTAGCCCTTCTCAGGTCCCTCAAAGACATTGTTAATGGACTGCTCCATGAAACATAAGTGCAACTCTGTGAGATAAATTCACACATAACCAAGAAGTTTCTAAGAAAGCTTCTTTCTAGTATTCATCTGAGGATATTTACTTTTTCACTGTAAGCTTCATTGTGCTTAGAAGTATCCCATAGCAGATTTCAAGGAAACTGTGTTAACAATCTGATCTCTGAAGAGAAACGTGTAACTCTGTGAATTGCATTCACACGTCACAATGCATTTTCTCAGAAGGCTTCTTATCAGTTTTTATCTGAGGATATTTCCTTTCTCACCATAGCCCTCAATGAGTTCCCAAATATGACTTTGCAGAATCCATGACAACAGTGTTAGCAAGCTGTTCCAATAATGGAAGTGTCTAACTCTGTGTAATGAAGTCACACATCAGAAAGCAATCTCTCAGAAGGCTTCTCTCAAGTTATTATCTGAAGATATATCCTTTTTCACCATGGGCACCAATGGGCTACCAAATATCAATTTGCAGATTCCACGAAAAGAGTGTTAGCCAACTGCTTCCTGAGGACTAAGTTGTAACTCTTTGTGATGAATTCACAGATCACAAAGAAGATTCTCAGAAAGCTTCTTTCACGTTTTCAACTGATGATATTTCCTTTATCAGTGTAGGCTTCAATGCGATCCAAAGTAGCCCTTCTCAGGTTGCTCAAAGACAGTGTTAATCGATTGCTTCCTGAAACATCAGTGTTATGCTGTGTGATGAATTGACACATCACAAAGAAGTTCCTAAGAAAGACTCCTTGTAGTTTTTGTCTGAGGGTATTTGCTTTGTCACCGTAAGCCTCTTTGAGCTCAGAAGTATCCAGTTGCAGATTTCAAGAAAATTGTGTTAGCAAACTGATCTCTGAAGAGAAACGTGCAACTCTGTGAGTTGCATTCACACATCGCACTGCAGTTTCCCAGAACGCCTCTTTCCAGTTTTAATCAGAGGATAATTCCTTTTTCACCATAGCCCTCAATGAGCTCCAAAATATCACTTTGCAGATTCCAAACAACAGTGTTATCAAACTGCTTCGTGAAAACAATATTGTAACTCAGTGAGATGAAATCACATGTCACAAAGAAGATTCTCAGAAACCTACTTTCCAGTTTTTATTTGTTGATATTTCCTTTGTCACCATCAGCTTCATCATGCTAAGAGATATCCCAATGCAGATTTCACAAAAAGAGTCTTAGCAACGGATCAATGAAAATGAAAGTGTGGGCCAGGTGCTGTGGCTCAAGCCTGTAATCCCAGCAGTTTGGGAGGCAGAGACGGGCGAATCACGAGGTCAGGAGATCGAGACCATCCTGGCTAACACGGTGAAACCCCGTCTCTACTAAAAATACAAAAAGAAACTAGCTGGGCGAGGTGGCGGGTGCCTGTAGTCCCAGCTACTTGGGAGGCTGAGGCAGGAGAATGGTGTAAACCCGGGAGGTGGAGCTTGCAGTGAGCTGAGATCCGGCCACTGCACTCCAGCCCAGGTGACAGAGCAAGACTCCGTCTCAAAAAAAAGAAAAAAAGTGTAACTCTGTAAGTTACATCCACATGTCACAAGGCAGTTTCTCACAACGCTTCTCTCCAGTTTTTATCTGAGGATATTTCCTTTTTCACCACAGCGCTCACTGGACTCCCAAATATCACTTGGCAGAATCCACAACAACAGTGTTAGGAACCTGCTGCAACAAGGGAAAAGTGATTCTCTGTGTTATGAATTCACACATCAGAAAGCAACTTCTGAGAAACCTTCTTTCTAGTTATTATCTGAGGATATTTCCGTTTTCACCATAGGCCTCAATGCACTCCCAAATATCACTTTGCAGATTCCAGGAAAACACTGTTAGCAAACTGCTACAAGAAGTCATAGGTGAATG
This sequence comes from Piliocolobus tephrosceles, assembly GCF_002776525.5. Taxonomy (NCBI): domain Eukaryota; kingdom Metazoa; phylum Chordata; class Mammalia; order Primates; family Cercopithecidae; genus Piliocolobus; species Piliocolobus tephrosceles. The sequence goes on from NC_045437.1 coordinate 71,298,757, forward strand.
TCCTTGTGATGAATTCACAAACCACAAAGCAATTTATCAGAGAGCTTCTTTGTTGATTTATCAGAGGATATTTGCGTTTTCACCATGGGCCTCCATGAGTTCCCAAATATCACTTTGGAGGTTCCCCGGCAGCAGTGTTAGCAAACAGCTTCTTGAAGACAAAGTTGTACCTCGGTGAGATGAATTCACATATCACAAAGAAGTTTCTCAGAAAGCGACTTCCTAGTTTTTAATCTGAGTATATTTATTTTGTCACCGTCAGCTTCATTGCGCTAAGAAATATCCCAATGTAGATTTCAAGAAAAGAGTGTTAGCAAACCGATCAATGAGAAGGAAAGTGTAACTCTGTGAGTTGTGTTCACAGGTCACAATGCAGTTTCTCAGAACACTTCCTTCCAGTTTTTATCTGAGGAGATTACCCTTTTCAACACAACACTCACTAGGCTCCCAAATATCTTCTTGCAAATTCCATGAGAACAGTCTCAGTGAACGGCTTCATGAGGAGAAAGGTGTAACTCTGTGAGGTGAATTCACAGATCACATTGAAGTTTCTCAGAAAGCTTCTTTCTCATTTTTAATGGAGGATATTTCCTTTGGCCCTATAGTCTTCAAAGGGATCCGAAATATCTTTTCTCAGATTCCACAAAAACAGGGCTAGCCAAAGGCTCCACGAAACATAGGAGTAACTCAGTGAGTTGAATTCACACATCACAGAGCAGTTTCTCAGAAAGCTTCTTTCTTCTTTGAGCTGAGTTTATTTGTGGTCTCAGAGCGCCACTGTGTGTCTTATTGCAGTTTCTGCAAAAACTCTGTTAGCAAGCCTCTGAATGAAAACAATCATCTAACACTGTGAGATGAATGCACCCAAAACAGAGAAGTTCCTGAGAAGGCTTCTCTGCAGATTTGTCTGAAGATATTTCATTATTCACCATGGGATTCAACGATATCGAAGACAACACTTCTGAGCTTCCACAAAGTCAGTGCTAGCGGAGTCCTCGGTGAAACAGTGCAGTAACACTTTGAAATTAATTCACATATCACAAAGCAGTTTCTCAGAAAGCTTCATTACGGTTTTTCTCCGAGTTACATCCACGTGTCACAATGAAGTTTCTCAGAATGCTTCATTCCAGTATTTATCTGAGGATATATCCTTTTTCACCATAGCCCTCAATGAGCTCCCAGATATCACTTTGCACATTCCACAAGAAGAGGGTTAGCAAACTGCTGCTAGAAGGGAAAGGTGAATCTTTTGGTGATTAACTCACATATCGTAAAGGAATTTCTCAGAAAGATTTTTTCTGGTTTTTATCTGAGAATACTTCCGTTTTCACCATGGGCCTCAATGCGTTCCCAAATATCACTTTGCAGACTCCACGACAACAGTGTTAGCAAACTGCTTCGTGAAAACAAAGTTGTAACTCGGTGAGATGAATTCACGTATCACAAAGAAGTTTCTCAGAACGCTACTTTCTAGTTTTCATTTGAGGAAATTTCCTTTATCTCGTCAGCTTCATTGCGCTAAGAAATATCCCAATGCAGATTTCAGGAAAAGAGTGTTAGCAAACGGATCAATGAAAAGGAAAGTGTAACTCTCTGCGGTGTATTCACAGGTCACAATGCAGTTCCACCATAGGCCCGAATGTGATCCCTACTTCCCTTCCAGATCCATTCACGAGGGACTTCCAAACCACGTAATGTAAAGAAAGCTTCCAATATGTGAGTTGAATGAATATAGGAAAATGCAGATTCACAGAAATCTTCTTTCGAGTGTTTGTGAGAAGATATTTCCTTTTTCACAATAGTCCTGAATGAGCTCCTGAAGGTCTCTTCGTGGATCAGTCCATGACAGTTTCCAAGCTGCGTAATGGAAAGAAAACTTAATCTGTGTGAGGTGATTACACACATCACAGAATAGTTTCCTAGAATGCTTCTTTCCAGTTTTTTTCTGAGGCTATTTCCCTTTTCGCCATGAGCATCAACATGCTCCAGAATATCACTTGGCACCTGTCTAAAAAAGGGTTTCCACGACGCTGTATGAGAAGACAGGTATAACATTGTGAGTGGAATTCACACGTCATAAAGCAGTTCCTTGGAAAGCTTCTCTTCAGTTTCGGTCTGAACATATTTCCTTTTTCACCATAAGCCAAAAAGTGATCCCGAATATCCCATGATATGCTAAACATGCCCAGGATGAGAAAACTGATCAATGAAAAGAGAAGCTTAACTGAGTGAGAAGAATTAAGACGACAAAGAGCAGTTTGATAGAAAGCTTCCTTCTGGATTTTACCTGAGGATATTTCCTTTTCCGTATTTTAAGGATGGTTCCCAAATTTCCGTCCTCAGATGCCACAAAAACAGTGATTTCAAGCTGATCAATCAAAAGAATTGGTTAACTCCTGAGACAAATGCACACATCACAAAGCAGTTGCTCAGAAATTTTCTCTGCAGGTTTCATCGGAAGACGTTTCCTTGCTCACCACAAGCCTCCAGGAGTCACTAAATAGTCCTTCACAGATTGTTCAAAGACAGAGTTTCAAAACTGGACAACATAGAGTAAGCATTAACTCTGTGAAGTGAATGCATACGTCCGAGAGCAGATTCTTGGAACGCTTCTTACTCGATTTTATTTCAGTATATTTCACTATTCGCCATAGTCCTCAATACGCTCCAAAATATCACCTTTTCGGTTTCACAGGAACAGTGTTCAAACACTGCCTTGTGAGAAAAGAGGTACAACACCCTGAGTGGAATGCATACATCACAAAGTAGTTTCTCAGAAAGCTTCTCTCCACTTTTTATCTGAAGATATCTCCTCTTTCACCATTGGCCTTAATATGCCCCTGTATGTCCCTTCGCGGATCCGCGCATTATGGACATTCCAAACTGCGTAATATAAGAAAAGTTTTAACTATGCGAGTTGAATAAGTATATCTAACACCAAGCAGTTTCACAGAAATCTTTGCTGTTTTTGTCTGAGGATATTTCCTTATTGACCAGAGCCGTCCCTATCCTCCCAAATGTCTCTTGCTAGCTTTTTCTCCAAAAGGGATTCTGGAATCCTTTTGGAGAAGAAAGATATATTTCTTTGAGTGGAATGCACACGTTACAAAGCAGCTCCTCAGAACGCTTCTCTCCAGTTTCTTTCTGAAGGTGTTTCCTTTCTCACTGCGAGTCAAAGTGCTCCTGAATATCCCTTGTCAGACTAAACATAAACAATGTTATGATACTGCTCAATGAAAAGAGAATCTGAACTGTGTGAGTGGAATTCACGTGACACAGAGCAGTTTCACAGAAAGCTTCCTTCTGGTTTCTCTCTGTGGTTATTTGTTTTTCAGGATATTCAAAAGAGCGCTTCCAAATATCCTTTCTCAGATTCCACAGAAACAGTGATTTCAAACTGCTGAATCCAAAGAATGATTTAACTCTATGAGATGAATACAAACATCACAAAATAGTTGTGCAGAAAGCTTCTCTCCACTTTTTGATGGAAGACATTTTCTTACTCGACACAGGCGTCCGTTTGCCAATTACTATCCCTTTGCAGAACCCTCAAAGACTGATTTTCAATGTGGGAAATGTAGTGTCAGCTTCTAACCTGTGAACAAAATGGACATGTCAGAGAGCAGTTTCTTCGAGTGCTTCCTTCTGTTTTTTATTGGACGGCATTACACTTTATGCCATGGTCTTCAATGTGCTCCGAATATCACTCCTTTGGTTTTACAGGAACAGTGTTCAGACTGTGCCCTATGAGAAGAAAGATATAACACCCTTAGTGGAATGCTTACATCACCAAGCAGTTTTCAGAAAGTTTCTCTCCATTTTTCATCTGACCATTTTTACTCTTTCACCATAGACCCAAAAGTGATCCCAAATATCCCTTCACGGATAAATCCACAAGGGAGTTTCCAAGCTCCGTAATATAAAGAAAGCTTCATCTATGTAAGAAGAATAAACATAGCAAAAAGCATATTTACAGAACGCTTCTTACCAGTTTTTATCTGAAGATATTTCCTCTTTCACCATAGTCCTGAATGTGCTCCCATAGGTCAGTTAGTGGATCCAACCATGACAGTTCCAAGCTGCGTCATGTAAAGAAAGCTTTATCTATGTGAGATGATTACACATATCACAGAGTAGTTTCCTAGAAAGCTTCTTTCCAGTTTTTGTCGAGGCTATGTCCCTTTTCACCATCGGCATCAACATGCTCCTGAATATCACTTGGTACCTGTTTCTCCAAAACGGTATCCCTGACGCTGTATGAGCAGAGTGGTATAACACTGTGTCTGAAATGCACACGTCACAAAGCAGCTCCTCGGAATGTTTCTCTTCAGGTTCAGTCCTAACATATTTCCTTTTTCACCATAAGCCACAAAGTGATCCCGAATATCCCATCACACGCAAAACATACACAGGGTTAGAAAACTGCTGAATGAAAAGGGAGACATAACTGAGGGAACAGAATTAAGATGACACAGAGCAGTTTCAAAGAAAGTTTCCTTCTGGGTTTTACCTGCACATATTTCTTTCTCCATATTCTAAGGATTGTTCCCAAATGTTCTTCCTCAGATTCCACAAAAACAGTGATTTCAAGCTGCTCAATCCAAAGAAGGTTTAACTCTATGAGACGAATACACACATCGCAAAGCAGTTTCTCAGAAAGTTTCTCTGCAGGTTTCATTAGAAGATGTTTCCTTGCTCACCACAATCCTCCGGGCATCACTAAATATCCCTTCACAGATTGTTCAAAGACAGATTTTCGAAACTGGGCAACATAGAGTCAGCATTAACGCTGTGAAGTCAATGCACATGTCAGAGAGCAGATTCTTGAAATGCTTCTTACTCAATTTCATTTCAGTATATTTCACTATTCGCCATAGTCCTCAATGCACCCTGAAATATCACATTTTCTGTTTCACAGGAACAGTGTTCAAACACTACCTTGTGACAAAAGAGCTATAACTCCCTGAGTGGAATGCATATATCACAAAGTAGTTTATCAGAAACTTCTATCCAGTTTTTATCTGAAGATATCTCCTCGTTCAACATAGGCCTGAATGTGCTCCCGAATGTCCCTTCGTGGATCTGTGCATGACGTAGTTTTGAAACTTTGTAATATAAAGAAAGTTTTAACTATGAGAGATGAATAAATATATCTAACACAAAATAGTATCACAAAAATCTTGTTTCCAGGTTTTGTCTGAGAATATTTCCTTTTTCACCATAGCCATCCCTATACTCCCGAATGTCTCTTGGTACCTTTTTCTCCAAAAGGGATTCAGGAATCCTCTTTGAGTAAAGGGATATATTTCTTTGTGTGGAATGGAGACTTCACAAAGCAGCTCCTCAGAAAGCTACTCTTCAGTTTCTATCTGAAGACGTATCGTTTCTCACAGTAAGCCTCAAAGTGTCACTGAATATCCCTTCGCAGACTAAGCAAAACAGTGTTATGATACTGATCAATGAAAAGAGAAGCTTAACTGTGTGAGGGGAATTCACGTGACAAAGAGCAGTTTCACAGAAAGCTTCCTTCTGGTTTCTCTCTGAGGTTATTTCTTTTTCAGGATATCCAAAAAAGCATTTCCAAATGTGCCATCTCAGATTCCACAGTAACAGTGATTTCAAACTGCTCAATCCAAAGAATGATTTAACTCTATGAGATGAATACAAACATCACAAAAGTGTTGCGCAGAAGGTTTCTCTCCAATTTTCGTTGAAAGACATTTCCTTTTTCGACACAGACTTTCGGTTGCCACTTACTATCCCTTCGCAGAACCCTCAGAGATGGACTTTCAACCTGGGAAATATAGAGTAAGCTTTAACCCTGTGAAAAGAATGGACGTGTCAGAGAGCAGTTTCTTTCAGTGCTTCTTTCTGTTTTTTATTGGACGACATTTCACTTTATGCCATAGTGTTCAATGTGCTCCGAATATCACTCTTTTGGTTTCACAGGAACAGTGTTCAAACTGTGCCTTATGAGAAGAATGTTATAACTCCCTGTTTGGAATGCACATATCACCATGCAGTTTCTCAGAAAGCTTCTCTCCAGTTTTTATCTGGCAATATTTGCTATTTCTCCATAGGCCCGAATGTGATCCAAAATATCCCTTTGCAGATCCATCCACGAGGGAGTTTCCAAGCTGCGTAATGTAAAGGAAGCCTCATCTATGTGAGATGAATAAACATAGCATAAAACAGATTCACAAAAAGCTTATTTCCCGTTTTGATCTGAAGGTATTTCCTTTTTCACCATAGTCCTGAATGTGCTCCCAAAGGTCCCTTCGTGGATCCGTCCATGACAGTTTCCAAGCCTCACAATGTAAAGAAAGGTTTATCTATGTGAGATGATTACACATATCACAGAGTAGTTTTCTAGAAAGCTTCTTTACGGTTTTTGTCTGAGGCTATTTCCCTTTTCACCATCGGCATCACCATGCTCCCGAATATCACTTGGTAACTCTTTCTTCAAAAATGTTTCCCCGACGCTGTATGAGAAGAGAGGTATAGCACTATGAGTGGAATGCACACTTCACAAGGGAGTTTCTCAGAAAGCTTCTCTCCAGTTTCGGTCTTAACATACTTATTTTTTCACCATCAGCCTCAATGTGCTCCCGAATATCCCATCACATGCTAACCATACACAGGGCTAGAAACCTGTTCAATAAAAAGAGAGGCTTATATGAGGGAGAGGAATTAAGATGACACAGAGCAGTTTCACAGAAAGCTTCCTTCTGGATTTTACCTGAGGATATTTCTTTCTCCATATTCTAAGGTTCGTTCCCAAATGTCCTTCCTCAGATGCCACAAAAACAGTGATTTCAAGCTGCTCAATGCAAAGAATGGTTTAACTCAAGAGACGAATACACACATCGCAAAGCAGTTGCTCATAACGTTTCTCTGCACGTTTCATCGGAAGACGTTTCCTTGCTCACCACAAGCTTCTGGGCATCACTAAGTATGCCTTCACAGATTCTTCAATGACATAGTTTCGAAACTGGGCAACAGAGTAAGCATTAACTCTGTGAAGTGAATTCACATATCAGAGAGCAGATTCTTGGAACGCTTCTTCCTCGATTTTATTTCAGTATATTGCACTATTCGCCATAGTCCTCAAGGCGTTCGGAAGTATCACATTTTCGGTTTCAAAGGAACAGAATTCAAACACTGCCTTGTGAGAAAAGAGGTATAACTCCCTCAGTGGAATGCATACATCATAAACTAGCTTTTCAGACAGCTTCTATCCAGCTTTTATCTGAAGATATCTCCTCTTTCACCTTAGGCCTGAATGTGCTCCCGAATGTCCCTTCGTGGATCTGTGCATGACGCAGTTTCCAAACTGTGTAATATAATTAAAGTTTTTACTATGCAAGATGAATAAATATATCTAACACAATGCAGTATCACAGAAGTCTTCTTTCCAGTTTTTGTCTGAGGATATTTCCTTTTTCACCATAGTCATCGCTATACTCCCACATATCTCTTGGTAGCTTTTTTTCCAAAAGGGATTCTGGAATCCTTTAGAAGAAGAAAGGTGTATATATATATATATATATATTTTTTATTACTATACTTTGAGTTCTAGGTTAGATGTGCACAATGTGCAGGTTTGTTTCATATGTATACCTGTGCCATGTTGATGTGCGGCACCCATCAACTCGTCAGGACCCATCAATTTGTCATTTATATCAGGCATAACTCCCAATGCAATCCCTCCCACCACCCCCCTCCCCATGAAAGGCCCCAATGTGTGATGCTCCCTTCTCGAGTCCATGTGATATCATTGTTCAGTTCCCACCTATGAGTGAGAACATGCAGTGTTTGGTTTTCTGTTCTTGTGATAGTTTGCTAAGAATGATGGTTTCCAGCTGCATCCGTTTCCCTACAAAGGACACAAACTCATCCTTTTTTGTGGCTGCATAGTATTCCAAGGTGTATATGTGCCACATTTTCTTAATCCAGTTTGTCACTGATGGACATTTGGGTTGATTCCAAGTCTTTGCTATTGTGAATAGTGACGCAATAAACATACGTGTGCATGTGTCTTTATAGCAGCATGATTTAGAACAAAGCTGGAGGCATAACGCTACCTGACTTTAAACTATACTTCAAGGCTACAGTAACCAAAACAGCATGGTACTGGTATCAAAACAGAGATATAGACCAATGGAACAGAACAGAGGCCTCAGAAATAATACCACACATCTACAGCCATCTGAACTTTGACAAACCTCACAGAAACAAGAATTGGGGAAAGGATTCCCTATTTAATAAATGGTGCTGGGAAAATTGGCTAGCCATATGTAGAAAGCTGAAAATGGATCCTTTCCTTACTCCTTCTACGAAAATTAATTCAAGATGGATTAGACACTTAAATGTTAGACATAATACCATAAAAACCCTAGAAGAAAACCTAGGTAGTACCATTCAGGACATAGGCAAGGGCAAGGACTTCATGTCTAAAACACCATAAGAAGGGTATATTTCTGTGAGTGGAATGCACACGTCACAAAGCAGCTCCTCTGATAGCTTCTCTCCAGTTTCTATCTGAAGACGTTTGCTTTCCAAACATAACCGTCAAATCGCTCCTGAATATCCCTTCACACAATAAACAAATATAATGTTATGATACTGCTCAATGAAAACAGAAGCTTAACTGTACGAGCGAAATTCACGTGAAACAGAGTAGTTTCACTGAGAGTTTCCATTTTCTTTCTCTCTGGGGTTATTTCTCTTTCAGGATATTCTAAAAAGCGTCTCCAAATGTCCTTTCTCAGATTCCACAGTAACAGTGATTTCAAACTGCTCAATCCAAAGTATAATTTAACTCTTTGAGAGGAATACAAACATCACAAAAGAGTTGCGCAGAAAACTTCTCTCCAATTTTCGATTGGAGACATTTACTTGCTTGACAGAGGCCTCCGGATGCCCCTTACTATCCCATCACAGAAACGTCAGAGTCCGACTTTCAAACTGCAAAATGCAGAGTAAGCTTTAACCCTGTGAAAAGAATGGGCATGTCTGAGAGCAGTTTCTTCGAGTGCTTCTTTCTGTTTTTTATTGGACGACATTTCACTGTTTGCCATAGTCTTCAATGTGCTCCCAATATCACTCTTTTGGTTTTACAGAAACAGTGTTCAAACTGTGCTTTATGAGTAGAACATTAAAACTCCCTTAGTGGAATTCACACATCACCAAGCAGTTTCTCAGAAATCTTCTCTCCAGTTTTTATCTGACCATATTCCGTATTTGACCATAGGCCTGAATGTGATCCCAAATATCCCTTTGTGGATCCATTCCCGAGGGAGTCTCCAAGCTTCATAATGAAACGAAAGCTTCATCTATGTGAGAAGAATAAACACAGAAAAAAGCAGATTCACAGAAAGCTTCTTTCCAGTGTTTATCTGAAGATATTTCCATTTTTACCATAGTCCTGAGAGTGCTCCTGAAAGTCCCTTTGTGGATCCGTCCATGACAGTTTTCAAGGTGTGTAATGTAAGGAAACCTTTATCTCTGTGAGATGATTACACATATCACAGAGTAGTTTCCTAGAAAACTTCTTTCCAGATTTTGTCTGAGGCTATTTCCCTTTTCATCATCGGCATCACAATGCTCCTGATATCATTTTGTACCTGTTTCTCAAAACGGGTTTCCCCGATGCTGCATGAGAAGAGAGGTTGATCACTGTGAGTGGAATGCACTCGTCACAAAGCGGTTCCACGGAAAGCTTCTCTCCAGTTTCGCTCTGAACATATTTCCTTTTTCACCATAAGCCTCAAAGTGCTCCCGAATGTCCCCTCACACGCTAAACATACACAGGGTTATAAAACTACTAAACATAAGGAGAGGCTTAACTAAGTGAGCGGAATTAACATGATACAGAGTAGATTCACAGAAAGCTTCCTTATGGATTTTACCTGAGGATATTTCTTTCTCCATGTTCTAACGGTCGTTCCCAACTGTCTTTCCTCAGATTCCACAAAAACAGTGATTTTAATCTGCTCAATCCAAAGAATGGTTTACCTCTATGAGACGAATATACACATTGCAAAGCAGTTGCTCAGAGAGATGCTCCGCTGATTTCATTGGAAGATGTTTCCTTGCTCACCACAAGCCTCTGGATGTCACTAAATATCCCTTCACATATTCTTCAAAGACAGAAATTCGAAACTGGGCAACATAGATTAAGCATAAATTCTGTGAAGTGAATGCACATATCAGAAAGCAGATGCTTGGAACGCTTCTTTCTCGATTTTATTGCAGTACATGTCACTATTTGCCATAGTCCTCAGTGCGCTCCAAAATATCACTTTTTCAGTTACACAGGAACAGTGTTTAAACACTGCCTTGTGAGAAAAGAGGTATAACTCCCTGAGCGGAATGCATACATCACAAGTAGTTTTTCAAAAAGCTTCTATCCAGTTTTATCTGAAGATATCTCTTCTTTCACCATAGGCCTGAATGTGCTCCCATGTCCCTTCATTGATCTGTGCAAAATGGAGTTTCCAAACTGCATAATATAAGAAAGGTTTGAACTATGCGAGATGAATAGATATATCTAACATAAAGCAGTTTCACAGAATTCTTCTCTCCAGTTTTGCCTGAGGATATTTCCTTTTTCACCAGAGCCGTCCCTGTACTCCCGAATGTCTCTTGGTAGCTTTTTCTCCAAAAGGGATTCCGGAATTTTCTAGGAGAAGAAAAGTATATTTCTGTGAGTGGAATGCACACGTCACAAAGCAGTTCCTCGGAAAGCTTCTCTCCAGGTTCGCTCTGAACATATTTCCTTTTTCACCGTAAGCCTCAAAGTGCTCATGAATGTCCCATCACAGGCTAAACATTCACAGAGTTATAAATCTACTCAACATAAGGAGAGGCTAAACTAAGCAAGAGGAATTAAGGCAACACAGAGTAGTTTCACAGATAGCTTCCTTATGGATTTTACCTGAGGATATTTCTTTCTCCATGTTCAAAGGATCGTTCCCAAGCATCCTTCCTCAGATTCCACAAAAACAGTGATTTCAATATGCTCAATCCAAAGGATCGTTTAAATCTAGGAGTTGAATACACACATCGCAAACATTTGCTCTGAAAGTTACTCTGCATGTTCCACCGGAAGATGTTTCATTGCTCACCATGAGCCTCCGGGCGTCACTAAATATCCCTTCACAGATTCTTTAAAGACAGAATTTCAAAACTGGGCAACATAGATTAAGCATAAATTCTGTGAAGTGAATGCCCATATCAGAGAGCAGATTCTTGGAACGCTTCTTTCTCGATTTTATTTCAGTATATTACACTATTTGCCATAGTCCTCAATGCGCTCCGAAATATCACTTTTTTGGTTACACAGCAACAGTGTTTAAGGAATGCCCTGTGAGAAAAGAGGTAAAATTCTCAGAGCGGAAGGCGAACATCACAAACACTTTCTCAGAAAACTTCTATCCGTTTTTTATCTGAAGATATCTCCTCTATCACCATAGGCCTGAATGTTCTCCCGAACACCCCTTCTCGGATTCGTGCATGATGCAGTTTCCATACCGCGTAATATAAAACAGGTTTGAACTATGCGAGATGAATAGATATATCTAACACGAAGCAGTTCCACAGAAATCTTCTCTCCAGTTCTTTCTGAGGATATTTCCTTTTTCACCATAGCCGTCCCTGTACTCCCTAATGTCTCCTTGTAGCTTTTTATCCAAAGGGATTCCGGAATCCTCTAGGAGAAGAAAGGTATATTTCTGTGAGTGGAATGCACACATCACAAAGCAGGTCCTCAGAAAGCTTCTCTCCAGTTTCTATCTGAAGACGTTTCCTTTCTCACCATAACCCTCAAATCACTCCTGAATATCCCTTCACAGTCTAAAAAAAACAGTGTTATGATACTTCCCAATGAAAAGAGAAGCGTAAGTGTGTGAGCAGAATTCACGTGACACAGGGCAGGTTCACAGAAAGCTTCCTTCTGGTTTCTCTCTGAGGTTATTTCTTTTTCAGGGTATTTTAAAGAGCATCTCGAAATGTCCTTTCTCATTTTTCACAGAAACGTTGATTTCACACTGATCAATCCAAAGAATGATTTAACTCTTTGAGATGAATACAAATATCCCAAAAGAGTTGCGCAGAAAGCTTCTCTCCAATTTTCGATGGGAGACATTTCCTTGCTCGACACAGGCCTCCAGTTGCCAGTTAATATCCCTTCACTGACCCCTCAGAGGCCAACTTTCCAACTGGGGAACGTAGAGTAAGCTTTAACCCTGTGAAAAGAATGGGCATGTCAGAGAGCAGTTTCTTCGATAACTTCTTTCGGATTTTTATTGGACGACATTTTATTTTTTGCCATAGTCTTCAATGTGCTTCGAATATCACTCTTTCGGTTTTACATGAACAGTGTTCAAACTGTGCCTTACGAGAAGAAAATTAAATCTCCCTCAGTGGGATGCACACATAACCAAGCAGTTTCTCAAAAACTTCTCTCCATTTTTTATCTGACCATATTTCCTATTTGACCATAGGCCCAAATGTGATCGCAAATATCCCTTCGTGGATCCATGCACGAGAGAATTTCCAGGCTGCGTAATGTAAAGAAAACGTCATCTATGCGAGAAGAATAAACATAGAAAAAAGCAGACTCAGAGAAAGCTTCTTTCCAGTTTTTATCCGAAGATGATTCCTTTTTGTTCATAGTCCTGATTGGGCTCCCGAATGTCCCTTCGTGGATCTGTCCATTAGAGTTTCCCAGCTACGTAATGTAAAGAAAGCTTTATCTATGTAAAATGATAATACATAACACTGAGTAGTTTCCTAGAAAGCTTCTTTCCAGTTTTTGTCTGAGGCTATTTCTCTTTTCACAATTGGCATCAACATGGTTCTGAATATCACCTGGTACCTGTTTTCAAAAAGGGTTTCCGTGATGCATTATGGGAAGAGTGGTATAACACTGTGAGTGAAATGCACAAGTCACAAAACCGTTCATCGGAAAGCTTCTCTCCAGTTTGGATCTGAACATATTTCTTTTGTCACTGCAAGCCTCAAAGTGCTCGTGAATATCCCATCGCACACTCAACATACACAGGGTTAGAAAACCGCTCAATGAAAAGAGAGGCTTAACTGAGCGAGAGCAATTAAGAAGACACAGAGCAGTTTCACAGAAAGCTTCCTTCTGGATTGTACCTGAGGATATTTCTTTCTCCATATTCTAAGGATCGTTCCCAAATGTCCTTCCTCAGATTCCGCAAAAACAGTGATTTCCAGCTGCTCAATGCAAAGAATGTTTTACCTCTTTGAGACGAATACACATCGCAAAGGAGTTGCTCAGAACATTTCTCTGCAGGTTTCATTGGAAGACGATTCCCTGCTCACCACAAGCCTCGGGACGTCACTAAATATCCCTTCACAGATACTTCAAAGGCAGATTTTAGAAACTGGACACCATAGATTAACCATTAACTCTTTGAAGTGAATGCCATATCAGAGAGCAGATCCTTGGAACGCCTCTTCCTCAATTTTATTTCACTCTATTTCACTATTCGTCATAGACATCAATGCGCTCGGAAATACCACATTTTCGGTTTTACAGAAACAGTGTTCAAACACTGCCTTGTGAGAAATGAGGTATAACTGCCTGAGTGCAATGCATACATCTCAAAGTAGTTTCTCAGAAGGCTTGTATCCAGATTTTATCTGAAGATATCTCTTATTTCACTCTAGGCCTGAATGTGCTCCCGAAAGTCCCTTCGCAGATCCGTGCATGATGGAGTTTCCAAACTGTGTAATATAAGAAAAGTTTTAACTATGCGAGATGAATAAATATATCTAACACAAATCAGTTTCACAGAAATATTCTTTCAACTTTTTGACTGAGGATATTTCCTTTTTCACAATAGCCATCCCTATACTCACATATGTCTCCTGACAGCTTTTTTCCATAAGGTATTCCGGCATCCTCTAGGAGAAGAAAGGTATATTTCTGTGAGTGGAATGCATACATCAAAAAGCAGCTCCTCAGAAAGCTTCTCTCCAGTTTCAATCTGAAGATGTTTCCTTTCTCACTAAATATCCCTTCACAGATTTTTCAAAGGCAGATTTTCGAAACTGGACACCATAGAGTAAGCATTAACTCTGTGAAGTGAATGCGCATATCGAAGAGCAGATCTTTGGAACGATTCTTCCTCGATTTTATTTCAGTATAATTCACTATTCGTCAGAGACCTCAAAGCACTCCGAAATATCACTTTTTCAATTTCACAGGAACAGTGTTCAAACACTTCCTTGCGAGAAAAGAGGTATGACTCCCTAAGTGCAATGCATACATCTCAAATTATTTTCACAGAAAGTTTCTATCCAGGTTTTATCTGAAGATATCTCCTCTTTCACCGTAGGCATGAAGGTGGGCTCCCAAATGTCCCTTCGTGGATCTATGCATGACAGAGTTCCCAAACTGTGTAATATAAGAAAAGTTTTAACTATGCGAGATGAATAAATATATCTAACACAAAGCAGTTTCACAGAAATCTTCTTTCCAGTATTTGTTCAGGGATATTTTCTTTTTCTCCAGAGCCATCCCTATATTCCTGAATGTCTCTTGGTAGCTTTTTCTGCAAAAGGGATTCCGGAGTCCTCTCTGAGAAGAAAGGTATATTTCTATGACTGGAATGCACACGTCACAAAGCAGCTCCTCAGAAAGTTTCTCTACAGTTTCTGCCTGAAGACATTTCCCTTCTCACCAAAAGCCTCAAAGCGCTCCAGAATATCCCTTCACAGACTAAACAAAAACAATGTTATGATACTGCGCAATGAACAGAGAAGCTAAACTGTGTGAGCAGAATTCACGTGACACAGAGCAGTTTCACCAAAAGCTTCCTTCTGGTCTCTCTGAGGTTACTTCTCTTTCAGGATATTCTAAAGAGTGTTTCCAAATGTCCTTTCTCAGATTCCACAGACAGTGATTTCAAACTGTTGAATCCAAAGAATGATTCAACTCTATTTCACAAAAGACTTGCGCAGAAAGCTTCTCTCCAATTTTCGATGGAAGACATTTCCTTGCTTGTCACAGCCCTCTAGTTGCCACTTACTATCCCTTCGCAGTATCCTCAAAGACCAACATTCAAACTGGGAAATATAGCGTAAGCTTTAACCCTCTGAAAAGAATGGACAGGTCATTTAGCAGTTTCATCAGGTGCTTCTTTCTGCTTTTTATGGGATGACGTTTAACTTTTTGCCACAGTCTTCAATGTGTTCTGAATATCACTCTTTTGGTTTTAGAGGAACAGTATTCAAACTGTGCCTTATGAGAAGAAATTTAAAACTCCCAGAGTGGAATGCAACAATCGCCAACAGTTTCTCAGAAAGCTTCTCTCCAGTTGTTATCTGACTATATTTTCTATGTCACCATAGGCCCAAATGTGATCCCAAATATCCCTTCGCAGATCCACCCATGAGGGAGTCTCCAACCTGCGTAATGTAAATAAAGTTTCATCTATGTGAGGTGAATAATCACAGAAAAAGGGAGAATCACAGAAAGCTTCTTTCCAGTTTTTATCAGAAGTTATTTCCTTTTTCACCATAGTCCTCAATGTGCTCCCGAAGGTCCTATCGTGGATCCGTCCATGACAGTTTCCAAGCTGTGTAGTGAAAAGAAAGCTTTATCTATGTGGGATGATTACACATATTACAGAGTAGTTTCCTAGAAAGCTTCTTTCCAGTTTTTGTCTGAGGCTATTTGTCCTTTCAACATCGGCATCAACATGCTCCCGAATATCGCCTGCTACCTGTTTCTCCAAAAGCGTATCCCCTACACCGTATGAGAAGAGAGGTACAACACTGTGAGTGGAATGCAAAAGTCACAAAGCAGTTCCTTGGTAAGCATCTCTCCAGTTAAGGTCTCAACATATTTCCTTTTACACCTTAAGCCTCAAAGTGCTTCTGAATATCCCAACACAAGCTAAACATACACAGGGTTAGAAAACTGCTCAATGAAAACTGAGGCTTAACTGAGTGAGAGGAATTCAGACGACACAGAGCAGTTTCACAAAAAAGCTTCCTTCTGGATTTTACCTGAGGATATTTCTTTCTCCATATTCGAAGGATCGTTCCCAAAAGTCTTTCCTCAGATTCCACAGAAACAGTGATTTCAAGCTGCTCAATCCAAGGAATGCTTTAACTCTAAGAGACGAATACACACATCGCAAAGCAGTTGCTCAGAAAGTTTCTCTGCAGCTTTCATCGGAAGACGTTTCCTTGCTCATCAAAAGCCTCCAGCCGTCACTAAATATCCCTTCACAGATTCTTCAAAGACAGAGTTTCGAAACTGGGCATCATAGAGTAAGCGTTAAGTAAGCATACTCATTAACATAGAGTAGGTATAACTCTGTGAAGTGAATGCACATATCAGAGAGCAGATTCTTGGAACGCTTCTTCCTCCATTTTATTTCAGCATAATTCACTGTTCGCCATAGTCCTCAATGCACTCCGGATATCAGTTTTTTTGTTTCACAGGGACAGTTTCAAACGCTGCCTTCTTAGAAAAAGGTATAACTCCCTGAGTTGAATGCATACATCACAAAGTATTTTCTCAGGAAGATTCTATCCAGTTTTTATCTGAAGATACCCAATCTTTCATCGTAGGTCTGTATGTGCTCTAGAATGTCCCTTCATGGATCTGCTCATGATGGAGCTTCCAAACTGCATAGTATAAGAAAAGTTTAAACTATGCGAGATAAATAAATATATCTAACACAGAGTAGTTTCACAGAAATATTCTTTCCAGTTTTTGTCTGAGGACATTTCATTTTCACCATAGCCGTCCCTATACTCACAAATGTCTCTTGGTAGCTTTTTCTACAAAAGGGATTCCAGAATCCTATAGGATAAGAAAGGTATGTTTCCTTGAGTGGAATGCACACGTCACAAAGCAGCTCCTCAGAAAGCTTCTCTCCAGTTTCTATCTCTGAAGACGTTTCCTTTCTCACCGTAAGCCGCAAAGAGCTCCTGATATCCCTTCGCACACTAAACAAAAATAGTGTTATGATACTGCTAAATGAAAACAGAAGCTTAATTGTGTGAGCGGAATTCATGTGACACAGAGTAGTTTCACCGAAAGCTTCCCTTTTCTTTCTCTCTGTGGTTATTTCTTTTTCAGGATATTCTAAACAGCGTCTCCAAATGTCCTTTCTCAGATTCCACAGTAACGGTGATTTCAAACTGCTCAATCCAAAGTATCATTTAACTCTTTGAGAGGAATACAAACGTCACAAAATAATTGCACAGAAAGCTTCTCTCCAATTTTCGATGGGAGACATTTACTTTCTCGACAGAGGCCTCTGGTTGCCCCTTACTATCCTTTGCTGAACCCTCAGAAGTCAACTTTCAAACTGTGAAATGTAGAGTAAGCTTTAACCCTGTGAAAAGAATGGGCATGTCAGAGAGCAGTTTCTTCGAGTGCTTCTTTCTGTTTTTAAATGGATGACATTTCACTTTTTGCCATAGTCTTCAAAGGGTCCGAATATCACTCTTTTGATTTTACAGGAACTGTGTTCAAACTGTGCCTTATGAGAAGAACATTAACACCCCCTGAGTGGAATGCACACATCACCGAGCGGTTTCTCAGAAAACTTCTCTCCAGTATTTATCTGACTGTATTTCCTATTTGACCATAGGCCCGAATGTGATCCCAAATATCCCATCGTGGATCCATCCACGAGTGAGTTTCCAAGCTGCGTAATATAAAGAAAGCTTCATCTATGTGAGAAGAATAAACATAGAAAAAAGCAGATTCACAGAAAGATTGTTTCCAGTTTTTATCTGAAGATATTTCCTTTTTCACCATAGTCCTGAGTATGCCTCCGAAAGTCCCTTCGTGGATACATCCATGACAGTTTTCATACTGTGTAATGTAAGGAAACCTTTATTTCTGTGAGATGATTACACATATCACAGAGTAGTTTCCCAGAAAGCTTCTTTCCAGGTTTTGTCTGAGGCTATTTCCCTTTTCATCATCGGCATCAACATGCTCCCGAATATCACCGGGTGAACATTAAATCTCCCTGAGTGGAATGCACACATCACCAAGCAGTTTCTCACAAAGCTTCTCTCCAGTTTTTATCTGACTATATTTCCTATTTGACCACAGGCGCGAATGCGATCCCAAATATCCCTTCGTGGACCCATCGACGAGGGCGTTTCCAAGCTGTGTAATGTAAAGAAAGCTTCATCTATGCGAGAAGAATAAACATAGAAAAATCAGATTCACGAAATATCACCGGGTACCTGTTTCACCAAAAGGGTTTCCCAGACGCTGTATGAGAAGAGAGGTATAACACTGAGAGTGGAATGCACACGTCACAAAACAGTTCCTCGGAAAGCTTCTCTCCAGTATCGGTCTGAACGTATTTCCTTTTTCATCATAACCCTGAAAGTGCTCCCAAATGTCCAATCACATGCTAAACATACACAGGGTTATAAAACTACTCAACATAAGGAGAGGCTTAACTAAGAGAGAGGAATTAATACGACACAGAGTAGTTTCACAAAAAGCTTCCTTCTTGATTTTACCTGAGGATATTTCTTTCTCCATGTTCTAGATATCGTTCTCAAATGTCCTCCCTCAGATTCCACAAAAACAGTGATTTCAATTTGCTCAATCCAAAGAGTGGTTTAAATCTATGAGACGAACACACAACTCACAAAGCAGTTGCTGAGAATGTTACTCTGCAGGTTTCATCGGAAGATGTTTCCTTGCTCATGACAAGCCTCCGGGCGTCACTAAATATCCCTTCTCAGATTCTTTAAAGACAGAATTTCGAAACTGGGCAACATACGGTAAGCATTAATTCTGTGAATTAAATGCACATATCAGAGCACAGATTCTTGGAACGCTTCTTTGATGATTTTATTTCAGTATATTTCACTATTTACCATAGTCCTCAGTGTGCTCCGAAATATCACTTTTTCGGTTACACTGGAACACTTTTTAAACACTGCCTTGGAGAAAAGAGGTATAACGTCCTGAGCGGAATGCATACATCACAACTAGTTTCACAGAAAGCTTTTATCCAGTTTTTATCCGAAGATATCTACTCTTTCTCCATAGGCCTGAATGTGTTCCTGAATGTCCTCTCACGGATTCGTGCATGACGGACTTTCCAAACTGCATAATATAAGAAAGGTTTGAAGTATGTGAGATGAATAGATATATCTAACACGAAGCAGTTTCACAGAAATCTTCTTTCCAGTTTTGCCTGAGAATATTTCTTTTTCACCATATCCGTCCCTATACTCCTGCATGTCTCTTGATAGCCTTTTCTCCAAAAGGGATTCCGTTATCCTCTAGGTGAAGAAAGGTATATTTCTGTGAGTGGAATGCACACGTCACAAAGCAGCTACTCAGAAAGCTTCTCTCCAGTTTCTATCTGAAGACGTTTCCTTTCTCACCATAACCCTCAAATCCCTCCTGAATATCCCTTTTCAGTCTAAACAAAAACAGTGTTATGATACTGCTCATTGTAAAGAGAAACTTAATTGTGTGAGCAGAATTCACGTGACACAGAGCAGGTTCACAGAAACTTTCCTTCTGGTTTCTCTCTGAGGTTGAGTCTTCTTCAGGATATTCTAAAGAGCATCTCCAAATGTCCTTTCTCAGATTTCACAGAAACAGTGATTTCAAACTGCTCAATCCAAAGAATGATTTAACTCTTTGAGATGATCACAAACATCAATAAATAGTTTTGCAGAAAGCTTCTCTCCAATTTTCGATGGAAGACATCTCCTTGCTCGACACAGGAATCCGGTTGCTACTTAGTATCTCTTCGCAGAACCCTCAAGACCAACTTTCCAACTGGGAAATGTAGAGGAAGCTTTAACCCTGGGAAAAGAATGGACGTGTCAGAGAACAGTTTCTTCGAGTGCTTCTTTCTCTTTTTTATTGGACGACATTTCACTTTTTGCTGTAGTCTTCAATGTACTCCGAATCCACCCTTTTGGATTTACTGGAACAGTGTTCAACCTCTGCCTTATGAGAAGAAAGTTACAACTCCCTGAGTGGAATGCTCACATCATGAAGCAGTTTCTCAGAAAGCTTCTCTCCAGTTTTTAATCTCACTATATTTCCTATTTCACCATAGGCCCGAATGTGATCCCTAATATCCTTTCACGGATCCATCCATGAGGGAGTTTCCAAGCTGTGTAATGTAAAGAAATCTTCATCTCTGTAGGATGAATAAATATAACAAAAATCAGATTCACAGAAATCTCCTTTCCAGTTGTTATCTGAAGATATTTCCTTTTTCACCATAGTCCTGAATGTGCTCCCAAATGTCCCTTCGTGGATCCGTCCATGACAGTTTCCAAGGTGCGTAATGTAAAGAAAGCTTTACTATGTGAGATGATTACACATATCACAGAGTAGTTTCCTACAAAGCGTATTTCCAGGTTTTGTCTGAGGCTCTTTCCTTTTTTCACCTTTGGCATCAACATGCTCCCGAATATCACTTGGAACCTGTTTCTCCAAAAGATTTCCCCGATGCTGCATGAGAAGAGAGGTATTACACGGTGACTGGAATGCACACGTCACAAACCAGTTCCTCGGAAAGCTTCTCTCTATTTTCGGTCTGAACATATTTACTTTTTCACCATTAGCCTCAAAGTCGTCCCGAATATCCCATCACACGCTGAACACACACAGGGTTAAAAAACTGCTCAATGAAAAGAGAGACTTAATTGAGTGAGAGGAATGAAGACAACATGGGGAAGTTTCACAGAAAGCTTTCTACTGGATTTTGGGGGAGGATATTTCTTTCTTCATATTCTAAGGATCATTCACAAATATCCTTCCTCCGATGCCAGAAAAAGAGTGACTTCAAGTTCCTCAATCCAAAGAATTGTTTAACTCTTTGAGATGAAAATACACATCCAAAAGCAGTTACTCAGAAAGTTTATCTGCAGGTTTCATTGGTAGACATTACCTTGCTCACCACAAGCCTCTGGGCGCCACTAATATCCTTTCACAGATTCTTCAAAGACAGAGTTTTGAAACTGGGCAACATAGAGTAAGCAGTAGCACTGTGAAGTGAATACACATATCATAGAGCAGATTCTTGGAACGCTTCTTCCTCGATTTTATTTCAGTATATTTCACTATTCGCCATAGTCCTCAATGTGAACCAAAATATCACTTTTTCGGTTTCACAGGAATAGTGTGCAAACATGGCCTGGTGAGAAAACAGGTATCACTCTCTGAGTGGAATGCACACCTCACAAAGTAGTTTCTCAGAAAGCGTCTATCCAGTTTTTATCTGAAGATATCTCCCCCTTCACCAAAGGGCTGAATGTTCTCCAGAATGTCCCTTCGTGGATCCGTGCATGACGGAGTTTCCAAACTGCCTAATATAAGAAAAGTTTTAACTATGCAAAATGAATAAATATATCTAACACAAAGCAGTTTCACAGAAATATTCCTTCCAGTTTTTCTCTGAAGATATTTCCTTTTTCACCATAGCCCTCCCTATACTCCCGAATGTCTCTTGATAGCCTTTTTTGGAAAAAGGATTCCAGAATCTTGTATGTCAAAAAAGGTGTATCTCTGTGAGTGGAATGCACATGTCACAAAGCAGGTCCTCAAAAAACTTCTTTCCAGTTTCTATTTAAAGACGTTTTCTTTCTCACCGTAAGCCTCAAAGGGTTCCAGAGTATCCCTTTGTAGACTAAACAAACACAGTGTTATGATACAGATCAAGGAAAAGAGAAGCGTAACTGTGTGAGCGGAATTCACGTGACACAGAGCAGTTCCACAAAAAGCTTCCTTCTGGTTTCTCTCTGAGGTTATTTCTTTTTCAGGATACTCTAAATAGTGTTTCCAAATGTCCTTTCTCAGATCCCATAGAAACAGTGATTTCAAACTGCTCAATCCAGAGAGTGATTTAACTCTATGAGGTGAATACGAATGTCATAAAACAGTTGTGCAGAAAGTTTCTTTCCAATTTTCGATGGAAGACATTTCCTTGCCTCACACAGGCCTCCGGTTCCACTTACTATCCCTTCCCAGAACCCTGAAAGATCGACTTTGAAACTGGCAAAGGTTTTTTATTGGACGACATTTCACTTTATGCCACAGTCTTCAATGTGCTCCGAATATCATTCTTTTGGTTTTTCAGGAACAGCGTTCAAACTGTGCTTTATGAGAAGAAAGTTATAACTCCCTGAGTGGAATGCACACATCACCAAGCAGTTTCTCAGAAAGCTTCTCTCAACTTTTTATCTGACTATGTTTCCTATTTGACCATAGGCCCGAATGTGATCCCAAACATCCACGAGGGAGTTTCCAAGCAGCATAATGTAAAGAAAGCTTCATCTATGTGAGATGAATAAACATAGCAAAAAGTAGATTCACAGAAAGCTTCTTTCCAGTTTTTATCTGAAGACATTTCCTTTTTCACCATAGTCCACAATGTGCTCCCGAATATCCCTTCGTGAATCCGGCCATGGCAGTTTCCAAGCTGCGTAATGTAAAGAAAGCTTTATCTATGTGAGATGATTACACATATCACAGAGTATTTTCCTAGAAAGCTTCCTTGCAGGTTTTGTCTGAGGCTATTTCCCTGTTCACCATCAGCATCAACATGCTCCCGAATATCACTTGGTACCTGTTTCTCCAAAAGTGTTCCCCGACTCTGTATGAAGAAAGAGGTATAACTCTGTGACTGGAATGAACACGTCACAGAGCAGTTCCTCAGTAAGCTTCTCTCCAGTTTCGATCTGCACATATTTCCTCTTTCACCGTTAGCCTCATAGGGCTCCAGAATATCCCATCACACACTAAACATACACAGGGCTAGAAAACTACTCAATGAAAAGAGAGGCTTATCTGAGTGAGAGGAATTAAGACGAAAAAGGGCAGTTTCACAGAAAGCTTCCTTCTGGATATTACCTGAGGATATTTCTTTCTCCATATTCTAAGGATCGTTTCCAAATGTCCTTCCTCAGATTCCACAAAAACAGCGATTTCAAGCTGCTCGATCTAAAGAATGGCTTAACTCAATCAGATGAATAGACACATCGCAAAGCAGTTGCTCAGAACGTTTCTCTGCAGGTTTCATTGGAAGGCATTTCCTCGGTCACCACTAGCCTTCGGGCATCACTAAATAACCCTTCCCAGATTCTTCAAAAACAGAGTTTTGAAACTGGACAACATAGAGTAAGCATTAACTCTGTGAAGTGAATGCACATATCTGAGAGGAGATTATTGGAACCCTTCTTCCTCGATTTCCTTTCACTATATTTCACTATTCGCCATAGACCTCAATGCGTTTCAAAATATCACTTTTTCGTTTTCACAGGAACAGTGTTGAAACACTGCCTTGTGAGAAAAGAGGTATAACTCCCTGAGTGGAATGCATACATCACAAAGTAGTTTCTCAGAAAGCTTCTATCCAGTTTTTATCTGAAGATATCTCCTCTATCACCGTATGTCTGAATGTGCTCCCGAACATCCCTTAGCGGATCTGTGCATGACCGAGCTTCCAAACTGAATAATATAATTAAAGTTTTAACTGTGCGAGATGAACAAATATATATAACACAAAGGAGTTTCACAGAAATCTTCTTTCCAGTTCTTGTCTGAGGATATTTCCTTTTTCACCATAGCCTTTCCTATACTCCCGAATATCTGTTTTGTAGCGTTTTCTCCAGAAGTCATTCCAGAATCCTCATAGAGAAGAAAGGTATATTTCTGTGAGTGGAATGCACACGTCACAAAGCAGCTCCTCAGAAACCTTCTCTCAAATTTCTTTCTGAAGATATTTCGTTTCTCACTGTAAGCCTCAAAACCTTCTAGAATATCCCTTCACAGACTAAACAAAAACAGTGTTATGATACAGATCAAGGAAAAGAGAAGCTGAACTGTGTGAGCAGAATTCAAGTGACAGAGAGCAGGTTCACAGAAAGATTCCTTCTGGTTTCTCTCTGAGGTCATTTCTTTTTCAGGATATTCTAAGGAGCGTTTCCAAATGTCCTTTCTCAGATTCCACAGAAACAGTGATTTCAAACTGCTCAATCCAAAGAAAGATTTAATGCTATTAGATGAATACAAACGTCACAAAAGCGTTGCACAGAAAGCTTCTCTCCGATTTTCGATGGAAGTCATTTCCTAGCCTCACACAGGACTCTGGTTGCCACTTACTATCCCTTCACAGAACCCTCAAAGACCGACGTTCAAACTGGGAAATGTAGAGTAAGATTTAACCCTTTCAAAAGAAAGGACATGTCAGAGAGCAGTTTCTTCGAGTACTTCTTTCTACTTTATATTGGACGACATTTCACTTTTTGTGATAGTCTTCAATGAACTCCGAATATCACTCTTTTAGTTTTACAAGAACAGTGTTCAAACTGTGCCTTATGAGAAGAGAGTTATAGCTCCCTCAGTGGAATGCACACATCACCAAGCAGTTTCTCAGAAATCTTCTCTCCAGTTTTTTTCTGACTATATTTCCTATTTCACCATAGTCCCGAATGTGATTCCAAATATCCCTTCGTGGATCCATCCACCAGGTAGTTTCCAAGCTGTGTAATGTAAAGAAAGCTTCATCTGTGTGAGATGAATAAACATAGTAAAAAGCACATTCACAGAAAGCTTTTTTCCAGGATTTATCTGAAGATATTTCCTTTTCCACCATTGTCCTGAGTGTGCTCCTGAAGGTCCCTTAGTGGATCCGTCCATTACAGTTTCCAAGCTGCGTAATGTAAAGAAAGCTTTATCTATGTGAGAAGATTACACATATCACAAAGTAGTTTCCTAGAAAGCTTCTCTCCAGGATTGGTCTGAGGCTATTTCCCTTTTCACCATCGACATCAACATGCTCCCGAATATCACTTGGTACCTCTTTCTCCAAAAGAGTTTCAACGACGCTGTATAAGAAGAGAGGTATAACACTGTGAGTGGAATGCACACGTCACAAAGCAGTTCCTGGGAAAAATTCTCTCCAGTATCGGTCTGAACATATTTCTTTTTCACCGTTAGGCTCAAAGTGATCCCGAATATACCATCACACACTAAACAAACACAGGGCTAGAAAACTGCTCAATGAAAGGAGAGGCTTATCTGAGTGAGAGGAATTAAGACCACACAGAGCAGTTTCACAGAAAACTTCCTTCTGGATTTTACCTGAGGATATTTCTTTCTACATTTTCTATGGATCGTTCCCAAATATCCTTCCTCTGATTTTACAAAAACAGTGATTCCAAGCTGCTTGATCCTAGGAATTATTTAACTCTATGAGACGAATACACACACCACAAAGCAGTTGCTGAGAATGTTTCTGTACAGGTTTCATCGGAAGACGTTTCCTCGCTCACCACAAGTACCCAGGCTTCACTAAATATCCCTTCACAGATTCTTCAAAGACAGAGATTCGAAACTCGGTAAGGTACAGTAAGCATTACCACTGTGAAGTGAATTCACACATCAGAGAGTAGATTCTTGGAAGGCTTCTTCCTCGATTTTATTTCAGTATATTTCACTACTCGCCATAGTCCTCAAAGCATTCCGAAATGTCACTTTTGTGGTTTCACAGGAACAGTGTTTAAACACTGCCTTGCGTGAAAAGAGGTATAACTCCCTAACGGTATGCATACATCACCAAGTAGATTCTCAGAAAGCTTCTATCCAGTTTTTATGTGAAGATATCTCCTCTTCCACCGTAGGTATGAATGTGTGCCCGAATGTCCCTTTACAGATCTGTGCATGACAGAATTTCCAAACTGTGAAATATAATTAAAGTATTAACTATGCGAAATGAATAAATATATCTAACACAAAGCAGTTTCACAGAAATCTTCTTTCCAGGTTTTGTCTGAGGATATTTCCTTTTTCACCATAGTCGTCGCTATACTCCCGAATCTCTCTTGGTATTTTTTTCTGCAAAAGGGATTCCAGAATCCTCTAGGAGAAGAAAGGTGTATTTCTGTGAGTGGAATGCACACGTCACAAAGCAGCTCCTCAGAAAGCTTCTCTGCAATTTCTATCTGAAGACGTTTCCTTTCTCACCGTAAGCCTCAAATCCCTCCAGAATATCCTTCTCAGACTAAACAAAAAGAGTGTTATGATACGGCTCAACGAAAAGAGAATCTTAACTGTGTGAGTGGAATTCACGTGACACAGAGCAGTTTCATAGAAAGCTTCCTTCTGCTTTCTCTCTGAAAACGTCTCTCCAATTTTCGATGGAAGACATTTCCTTGCCTCACACAGGCTTCCGGTTGCCACTTACTATCCCTTCCCAGAACTGTCAAAGACCGACTTTGAAAGTGGCAAATGTAGAATAAGCTTTAACCTGTGAAAAGAACAAACATGTCAGAGAGCTGTTTCTTAGAGTGCTTCTTTCTGTTTTTTATTGGACGACATTTCACTTTTTGCCACAGTCTTCAACCTGCTCCGTATATCACACTTTTGGATTTACAAGAACAGTGTTAAAACTGTGCCTTATGAGAAGAGAGTAATAGCTCCCTGAGAGGAATGCACACCACCGACAGTTTCTCAGAAATCTTCTCTCCAGTTTTTATCTGACTATATTTCCTATTTCACCATAGGTCCGAATGTGATTCCAAATGTCCCTTCGCAGATCCATCCAAGAGGTAGTTTCCAAGCTGTGTAATGTAAAGAAAGCTTCATCTGTGTGAGATGAATAAACATAGTAAAAAGAGGATTAACAGAACCCTTCTTTCCAGTATTTATCTAAAGATGTTTCCTTTTTCACCATAGTCTAGAAGGTGCTTCCAAAGGTCTCTTTATGGATCCGTCCATGACAGTTTCCAAGCTGCCTAATATAAAGAAAGCTTTATCTATGTGAGATGATTACACATAACATAGAGTCCTTTCCTACAAAGCTTCTTTCCAGTTTTTGTCTGAGGCTATTTTCCTTTTCACCATTGGTATCAACATGCTCCCAAATATCACTTGGTACCTGTTTAACAAAAAGGGCTTCCCTGACCCTGTATGAGAAGAGAGGTATAACAATGTGACTGGGATGCACACATCACAAAGCAGTTCTTTGGAAAGGTTATTTCCTTTTCAGGATATTCTAAAGTGTGTTTCCAAATATCCTTTCTCATATTCCACAGAAACAGTGATTTCAAACTGCTCAATACAAAGAATGATTTAATTCTGTGAGATGAATACAAAGGTCACAAAAGATTTGTGCAGAAAGCTTCTCTCTGATTCTCGATGGAAGACATTTCCTTGCATCACACAGGCCTCCAGTTGCCAGTTACAATTTTTTCGCAGAAACCTCAAAGACTGACTTTCCAACAGGGAAATGCAGAGTAAGATTTAACCCTGTGAAAAGAATGGACATTTCAGAGAGCAATTTCTTCGAGTCCATCTTTCTGTTTTTCATTGGATGACATTTCACTTTTTGCCAAAGTTTTCAATGTGCTCTGAGTATCATTCTTTCGGTTTTACAGGAACCATGTTCAAACTGTGCCTTATGAGAAGAAAGTTATAACTCCCTGAGTCGAATGCACACATCAACAAGCAGTTTCTCAGAAAGCTTCTCTCCAGTTTCTATCTGATTATATTTTCTCTTTCACCATAGTCCCGAATGTGATTCCAAATATCCCTTCACGGATCCATCCACGAGGGAGTTTCCAAGCTGTGTAACGTAAAGAAAGCTTCATCTATGTGAGATGAATAAACATAGAAAAAGGCAGATTCACAGAAAGCTTCTTTCCAGTTTTTATCTGAAGATATTTCCTTTTTCAACATAGTCCAGAATGTGCTCTCAAAGGTCCCTTCATGGATCCGTCCATGACAGTTTCCAACCTGCACAATGTAAAGAAAGCTTTATCTATGTGAGATGATTGCAAATACCACAGAGTAGTTTCCTAGAAAGCTTCTTTTCATTTATTGTCTGAGGGTATTTGCCTTTTCACCATCGGCATCAACATGCTCTCGAATACTTGGAATACGGAGAAAGAAATATCCTCCAGAGAAATCCAGTAGGAAGCGTTCTGTGAAACTACCCCATGTCGTCTTAATTCCTCACGCTCATTTAAGCCTCTCTTTTCATTTAGCAGTTTTCTAACCGTGTGTATGTTTAGCGTGTGATGGGATATTTGGGAGCACTTTGAGGCTAACAGTGAAAAGCGAAATATGTTCAGACCAAAACTGGAGAGAAGCCTTCAGAGGAACTGCTTTCTGACGTGTGCATTCCAGTCTCAGTGTTATACCTCTCTTCTCATACAGCGTCAATTATAGCCTTTGGTAGAAACAGGCACCTGGTAATATTCGGGAGCATGTTGATGCCGAAGTTGAAAAGGGAAATAGCCTCAGACAAAACCTGGAAAGATGCTTTTTAGGAAACTACTCTGTGATATGTGTAATCATCTCACACAGTAAAGCTTTCTTTACATTACGCACCCTGTAAACTGTCATGGACAGATCCACAAAGGGACATTTGGGAGCACAATCAGGACTATGGTGAAAAAGTAAGTATCTTCAGATAAAAACTGGCAAGAAGCTTACTGTGAATCTGTTTTATGCTATGTTTATTGATCTCACAGAGATGAAGCCTTCTTTACATTACGTGGCTTGGAAACTCCCTTATGGAGGGATCCGTGAAAGGATATTTTTGATCACATTCTGGCCTATGGTGAAATATGAAATATAGTGACATAAAAATTGGAGAGAAGATTTCTGAGAAACTACTTCATGATGTGAGCATTCCATTCATGGTGTTGTAATGTACTTCTCATAAGGCACAGTTTAAGCACTGTTCCTGTAAAACCAAAACAGTGATATTCAGAGCACATTGAGGACTATGGGAAAAAGTGAAATGTCGTCCAATAAAAAACAGAAAGAAGCACTCGAAGAAACTGATCTCTGACATGTCTACTCTTCTCACAGGGTTAAATCTTCCTCTACATTTCCCAGTTTGAAAGTCAGTCTTTGAGGGTTCTGGGAAGAGATAATAAGTAGCAACCAGAGGCCTGTGTTGAGGAAGGAAATTTCTTCCATCGAAAATTGGAGATAAGCTTTCTGTGCAATTCTTTTGTGATATTTGTATTCATCTCATAGAGATAATCATACTTTGGAATGAGGAGTTTCAAGTCACTGTGTCTGTGGCATCTGAGAAAGGACATTTGGAAACACTTTTTAGAATATCCTGAAAAAGACCTGGCGCAGTGGCTCAAGCCTGTAATCCCAGCACTATGGGAGGCCGAGACGGGCGGATCACGAGGTGAGGAGATCGAGACCAGACTGGCTAACACGATGAAACCTCATCTCTACTAAAAATACAAAAACTAGCTTGGCGAGGTTGCGGGTACCTGTAGTCCCAGCTACTCAGGAGGCTGAGGCAGGAGAATGGCGTAAATCTGGGAGATGGAGCTGGCGGTGAGCTGAGATCCAGCCACTGCACTTCAGCCCAGGTGACATAGCAAGACTCTGCCTCAAAAAAAAAAAAAGCTCACTGAAATGAAAAGCTCACTAAAATAAAAAAAAGCTTACTGAAATAAAATCGAGGAAGAAGTGTTCCAGGAATCTGCTCTCTGATATGTACATTCAATTTCACAAAGTTAATCCTTACTCTATTTTGCCCAGTTTCGAAACTCTGTCTTTGAAGAATCTGTGAAGGGATATTTAGTGATGCCCAGAGGCTTGTGGTGAGTGAAGAAATGTCTTCCGATGAAACCTGCACATAGTCTTTCTGAGCAACTGCTTTCAATGTGTGTATTCGTCTCAAGGAGTTAAACCATTCTTTGAACTGAGCAGCTTGAAATCACTGTTGTTGTGGAATCTGAGGAGGTACATATGGGAACGATTCATAGAATATGGGGAAATAAATATCTCAGGTAAAATCCAGAAGGAAGATTTCCGTGGAAATTCCCTGTGTCATCTTAATTCCTCTCACTTATTTAAGCCTCTCTTTTCATTGAGCAGTTTTCTGACCCTGTGCATGTTTTGTATGTGATGGGATATTCGGGATCCCTTTGAGGCTAATGGTAGAAAATTAAATATGTTCAGACCGAAACTGGAGAGAAGCTTTCCGAGGAACTACTTTGTGACGTGTGCATTCCACTCACAGCGTTATACCTCTATTCTCATACAGTGTCAGGGAAACCCTTTTGGAGAAACAGGTTCCAAGTGATATTCGGGAGCATGTTGATGCCGATGGTGAAAAGGGAAATAGCCTCAGACAAAAACTGGAAAGAAGCTTTCTAGGAAACTACTCAGTGATATGTGTAATCACCTCACATAGATAAAGGTTTCTGCACATTACACAGCTTGGAAACTGTCATGGACGAATCAACGAAGGTACCTTTGGAACACATTTAGGACTATGGTGAAAAAGGAAATATCTTCAGATAAAAACTGGAAAGAAGCTTCCTGTGAATCTGCATTTTGCTATGTTTATTCATCTCACATACATGAAGGTTTCTTTACATTACACAGCTTGGAAACTCACTCGTGGATGGATCCACAAAGGGATATTTGGGATGTCCTTCAGGTCTATGGTGAAAGGGGAAATATAGTCATATAAAAACTGGAGAGAATCTTTCTGAGAAACACTCAGGGTGTTATAATTTTCTTCTCATAAGGCACAGTTTGAACACTGTTCCTGTAAAACCAAAAGAGTGATATTCGGAGTACATTGAAGACCAGGGCAAAAAATGAAATGTCTTCCAATAAAAAACAGAGAGAAGCACTCGAAAAAAGTGCTCTCTCACAGGTCCGTACTTTTCACAGTGTTAAAGCTTACTCTGCATTTCCCAGTTGGAAAGGCGGTCTTTGAGGGCTCTGCAAAGGGATAGTAATTGGCTACCGGAGGCCTGTGTGTGGCAAGGAAACGTCTTCCAACGAAAATCGGAGAGAAGCTTTCAGAGCAACTCTTTTGTGATGTTTGTATTCATCTCATAGCATTAAAACATTCTTTGGATTGAGCAGTTTGAAATCACTTTCTGTGTAATCTGAGAAAGGACATTTGGAAACGCTCTGTAGAATATCCTGAAAAGGAAATAACCTCAGAGAGAACAAGAAGGAAGCTTTCTCTTATCCTGCTCTGTGTCACATGAATTCCGCTCACACAGTTAAGCTTCTCTTTTCTTTGAGCTGTATCATAAGACTGTTTTGCTTAGTCTGCGAAAGGATACTTTGGAGGGTTGTGAGGCTTACAGTGAGAAAGGAAATGTCTTCATATAGAAACTGGAGAGAAGCGTCCTGAGAAACTGCCTTGTGACATGTGCATTCCACTCACAGAAATATACCTTTCTTCTGGTGTTTTAGACATGAAGCCCTTGCACATGCCTATGTCCTGAATGGTACTACCGAGGTTTTCTTCTAGGATTTTTTGGGTATTAGGTCTAACATTTAAGTGTCTAATCCATCTTGAATTAATTTTCGTATAAGGAGTAAGGAAAGGAACCAGTTTCAGCTTTCTACTTATGGCTAGCCAATTTTCCCAGCACCACTTATTAAATAAGGAATCCTTTCCCCAATTCTAGTTTCTCTGAGGTTTGTCAAAGATCAGATGGCTGTAGATGTGTGGTATTATTTCTGATAACTCTGTTCTGTTCCATTGGTCTATATCTCTGTTTTGATACCAGTATCATGCTGTTTTGGTTACTGTAGCCTTGTAGTATAGTTTGAAGTAAGGTAGCGTGATGCCTCCAGCTTTGTTCTAAATCACGCTGCTACAAAGACACATGCACACGTATGTTAATTGTGTCACTATTCACAATAGCAAAGACTTGGAGTCAACCCAAATGTCCATCAGGGACAGACTAGATTAGGAAAATGTGACACATATACACCATGGAATATTATGCAGCCATAATAAGGATGAGTTTGCATCCTTTATAGAGATATGGATGCAGCTGGAAACAATCCTTCTTAGCAAACTATCACAAGAACAGAAAACCAAACACCGCATGTTCTCACTCATAGGTGGGAACTGAACAATGAGATCACTTGGATACGGGAAGGGGAATATCACACATCGGGGCCTATCATGGGGAGGGGGATGGGGGGAGGGATTGCATTGGGAGTTATACCTTATATAAATGACAAATTGATGGCTGCTGTGGAGTTGATGGGTGCAGCACAACAACGTGGCACAGGTATACATATGCAACAAACCTGCACATTTGAACATGTACCCTAGAACTTAATGTACAATAGTAAAAAGAAAAGAAAAGAAATATACTTTTCTTCTTCTAAAGGATTCCAGAATCCCTTTTGGAGAAAAAGCTACCAAGAGACATTCGGGAGTATAGTGATGACTATGGTGGAAAAGGAAATATCCTCAGGCCAAAACTGGAAAGAAGATTTCTGTGAAACTGCTTTGCGTTAGATACATTTATTCATCTCGCATAGTAAAAACTTTAATTATATTACGCAGTTGGGACTCCATCATGCACAGATCCGTGAAGGGACATTCGGGAGCACCTTCAGGCCTACGGTGAAAGAGGAGCTATCTTCAGATAAAAACTGGAGAGAAGCTTTCTGAGAAACTAATTTGTGATGTATGCATTCCACTGAGAGAGTTATACATCTTTTCTCACAAGGCAGTGTTTGAAATCTGTTCCCGTGAAACCGGAAAATTGATATTTCGGAAAGCATTAATGACTCTGCCTAATAGTGAAGTATACTGAAATAAAATCGAGGAACAAGCATTCCAAAAATCTGGTCTCTGATATGTGAATTCACTTCACAGAGTTAATGTTTACTCTATGTTGCCCAGTTTCGAAACTCTGTCTTTGACGAATCTGTGAAGGGATATTTAGTGACGCCTGGAGGCTTGTGTTGAGCGAGGAAATGTCTTCCGATGAAACCTGCAGAGAAACGTTCTGAGCAATGCTTTGCGATGTGTGTATTCGTCTCATAGAGTTAAACCATTCTTTGTATTGAGCAGTTTGAAATCACTGTCATTGTGGAATCTGAGGAAGGATATTTGGGAACGATCCTTAGAATATGGAGACAGAAATATCCTCAGGTAATATCCAGAAGGAAGCTTTCTGTGAAACTGCTCTGGGTCGTCTTAATTCCTCTCACTCAGATAAGCCTCTCTTTTCATTGAACAGTTTTCTAGCCCTTTGTATGTTTAACATGTGATGGGATATTCGGGAGCACATTGAGGATGATGGTGAAAAAAGAA
This sequence comes from Piliocolobus tephrosceles, assembly GCF_002776525.5. Classification (NCBI taxonomy): domain Eukaryota; kingdom Metazoa; phylum Chordata; class Mammalia; order Primates; family Cercopithecidae; genus Piliocolobus; species Piliocolobus tephrosceles. The sequence continues at coordinate 71,331,885 of NC_045437.1, forward strand.
ATATGTTTAGACCGAAACTGGAGAGAAGCTTTCGGAGGAACTGCTTTGTGACGTTTGCATTCCAATCACAGGGTTATACCTCTCTTTTCATCCAGTGTCAGGGAAACCCTTTTCGAGAAACTGGTACCAGGTGATATTCGGGAGCATGTTGATGCCAATGGTGAAAAAGGAAATAGCCTCAGAGAAAAACTGGCAAGAAGCTTTCTAGGAAACTAGTTGATTTGTTTTTCTGATAACCACCTGAGCGAGCACAAAAGACCTGGCGAGAAGGCAAGGCATAAAGCAAAAAAGCAAATTTAATATTTGGTGATCTAGCTCCAGGAAAAAAGGTGTGTAAGGTGAAGTCTGTTGGCCTCTGGCAAAGGAGGCCAAGAGAGTAGCCCAAAAGGAGTTCTTAATGCAGTCCCGCCAAGAGTAGGGGCAGAGGAAGCCCACACGGTGCGTCTTCTGGGAGCGGTTTTTCTAGGAGTGGAAGGGAAATAGGCGGGGCACGGGCATGCCGGGAGGGGTGGGGGAGGCTCCGCAGGTGTCACCAGGTAAATCTTGGTCTCTTCGGATTGACATCACCTGGCGCATGCCTGGTTGGTCTGCACCTTCCTGGGCGCCAGCTGCTTTTTCATGCACACGGGAAGAGTTGGTGATGAAGAACCCGGAAATGCACCATCTTGCCTCCGTTCGTCCAAACAGTCCAACCATTTATTGGTAGTAGTGATAAAGAGGCACCATGATCTATCTGGCTACTTCCTGCTTTTAAGGGGCGTCGTTAAGGTCGAGGCCTCTGGTTGGTGTTTGGACGTACGGATGAAGAAGCATTTGGTTGAAGATGACCTGAATGATTTCTTGTATCTTGGCATGGAGACATCTGATCAAAATGGGGGCAAAAAATAAAATAAAGCACAGTATTAGTATAGGAATGAGGAATGGAGACATTTGTTGGAATATAGACAAAACCCAAAAGGATGGTCCTGGCAAGGCTGGGGAGTATTAAATAGTTAAGAAAATGTACTACGTTTGAGGCGAGTGGGGGAAAGTTCAACTGATTTCCACTGATTCCTTTCAGTGGGGGCCCTTTCTAGCTGGGAATGAGGAACGAGTCTGCAAAGTAGTTGTTGACCAGACAGCAATTAAGGTGTGGATTGGATGGAAGGCTACGTCCAGAGAAGGATGGCAAAATAGAATAGATAGCCCCACTGTCGATTAAAAAATTAATTGTCTTACCCGCTACCAGGAGAGTTACCCACGGCTCGGCAAGGGTGATGGCGGTCCTGGAGTCTTGGCACCTTCAGTTGTCGTTGTCCAGATGTAGGAGCTGGAAGGCGCTCCAAGGATCCTGGGAAAGGGAGTCACGTCAAGACGCAGCACCTGTTTCCAGGGTGGGGCAATCAGACTTCCAGTGTCCTTCCTGTTGGCAAATAGGGCAGGGGGTTACTGGTGGATGAGGGTTAGGACATTCACGGGCCCAATATCCTGATGCCTTGCACTTAGGGCAATGCTGTGTTGTGGCTCGAGGACCCCGTGGACACCTGTTGGCAAAGTGTCCTGCCTTGCCGCACCTATAACAGGCTCCTTTTGTAACCTTGGAGTCTCAATGTGTGTACTCCCTGATCTGGCATTCCGAATGGGCTGTAAAGCTGCTGCTAGGAGCTGTAGCTTCTGTTTGAGGCGAGTCTGTCGCTATGGTTCAGCCGTCTCCTCTCTGGAGTTATAGACCTTAAAGACTAATTTAACGAGGTCTTGTATTGGTGCCTGAGGACCATCCTCTACCTATTGAAGTTTTTTACAAATGTCAGGACCTGATTGAAAAATGAAGGAGGAGTGTAGGGCCGGTGTAAGGGTACGAAGACAGAAGGAAATCCTAGGTTCCTTTCTGGCTGAACAGAAAGGGATAAAGACTCCTCTTTTTCAGGTTCCTGTGAGCCGGTGTCCTTGGCCAGTATAACCTGAACCAAAGAACACTGGCTACACGAGTCAGGACGAGAGCGTAAGGCCCAAAAGCCTTCTATGCAATAAATTTCAGAACACTTGCCTAGCTGCTGGCAGAAATTGTTGAGGTCAATCAGAACATTATGGTCTAAAGTGCCCTCTGGTGGCCACTGAGACTGATTATCTAGTTTGTATTGGGGCCACGACACAGTGGAAGGGAAAATTAACCGCTGTAACGTTTTTATATTGGCTAGGAGGCACCCTAAGGGGGTGCTTTTTGGAAATTTGGACTGGAGGTTTCCCATTTGTTTCCTCTTTACTTACACAATGGAGATCTCTGCCTGGCTTCAAAGCGTCCTTTGAAATCACCAGAGACAGACTGGAGGCTCTTGGAGCCAAGGTGGAGATTACCTTCAGGTGACAGATGTCTCCGTCCTGAACGGGTCTCCCAAGCCACTTGGTGGTTCAAAAGTAAGCCTCGGACCTGTGCAGGATTTTTAGCCATGGTAGGTAAAGAGGAGACAAGGGCACTTACCTCAGAGAGGCCATGAGAGTAAGGGAAGCCGGTCTCAGGTCCTGGTCCATCTGCGGTATGGGAGCAGGAGGAGGTTCCTCAACCCTTAGAGGCCAGAGGTAGGGTATCCTCCCAGATTTCAGCACCAACGCATTTGTTTTTCTAAGAACCACCAGTGCGAGCACAAAGGAACCAGCTGGTAGGCAAGGCTAAAAGCAAAACTGCAAATTTATTCTTTGGTCATCTAGCTCCAGGAAAAAAAGTGTGTAAAGTGAAGTCTGTTGGCCTCCAGCAAAGGAGGCCAAGAGAGTCGCCCAGTCCCGACAAGATTAGGGGCTTAGGAAGCCCACGCGGCGTGCCTGCTGGGAGTGGCGGGCACGGGCGTGTCGGGAGTGGGGAAGGTTCTGCAGGTGTCACCAGGTAAACATTGGTCTCTTCGGCTTCGGATTGACATCATCTGGTGCTTGCGTGTTTGGTCTGCATCTTCCCAGGCGCCAGCTGCATTTTCACACACACGGGAAGAGTTGGTGATGAAGAACCCGGAAATGCGCCTTCTTGCCTCCGTTATTCCAAACATTACTCAGTGGTATGTGTAATCATCTCACATAGATAAAGCTTTCTTTACATTATGCAGCCTGGAAACAGTCATGCACAGATCCATGAAGGGACCTCAGGGAGCACATTCAAGACTAGAGTGAAAAAGGAAATATCTGCAGATAAAACCTGGTAAGAACCTTTCTGTGAATCTGCTTTTTGCTATGTTTGTTCATCTCACATAGATGAAGCTTTCCTTACATTACACAGCTAGAAAACTCCCTCCTGGATGGATCTGCATAGGGATATTTGGGATCACATTAGGGCCTACGGTGAAAGAGGGAATAAAGTCAGATAAAAACTGGAGAGAAGCTTTCTGAGAAACTGCTTGGTGATGTGTGCATTCCACTCAGGGAAATAAACTTTCTTCTCATCAGGCACAGTTTGAACACGGTTCCTGTAAAACCAAAAGAGTGATTTTCTGAGCATATTGAAAACTATGATAAAAAGTGAAATGTCACCCCATAAAAAACAGAAAGAAGCACTAGAAGAAACTGCACTCTGAAATGTCCATTCTTTTCACAGGGTTAAAGCTTACTCTACATTTCCCAGTGTAAAATTCGGTCGTTGAGGGTTCTGTGACAGGATCGTAAGTAGGAACGGGAGGCCTGTGTGAGGCAAGGAAATGTCTTCCATCAAAAATCCGAGAGAAGATTTCTGCGCAGCTCATTTGTGATGTTTCTATTCATCTCAGAGAGTTAAATCATTCTTTAGATTCAGCAGTTTCAAATCACTGTTTCTGTGTAATCTGAGAAAGGACATTTGGAAACACTCTTTAGAATATCCTGAAAAAGAAATAACCTCAGAGAGAAACCAGAAGGAAGCTTTCTGTGAAACTGCTCTGTGTCACGTGAATTTCACTCACACAGTTAAGCTTCTCTTTTCATTGAGCTGTATCATAACACTGCTTTTGTTTAGCCTGCAAAGCGATATTCTATAAAAATTTGAGGCTTACGATGAGAAAGGAAACACCTTCAGGTAGAAACTGGAGAGAAGCTATCTGAGGAGCTGCTTTGTGACGTATGCATTCCACTCACAGAAATATACCTTTCTTCTCCTAGAGGATTCCGGAATCCCTTTTGGAGAAAAAGCTACCAAAAGATATTCGGGAGTATAGCGATGACTATGGTGAAAAAGGAAATATCCTCAGACAAAAACTGGAAAGAAGATTTCTGTGAAACTGCTTTGTGTTAGATATATTTATTTGTCTCGCATAGTAAAAACTTTAATTATACTACGCAGTTTGGAAACTCCATCATGCACATATCTGCGAAGGGACATTCGGGAGCACATTCAATCCTACGGTGAAAGAGGAGATATCTTCAGATCACAACTGGATAGTAGCTTTCTGAGAAACTACTTTGTGATATATGCATTCCACTCAGGGAGTTATACCTCTTTTCTAACAAGGCAGTGTTTAAACACTGTTCCTGTGAAACTGAAAAAGTGATATTTTGGAACGCATTGAGGACTATGGCAAATAGTGAAATATACTGAAATAAAATCGAGGAAAAAGCGTTCCAAGAATCTACTCTCTGATATGTGCATTCACTTCACAGAGTTAATGCTCACTCTATGTGGCTCAGTTTTGAAACCCTGTCTTTTAAGAATCTGTGAAGGGATATTTAGTGACGCCCAGAGGCTAGTGGTGAGCGAGGAAACGTCTTCCGATGAAACGTGCAGAGAAACGTTCTGAGCAACTGCTTTGCGATGTGTGTATTCGTCTCATAGAGTTTAACAATTCTTTGGATTGAGCAGCTTGAAATCACTATTTTTGTGGAATCTGAGGAAGGACTTTTGAGTACGATCCTTTGAATATGCAGAAAGAAATATCCTCAGGTAAAATCCAGAAGGAAGCTTTCTGTGAAACTGCTCTGTGTCGTCTTAATTTTTCCCGTTCAGACGAGCCTCTCTTTTCATTGAGCAGTTTTCTAACCCTGTGAATGTTTAGCGTGTGATGAGATATTCGGGAGCACTTTGAGGCTAACAGTGAAAAAGAAAATATGTTCAGACCGAAACTGGAGAGAAACTTTCCAAGGAACTCCTTTGTGACGTGTGCATTCCAGTCACCATGTTATACCTATTGTCTCATACTGCGTCATAGAAACCCTTTTGAAAAAACAGGTACCAAGTTATATTCAGGAGCATGTTGATGCCAATGGCGAAAAGAGAAATAGCTTCAGAGAAAAACGGGAAAGAAGCTTTCTAGGAAACTATTCTGTGATATCTGTAATCACCTCACATAGATAAAGCTTTCCTTACATTACGCAGCTTTGAAACTGTCATGGACGGATCCATGAAGGGACCTTCTGGAGCACATACTGGACTATGGTAAAAAAAGAAAATCTCTTCAGAAAATACTGGAAAGAAGCTTTCTGTGAATCTGCTTTTTGCTATGTGTAATCATCTAACATAGCTGAAGCTTTCTTTACATTGCACAGCTTGGAAACTCCCTCGTGGATGTATCCGCGATGGGATATTTGAGATCACATTCGGGCCTACGGTGAAATAGGAAACATAGTCAGATAAAAACTGGAGAGAAGCTTTCTGAGAAACTGTTTGGTGATGCATGCATTCCACTCCGGCAGCTATAACTTTCTTCACATAAGGCACTGTTTGAAGTCTGTTTCTGTAAAACCAAAAGAGTGATATTCAGAGCACATTGAAGTCTACGGCAAAAAGTCAAATGTAGCCCAATAAAAAACAGAAAGAAGCACTTCAAAAACTGCTCTCTGACCTGTCCATTCTTTTCACAGGGTTAAACCTTCCTTTACATTTCCCAGTTGAAAGTCGGTCTTGAGGTTCCTGTGAAGGGATAGTAAGTGGCAACTGGAATCCTGTGTCAAGCAAGGAAATGTGTTCCACCGAAAATCAGAGAGAATCTTTCCGTGCAACTGTTTTGTGATATTTGTATTCATCTGATAGTGTTATATGATTCTTTGGATTGAGCAGTTTGAAATCACTGTTTCTGTGGAATCTGAGAAAGGACATCTGGTAACACTCTTTAGAATATCCTGAAAAAGGAGTAACCTCAGAGAAAAGCAGAAGGAAGCTTTCTGTGAAACTGCTCAGTGTCACATGAATTCTGCTCACACAGTTAAGCTTCACTTTTCATAGAGCAGTATCATAACACTGCTTTTGTTTAGTCTGCAAAGTGTTATTCTGGAACGCTTTGAGGCTTACGGTGAGAAAGGAGACGTCTTTAAATAGAAACTGGAGTGAAGTTTTCTGAGGAGCTGCTTTGTGACATGAGCATTCCACTCACAGAAATATACCCTTCTTCTCATATAGGATTCCGGAATCCCTTTTGGAGAAAAAGGTACCAAGAGACATTCGGGAGTATATGGAGGGCTATGGTGAAAAAGGAAATATCCTCAGACAAAAACTGGAAAGATGATTCTTGTGAAACTGCTTTGTGTTAGATATATTTATTCATCTTGCATAGTTAAAACTTTTCTTATATTATGCAGTTTGGAAACTCCATAAGGCACAGATCCATGAAGGGACATTTGGGAGCACATTAAGGCCTATGGTGAAAGAAGAGATATTTTCAGATAAAAACCGGATAGAAGCTTTAAGACGAACTACTTTGTGATGTATGAATTCCACTCAGGGAGAGATACTTCTTTTCTCACAAGACAGTGTTTGAACACTGTACCTGTGAAACCAAAAACGTGATATTTCGGTTCAAATTGAGGACTATTGTGAATAGTGAAATATACTGAAATAAAATCGAGGAAGAAGCGTTCCAAGAATCTGCTCTATGATATGTGCATTCACTTCACAGTGTTAATGCTTCCTCTCTGTTGCCGAGTTTCAGAACTCTGTCTTTGAAGAATCTGTGAAAGGATATTTAGTGATGCCCAGAGGCTTGTGGTGAACAAGGTAACGTCTTCTGATGAAACTTGCTGAGAAAGTTTCTGAGCAACTGCTTTGTGATATGTGTATTCGTCTCAAAGAGTAAAACCATTCTTCGGATTGAGCAGCTTGAAATCACTCTTTCTGTAGCATCTGAGGAAGGACATTTGGGAAAAATCCTTAAATATGGAGAAAGAAATATCCTCCAGAAAAATCCAGTAGGAAGCTTTCTGTGAAACTGCCCTGTGTCCTCTTAATTTCGCATGCTCAGTTAAGCCTCACATTTCATTGAACAGTTTTCTAACGCTGTGTATGTATAGCCTGTGATGGGATATTCGGCAGCACTTGGAGGCTAACGTTGAAAAAGGAAATATGTTCAGACCGAATTGGAGAGAAGCTTTCTGAGGAGATGCTTTGTGACTTGTGCATTCCAGTCACAGTGTAATACCTCTCTTCTCATACAGCCTCAAGGAACCCCTTTGGGAGAAACAGGTACCAAGTAATATTCGGGAGCATGCTGATGTCGAAGGTGGAAAGGGAAATAGCCTCCGACAAAACCTGGAAAGACGCTTTGTAGAAAACTAATCTGTGATATGTGTAATCATCTCAAATAGTAAAGCTTTCTTTATATTCTGCGCCTTGGAAACTGTCAAGGACGGATCAATGAAGAGACCTCTGGGAGCATATTCAGGACTATGGTGAAAAAGGAAATATCTTCAGATAAACCTGGAAAAAAGTTTACTGTGAATTCGTTTTTTGCTATGTTTATTCATCTTACAGAGATGAAGCTTTCTTTACATTATGCAGCTTGCAAACTTCCTCATGGATGGATCAGTGAAAGGATATTTCGGATCACATTAGGGCCTACGGTGTAATACGAAATATAGTGAGATAAAAATTGGAGAGAAGCTTTCTGAGAAACTGCATCATAATGTGAGCATTCCACTCAGGGAGATGAAACTTTCTTCTCATAAGGCACCGTTTGAACACTGTTCCTGTAAAACCAAAACAGCGATACTCAGAGCACATTGAAGACTATGACAAAAAGTGAAATGTCGTCCAATAAAAAACAGAAAGCAGCACTCGAAGAAACTGCTCTCTGACATGTCCATTCTTTTCACAGGGTTAAAGCTTCCTCTACATTTCCCAGTATGAAAGTTGGTCTTTGAGGGTTCTGCGAGGAGATACTAAGTGGCAACCGGAGGCCTGTGTCGAGCAAGGAAATTTCTTTCATCGAAAATTGGAGAGAAGCTTTCTGTGAAACTATAATTGTGATGTTTGTATTCATCTCATAGAGATAATCATTATTTGGAATGAGGAGTTTCAAATCACTGTTTCTGTGGAATCTGAGAAAGGACATTTGGAAACGCTATTTAGAATATCCTGAAATAGAAATAACCTCAGATAGAAACCAGAAGGAAGCTTTCTGTGAAACTGCTCTGTGTCATGTGAATTCCACTCACTCAGTTAAGCTTCTCTTTTCATTGTGCTGTATCAAAACACTGTTTTTGTTTAACCTGCGACGAGATACTCTGGAAGGCTTTGAGGCATGTAGTGAGAAAGGAAACGTCTTCAGATAGAAACTAGAGAGAAGCTTTCTGAGGGGCTGCTATGTGACGAGTGTATTCCACTCAGAGAAATAAACCATTCTTCTCCTAGAGGATTCTAGAATCCCTTTTGGAGAAAAAGCTACCAAGAGATATTCAGGAGTATAGCGACAACTATGGTGAAAAAGCAAATGTCCTCAGACAAATTCTGGAAAGAAAATTTCTCTGAAACTGCTTAATGTAAGATATATTGATTTGTCTTGCATAGTTAAAACTGTAATTATATTATGCGGTTTGAAAACTCCGTCATGCACACATCCGCGAAGGAACATTCGGGAGCACATTCAGGCCTACAGTGAGAGAAGGAGAGATCTTCATATAAAAACTGGATAGAAGCTTTCTGAGAAACTACCTTGTGATGTATGCATTCCACTCAGGGAGTTATGCCTCTTTTCTCACAAAGCAGCATTTGAACATTGTTCCTGTGAAACCGAAAATGTGGTATTTCGGAATGTATTGAGGACTATGGCGAATAGTGATATATACTGAAATAAAATCGAGGAAGAAACGTTCCAAGAATCTGCTCTCTAATATGTGAATTCACTTCACAGGGTTAATGCTTACTCTATGTTGCCCAGTTTCGAAACTCTGTCTTGGTGAATCTGTGAAGGGATATTTAGTGATGCCTGGAGGCTTGTGGTGAGCGAGGAAACGCCTTCCGATGAAACCTGCAGACAAACGTTCTGAGCAACTTCTTTGCAATGTGTGTATTCGTCTTATAGAGTTAAACCATTCTTTGGATTGAGCACCTTGAAATCACTGTTTTTGTGGAATCTGAGGAAGGACATTTGGGAACGATCATTAGAATATAGAGAAAGAAATATCCACAGGTAGAATCCAGAAGGAAGCTTTCTGTGAAAATGCTCTGTGTCATCTTAATTCCTCTCACTCAGATAAGCCTCTCTTTTCATTGAGCAGTTTTCTAGCCCTGTGTATGTTTAGCATGTGATTAGATATTCGGGAGCACTTTGAGAGTAATGGTGAAAAAGGAAGTATGTTCAGACCGAAACTGGCAGGAAGCTTTCCAAGGAACTGCTTTGTGACGTGTGCATTCCAGTCACAGTGTCATACCTCTCTTCTCATACAGTGTCAAGGAAATGCTTTTGGAGAAACAGCTATCAAGTGATATTCGGGAGCATGTTGATGCTGATAGTGAAAAGGGAAATAGCCTCAGACAAAAACTGGTAAGAAGCTTTCTAGGAAACTACTCTGTGATATGTGTAATCATCTCGGAGAGATAAAGCTTTCTTTACATTACACAGTTTGGAAACTGTCTTGAAGAGATCCACGAAGGACCTTCGGGAACACCTTCTGGACTATGGTGAAAAAGGAAATATCTTCAGGTAAAAACTGGAAAGAAGCATTCTGTGAATCTACTTTTTGCTATGTGTATTCATCTCAAATAGGTGAAGCTTTCTTTACTTTATGCAGTTGGAGACTCCCTCGTGGATGGATCCATGTAGGGAAATTAGGGATCACTTTCTGGCCTTTGGTGAAATAGGAAATATAGTCAGATAAAAACTGGAGAGAAGCTTTCTGAGAAACTGATTGGTGATGTGTGCATTCCACTCAAGGAGTTATAACGTTCTTCTCGTAAGGCACAGTTTGAAAACTGTTCCTGTAAAACCAAAAGAGTGATATTCGGAGCACATTGAAGACTACTGCAAAAAGTGATATGTTGCCCCAAAAAACCAGAAAGAAGCATTCGAAGAAAATCCTCTGTGACATGTCCATTCTTTTCACAGGTTAAAGCTTTCTCTACATTTCCCAGTTTGAATGCTACTCTCTGAGGGTTCTGTGAAGGGATAGTAGGTGTCTACCAGAAGCCTGTGTGAGGCAAGGAAATGTCTTCCACCGAAAATCGGAGAGAAGCATTCTGCACAACACTTTTGTGACGATTGTATTCATCTCATAGAATAAAAAATCATTCTTTGGATAGAGCAGTTTGAAATCACTGTACCTTTGGAATCTGAGTAAGGACATTTGGAAACGCTCTTTAGAATATGTTGAAAAAGAAATAACCTCACACGGAAACCAGAAGGAAGCTTTCTGTAAAACTGCTATGTGTCACGTGAATTCCGCTCACACAGTTAAGCTTCTCTTTTCATTGAGCTGTATCATAACATTGTTTTTGATTAGTCTGCGAAGGGATATTCTGTAGGGCTTTGAGGCTTACTGTGAGAAAGGAAATATCTTCTGATAGAAAGTGTAGAGAAATTTTCTGAGGAGCTGATTTGTCACCTGTGCATTCCACTCACAGAAATATACTCTCATTTCCTAGGGGATTCCGGAATCCCTTTTGGAGAAAAAGCTACAAAAGGTATCTTGGAGTATAGTGACGACTATGGTGAAAAAGGAAATATCCTCAGACAAAAACTGGAAAGAAGATTTCTGTGAAACTCCTTTGTGTGAGATATATTTATTCGTCTCACATAGTTAAAATTTTAACTATATTACACAGTTTGGAAACTCTGTCATGCACAGATCTTTGAAGGGACGTTCAGGAGCACAGTCAGGCCTACAGTGAAAGAGGAGATATCTTCAGATAAAAACTGGATAGAAGCTATCTCAGAAACTACTTTGTGATGTATGCATTCCACTCAGGGCGTTATGCCTAGTTTCTCACAAGGCAGTGTTTGAACACTGTTCCTGTGAAACAGGAAATGTGATATTTCAGAACGCATTGAGGACTATGACGAATAGTGAAATATACTGAAATAAAATCCTGGAAGAAGTGTTCCAAGAAGATGATCTCTGATTTTTGCATTCACTTCACAGAGTTAAAGCTTACTCTATGTTGCCCAGTTTCAAAACACTGTCTTTGAAGAATCTGTGACGGGATATTTAGTGATGCGTGGAGGCTTGTGGTGTGCGAGGAATCGTTTTCTGATGAAACCTTCAGAGAACCGTTCTGAGCAAGTGCTTTGTGATGTGGGTATTTGCCTCTTAGTGTTAAACCATTCTTTGGATTGAGTAGCTTGAAATCACTCTTTTTGTGGAAACTGAGGAAGGACATCATTAGAATATGGAGAAAGAAATATCCTCAGGTAAAATCCAGAAGGAATCTTTCTGTGAAACTGCTCTGTGTCATCTTAATTGCTCTCATTCAGTTAAACGTCTCTTTTCATTGAGCAGTTTTCTAACCCTGTGTATGATTAGCGTGTGATGGGATATTCGGGAGCACTTTGAGGCTAATGGTGAAAAAGAAAATATTTTCAGCCCGAAACTGGAGAGAAGCTTTCCAAGGAACTGCTTTCTGATGTGTGCATTCCAATAACAGTGTTATATCTCTCTTTTCATACAGCATCGGGGAAACCCTTTTGGAGAAACAGGTTCCAAGTGATATTCGGGAGCATGTTGATGCCGATGATGAAAAGGGAAAGAGCCTCAGACAAAAACTGGAAAGAAGCATTCTAGAAAACTACTGTGTGACATGTGTAATCATCTCACGTAGATAAAGCTTTCTTTACATTACGCAGCTTGGAACCTGTCATGGACGGATCCACGAAGGGACCTTCGAGAGCACATTCTGCACTATGGTGAAAAACGGAATATCTTCAGATTAAAACTGGAAGGAAGCTTTCTGAAAATCTGCTTCTTACGATGTTTATTCATCTCACATAGAGGAAGCTTTCTTTACATTACGCAGCTTGGAAACTCCCTCATGGATGGAATCGTTAAAGGATATTTAAGAACTCATTTGGGCCTATGGTGAAATAGGAAATATAGTGAGATAAAAACTGATGAGAAGTTTCTGAGAAACTGCTCCGTGATGTGTGTATCCCACTCAGGGTGTTATAAGTTTCTTCTCATAAGGCACAGTTTGAACACTGTTCCTGTAAAACCAAAAGAGTGATATTTGGAGCCCATTGAAGACTATGGCAAAAAGTGAAATGTCTCCCAATAAAAAAAGAAAGAAGCAGTTGAAGAAACTGCTTCCTGACATGACCATACTATTCACAGGGTTAAAGCTTACTCTACATTTCCCAGTTTGAAAGTTGGTCTTTGAGGGTTCTGCGAATGTATAGTAAGTGGCAACCGGAGGCCTGTGTGAGGCAAGGAAATGTCTTCCATTGAATATCGGAGAAAAGCTTACTGCACAACTCTTTTGTGAAGTTTGTGTTCATCTCAAAGAGTTACATCATTCTTTCGATTGACCATTTTGAAATCACTGTTTCTGACAAATCCTTAATGGACATTTTGAAATGCTGTTTAGAATATCCTGAAAAAAAAAATAACCTCAAATAGAAACCAGAAGAAATCTTTCTGTGAACCTGCTCTGTGTCTGGTGAATTCCGCTCACAAAGCTAAGCTTCTCTTTTCATTGAGCTGTATCATAACACTGTTTTTATTTAGTCTGCGAAGGGATATTCTGGAGGGCTTTGAGGCTTACGGTGAGAATGGAAACGTCTTCAGATATAAACTGGAGAGAAGGTTTCTGAGGAGCTGCTTTGTGACATGTGCATTCCACTCACAGAAATATACCTTTCTTCTCCTATAGGATTCTGGAAACTCTTTTGGAGAAAAAGCTATAAAACAGATATTCGGGAGGATAGGAAAGGCTATGGTGAAAAAGGAAATATCCTAAGACACATACTGGAAAGAAGATTTGTGTGAAACTGTTTTGTGTTGGATGTATTTATTCATTTTGCATAGTTAAAACTTTAAGTATATTATGCAGTTTGAAAACTCCGTCATGCACACATGCGCGATGGAACATTTGTGAGCACATTCAGGTCTACGGTGAGAGAAGGAGATATCTTCATATAAAACCTGGATAGAAGCTTTCTGAGAAACTATTTTGTGATGTATGCATTCCACTCAGGGAGCTATACCTCTGTTCTCACAAGGCAGCGTTTGAACACTGTTCCTGTGAAACCGAAAATGTGATATTTCACAACACATTGAGGACTATGGCGAATAGTGATATATACTGGAATAAAATCGAGGAAGAAACGTTCCAAGAATCTGCTCTCTTATATGTGAATTCACTTCAAAGGGTTAATGCTTACTCTATGTTGCCCAATTTCGAAACTCTGTCTTTGAAGAATCTGGGAAGGGATATTCAGTGATGCCCTGAGGCTTGTGGTGAGTGATGAAACGTCTTCTGATGAAACCTGCAGAGAAACTTTCGGCACAACTGCTTTGTGATATGTGTATTCGTCTCTAGAGTTAAACCATTCTTTGGATTGAGAAGCTTGAAATCACTGTTTTTGTGGAATCTGAGGAAGGATATTTGGGAACGATACTTAGAATATGGATAAAGAAATATCCTCAGGTAATATCCAGAAGGAAGCTTTCTGTGAAACTGCTCTGAGTCATCTTAATTCCTCTCACTCAGATAAGCCTCTTTTCATTGAATAGTTTTCTAGCCCTGTGTCTTTTTAGCATGTGATGGGATATTCTGGAGCACATTGAGGAAATGGTGAAAAAAGAAGTGTCTTCAGACTGAAACTGGAAAGAAGCTTTCCGAGGAATTGCGTTGTGACGTGTGCACTTGAGTCACAGTGTTATACTGCTCTTCTCATACAGTTTCAGGGAAACCCGTTTGGAGAAACATGTACTAAGTGATATTCGGGAGCATGTTGATGCCGATGGTGAAAATAGATATAGCCTCAGACAAAAACTGGAAAGAAGCTTTCTAGGAAACTACTTTATTTGTTTTTCTAAGAACCACCAGAGTGAGCACAAAAGAACCAGCGAGTAGGCAAGGCTAAAACCAAAACTGCAAATTTATTTTTTGGTCATCTAGCTCCAGGAAAAAAGCTGTGTAAGGTGAAGTCTGTCAGCCTCCAGCAGAGGAGGCAAAAAGAGTCGCTCAGGCGGAGTTTCTAATGCAGTGCCAACAAGAGTAGGGCCTGAGGAAGCCCAAGAAGTGCGCCTGCCAGGAGCAGCTTTTCTAGGAGTGGAAGAGCAATAGGTGGGGCACGGACATGTCGGGGGCGGGAGGCTCCACAGGTGCACCAGGTAAATCTTGGTCTCTTCGGATTGGCATCACCTGGCGCATAACTGGTTGGTGTGCACCCTCACGGGCGCCAGCTGCATTTTACGCACATTGGAAGAGTTGGTGTTGAAGAACCCGGAAATGTGTCATCTTGCTTCCGTTCGTCCAAACAGTCCAACCTTTTGTTGCTAATAGTGATAAAGCGGTGCCGTGATCTGTCTGGCTACTTCCTGCTGTTAAACGGCATCACTAAGGTCGAGGCTAATGGTTGGTGTTTGGACGTACGGATGAAGAAGCATTTGGTTGAGGTGACGCGAGTGATTTCTTGTATCTTGGCATGCAGAAATTTCATAAAAATGGGGGCAAATCATAAAATAAAACACAGTGTTAGTATAGGAAAGAGGAATGGAAACATTTGTTGGAATATAGACAAAACCCAAAAGGATGGTCCTGGCAAGGCTGGGGACTATTAAATAGTTAAGGAAATTTAGTAAGTGTGAGGCGAGTGGGGGAAAGTTGAACTGATTTCCACTGATTGCTTTTGGTGGGGGCCCTTTCTAGCTGGGAATGAGGAAGGAGTGCTCAAAGTATTTGTTGACCAGGCAGCAATTAAGGTGTGGATTGGATGGAAGGCTAGGTCCAGAGAAGGATGGCAAAACAGAATAGATACCCCACAGTCGATCAAAAAATTAATTGTCTTACCCGCCACCAGGAGAGTTACCCATGGCTCGGCAAGGGTGATGGGGGTCCCCGAGTCTCGGCACCTTCAATTGTCATCGTCCAGATGTAGGAGCTGGAAGGAGCTCCCAGCATCCTGGGAAAGGGAGTCACGTCGAGATGCGGCACCTGTTTCCAGGGTGGGGCAATCAGACTTCCAGTGTCCTTCCGGTTGGCAAATAGAACTGGGGGGTGTTGGTGGACGAGGGTTAGGACATTCACTGCCCCAATGTCCTGACGCCTTGCACTTATAGCAAGGCTGCGTTGGGGTTCGAGGACACCATGGACACCTGTTGGCATAGTGTCCTGCCTTGCCACACCTATAGCAGGCTCCCTTTGTAACCTTGGAGTCTGCAGGGTGTGTACTCTCTGATGTGCGGTTACAACTGGGCTGTAAAGCCACTGTTAGGAGCTGGAACTTCTGTATGAGGCGAGCCTGTCACTGTCCTTCAGCCATCTCCTCTCTGGAGTTATAGACCTTATAGGCTAATTTAATGAGGTCTTGTATTGCTGCCTCAGGACCATCCTCTACCTTTTGAAGTTTTTTACAAATGTCAGGAGCTAATTGAAAAATGAAGGAGGAGTGAAGGGCGGGGGTGAGGGTACGGAGACAGAAGGAAAACCTAGGTTCCTTTCTGGCTAAACAGAAAGGAATAAACACTCCTCTTTTTCGGGTTCCTGTGAGCCAGCGCCCTTGGCCACTATAACCTGAATGAAAGAACACCGGCTACACAAGTCGGGACGAGAGCATAATACCCAAAAGCCTTCTATGTGATTAATTTCGGAAGACTTGCCTAGTCACTGGCAGAAATTGCTGAGGTCAATCAGAACATTACGGTCTAAAGTGCCCTCTGGTGGCCACTGAGACTGATTATCTAGTTTGTATTGGGGCCACGCCACAATGGGTAAGAAAATTAACCACTGTAAGGTTTCTAAATTGGCTAGGAGGCACCCTAAGGGGGTGCTCTTTCGAAATTTGAACTGGAGGTTTTCCATTTGTTTTCTCTTTACTTACACAATGGAGATCTCTGCTTGGCTTCAAAGCATTCTTTGAAATCACCAGAGACAGACTGGAGTCTCTTGGTGCCAAGGTGGAGATTACCTTCAGGCGACGGACGTCTCCGACCTTAACAGGTCTCCTGAGCCACTTGGTGGCTCAAAAGTAAGCCTCTGTCCTGCGCAGGAGTTTTAGCCGAGGGAGGTAAAGAGGAGACAAGGGCACTTACCCCAGAGAGGCCATGAGAGTAAGGGAAGCGGGTCTCAGGTCCTGGCCCGTCTGCGGCGTGGGAGCAGGAGGAGGTTCCTCAACCCTTAGAGGCCAGAGGAAGGGTCTCTTCCCGGGTTTCGGCACCAACGGATTTGTTTTTCTAAGAACCACAAGAGCGAGCACAAAAGAACTAGCGAGTAGGCAAGGCTAAAAGCAAAACTGCGAATTTATTCTTTGGTCATCTAGCTCCAGGAAAAAAGGTGTGTAAGGTGAAGTCTGTCGGCCTCCGGCAAAGGAGGCCAAGGGAGTCGCCCAGGCGGGGTTCCTAATGCAGTCCCGACAAGAGTAGAGGCTGAGGAAGCACATGCAGCGCGAGTGCTGGGAGCGGCTTTTCTAGGACTGGAAGGGAAATCGGGGGGCACGGACGTTTCAGGGAGGGGAAGCTCCGCAGGTGCCACCAGGTAAATGTTGGTGTCTTCGGATTGACATCACCTGGCGCATGCGTGGTTGCTCTGCAACTTCCCGGGCACCAGCTGCATTTTCGCCCACACGGGAAGAGTTGGTGATGAAGAACCCGGAAATATGCCATCTTTCCTCTGTTCGTCCAAACATTACTCAGTGGTATGTGTAATCATCTCACACAGAAAAAGCTTTCTTTACATTATGCAGCCTGGAAACTGTCATGGACAGATCCACGAAGGCACTTTAGGGAGCAAATTCAAGACTAGGGTGATAAAGGAAATATCTTCAGATAAAAATTGATAAGAACCTGTCTGTGAATCTGCTTTTTGCTATGTTTATTCATCTCATAGATGAAGCTTTCTTTACATTACACAGCTTGGAGGGATCCACGTAGAGATATTTGGGATCACATTTGGACCTATGCTGAAAGAGGAAATATAGTAAGATAAAAACTAGATAGAGGCTTTCTGAGAAACTACTTTGTGATGTATGCATTCCATACAGGGAATTCTACTTCTTTTCTCACAAGGCAGTATTTGAACACTGTTCCTGTGAAACAAAAAGTGATATTTCGGAATGCATTGAGCACTATGGAGAATAGTGAAATATACTGTAATAAAATCGAAGAAGAGGCTTGTGGTGAGCAAGGAAACGTCTTCTGATGAAACCTGCAGAGAAACGTTCTGAGCAACTGCTTTACAATGTGTGTATTCGTCTCATAGAGTTAAACCATTCTTTGGATTGAGCAGCTAGAAATCACTGTTTTTGTGGCATCTGAGGAAGGACATTTGGGAACGATACTTAGAATATGGAGAAAAAAATATTCTCAGGTAAAATCCAGAAGGAAGCTTTCTGTTAAATTGCTCTGTGTCGTCTTTGACACAGAGGCAGTGTTTGAACACTGTTCAAACACCATTTCCAACATTTGGGAACAATCCATAGAATATGGAGAAACAAATATCCTCAGTTAAAATCCACAAGGAAGGTTTCTGTGAAACTGCTCTGTGTCATCTTAATTCCTCCCACTCAGGAAAGCCTCTCTTTTCATTGAGCAGTTTTCCAGCCCTTGTATGTTTAGCGTATGATGGGATATTCGGGAGCACTTTGAGGTTAACGGTGTAAAACCAAATATATTCAGACCGAAACTGGAGAGAAGCTTTCCGAGGAACTGCTTTGTGACGTGTGCATTCCAGTCGCAGTGTTATACCTCTCCTCTCATACAGCGTCGGCGAAACTCTTTTGAAGAAACAGGTTGCAAGTGATATTCGAGAGCATGTTGATGCCGATGGTGAAAAGGGAAATAGCCTCAGACAAAAACTGGAAAGAAGCTTTCTAGAAAACTACTCTGTGATATGTCTAATCATCTCCCATAGATAAAGCTTTCTTTACATTATGCAGCTTGGAAACTGTCATGGAAGGTTCCACGAGGGGACCTTCGGGAGTACATTCTGGACTATGTTGAAAAAGGAAATATTTTCAGATAAAAACTGGAAAGAAGCTTTCTCTGAATCTATTTTTGCTATGATTATTCATGTCACATAGCTGAAGCTTTCTTTACAATACGCAGCTTGGAGACTCCCTCGTGGATGGATCCACGAAGGGATATTTGGTATCACATTCAGGCCTACGGTGAAACAGGAAATAGAGTCAGATAAAAACTGGAGAGAAGCTTTCTGAGAAATTGCTTGGTGATGTGTGCATTCCACTCAGGGAGTTATAACTTTCTTCTCATAAAGCACAGTTTGTACACGGTTCCTGAAAAACCATAAGAGTGATATTTGCAGCACATTGAAGATTATCGCAAGAAGTGAAATATTGTCCAATAAAAAACAGAAAGAAGATCTCCAAGTAACTGCTCTCTGACATGTCCATTCTTTTCACAAGCTAAAGATTTCTCTACGTTTTCCAGTTTCAACGTCGGTCTTTGAGGGTTCTGTGAAGGGATAGTAAGTGGCGACCAGAGGCCTGTGTGAGGCAAGGAAATGTCTTCCCTCAAAAATCGGAGAGAAGCTTTCCGCACAACTCTTTTGTGATGTTTGTATTCATCCCATAGCGTTACATCATTCTTTGGATTGAGCAGTTTGAAATCACTGTTTCTGTGGAATCTGAGAAAAGACATTTGGAAACGGTCTTTATAATATCCTGAAAAAGAAATAACATCAGAGAGAACGCAGAAAGATGTTTTCTGTGAAATTGCTCTGTGTCACGTGAATTCCGCTCACACAGTTAAGCTTCTCTTTTCATTGAGCTGTATCATAACACTGTTTCTTCTTAGTCTACGAAGGGATACTCTAGAGGTCTTTGAGGCTCACAATGAGAAAGGAAACGTCTTCAGACAGAAACTGTAAAGAAGCTTTCTGAGGAGCTGCTTTGTGACGTGTGAATTCCAGTCACAGAAATATATCTTTCTTCTCCGAGAGGATTCCAGAATCCCTTTTGTAGAAAAACCTACCAAGAGATATTCGGGAGTATAGCGACCTCTATGATGAAAAAGGAAATATCCTCAGAGAAAACCTGGAGAGAAGATTTAGGTGAAACGGCTTTGTGTTACATATATTTATTCATATCACATAGTTAAAACTTTAATGTGATCCCGAATGTGACCCAAATGTCCCTATGCGGATCCATCTAGGAGGG
>NC_045437.1:71351447-71364891 GCF_002776525.5 Piliocolobus tephrosceles
ATCTTCTTTCCAATTTCTGTCTGAGGATATTTCCTTTCTCACCATAGCTTTCGGTATACTCCCAAATGTCTGTTTTGTAGCTTTTTCTAGAAAAAAATTTCCAGAATCCTCTAGGAGAAGAAAGGTATATTTCTGTGAGTGGATTGCACACGTCACAAAGCAGCTCCCCAGAAAGCTTCTCTCCAGTTACTATCTGAAGACGTTTCCTTTCTCACCGTAAGCCTTAAAGCCCTCCAGAATATCCCTTTGCAAACTAAACAAAAACAACGTTTTGATACAGCTAAATGAAAAGAGAAGCTTAACTGTGTGACTGGAATTCTTGTGACACAGAGCAGTTTCACAGAAAGCTTCCTTCTGGTTTCTCTCTGAGGTTATTAGTTTTTCAGGATATTCTAAACTGTGTTTCCAAATGTCCTTTCTCAGATTCCACAGAAACATTGATTTCAAACTGCTAAATTGAAAGAATAACTTAACGCTGTGAGATGAATACAAACATCACAAAAGTTTTCTCAGAAAGCTTCTCTCCAATTTTCGATGGAAGACATTTCCTTTCCTCAAACAGGCTTTCGAGTGCCAATTACTATTCCTTCGCAGAAACCTCAAAGACTGACCTTAAAACTGGGAAATGTAGAGTAAGCTTTAACCCTTTGAAAATAATGGACATGTCAGAGAGAAGTTTATTCGAGTGATTCTTTCTGTGTTTTATGGGACGGCATTTCACTTTTTGCCATAGTCTCAATGTGCTCCGAATATCACTCTTTGGTTTTACAGGAACAGTGTTCAAACTGTGCTTTATGAGAAGAAAGTTATAACTCCCTGAGTGGAATGCACATATCACCAAGCAGTTTTGCAGAAAGCTTCTCTCCAGTTTTTATCTGACTATATTTTCTATTTCACCATAGGCCGAGATGTGATCCCAGATATCCATTCGCGGATCAATCCACGAGGGAGTTTTCAAGCTGTGTAATGTAAAGAAAGCTTCATCGATGTGAGATGAATAAACATCATGAAAAGCCGATTCACAGAAAGGTTCTTTAAAGTTTTTATCTGAGGATATTTCCTTTTACACCATAGTCCTGAATGTGCTCCCTAAGGTCTCTTCTTGGATCCGACCATGACAGTTTCCAAGCTGAATAACGCAAAAATGCTTTATCTATGTGAGATGATTACACATATCACAGAATAGTTTCTTAGAAACCATCTTTCCAGTTTTTTTCTGAGGCTATTTCCCTTTTCACCAATGACATCAAAATGTTCTTGAATATAACTTGGTACCTGTTTCTCCGAAAGGGTTTCCAGACACTGTATGAGAAGCGAGGTATAACACTGTGAGTGGAATGCACACATTACAAAGCAGTTCCTCGGAAGGCTTCTCTCCAGTTTCGGTCTGAACATATTTCCTTTTTCACCTTTAGCCTCAAAGTGCTCCCGAATATCCCATCACACGCTAAACATACAAAGGGTTAGAAAACTGCTCAATGAAATGGGAGGTTTAACTGAGCAAGAGGAATTAAGACAACACAGACCAGTTTCACAAAAAGCTTCGTACTGCATTTTTCTGCAGCATATTTCTTTCTACATAGTCTAATGATCATTCCCAAATGTCCTTCCTCAGATGCCACAGAAACAGTGATTTCAAGCTGCTCAATCCAAAGAATGTTTTAGATCTAGGAGAGTAATACACTCATCGCAAAGCACTTGCTCAGAACGTTTCTCTGCTGATTTCATCGGAAGACGTTTCCTCGCTCACCACAAGCCTCTGGGTGTCACTAAATATCCGTTTACAGATTCTTCAAACACAGCGTTTCGAAACTGGGCAACATAGTGTAAGCATTAACTCTGTGAAGTGAATGCACATATCAGAGAGCAGATTGTTGGAACGCTTCTTCCTCGATTTTATTTCAGTATATTTCACTATTCACCATAGTCCCCAATGCGTTTCAAAATATCACTTTTTCGGTTTCAGAGGAACAGTGTTCAAACACTGCCTTGTGAGAAAAGAGGTATAACTCCCTGAGTGGAATGCATACAACACAAAGTAGCTTCTCAGAATGCTTCTATCCAGTTTTTATCTGAAGATATCTCCTCTTTCACTTGAATGTGCTTGAATGTGCTGCCGAACATCCCTTCACGGATCTCTGCATGACGGAGCTTACAAACTGTGCAATATAATAAAAATTTTAACTAAGCGAGATGACATAATATATCTAACACAAAGCAGTTTTACAGAAATCTTCTTTTCAGTTTTTGTCTGAGGATATTTCCTTTTTTACCATAGTCGTCGCTATATTCCCGAATATCTCTTGGTAGCTTTTTCTTCCAAAGGGATTCCGGAATCCTCTATGAGAAGAAAGGTATATTTCTGTGAGTGATATGCACACGTCACAAAGTAGCTCCTCAGAAAGCTTCTTTCCAGTTACTATCTGAAGACGTTTCCTTTCTTTCTGCAAGCCTTAAAGCAATCCAGATTATCCCTTTGCAGACTAAACCAAAACAAAGTTATGATACAGCTCAATGAAAAGAGAAGCTTAACTGTGTGAGCAGAATTCACGTGACACAGTGCAGTTTCACCGAAAGCTTCCTTCTGTTTTCTCTCTGAGGTTATTTCTTTTTCAGGATACTCTAAAGAGCGTTTCCAAATGTCCTTTCTCAGATTCCACAGAAACAGTGATTTCAAACTGCTCAATCCAAAGAATGATTTACCCCTATTAGATGAATTCAAACATCACAAAATATTTGTGCAGAAAGCTTCTCTCCGATTTTCTATGAAGACATTTCCTTACCTCAAACAGGCCTCCAGTCGCCACTTACTATCCATTCACAGAAACCTCAAAGACCGAGTATCAAACTGGGAAATGAAGAGTAAGCCCTAACCCTGTGAAATGAATGGACATGTGGGAGAGCAGTCTCTTCGAGTGCTTCTTTCTGTTTTTTATTGGGCGACATTTCACTTTTTGCCATAGTCTTCAACGTGCTCCGAATAACACTCTTTTGGTTTTACAATAACCCTGCCCTAACTGTGTCTTATGAGAAGTAAGTAATTACTCCCCAAGTGGAATGTTGACATCACCATGCTATTTCTCCGAAAACTTCTCTCAAGCTTTTATCTTACTATATTTGCTATTTCACCATAGGACCAAATGTGATACCAAATGTCCCTTAGCAGATCCATCCACGAGGGAGTTTCAAGCAGATTCCCATAAAGCTTCTTTCCAGTTTTTATCTGAAGATATTTACTTTCTCAACAACTTCTAGAATGTGCTCCCGAAACTCCCTTCGTGGATCAGTCGATGACAGTTTCCAAAATGCATAATGTAAAGAATGCTTTATGTATGAGAGATGATTACACATATCACAGTGTAGTTTCCTAGAAAGACTTTTTCCAGTTTTTGACTGAGGCTATTTCCCTCTCCACCATCGGCATCAACATGCCCTTGAATATCACCTGGAACCTGTTTCTCCAAAAGGGATTCCCCGACGCTGTATGAGAAGAGAGGTATAAGAGTGTGACTGGAATGCACACGTCACAAAGCAGTTCCTCGGAAAGCTTCTCCCCAGTTTCGGTCTGAACATGGTTCATTTTTCATCATAAGCCTCAAAGTGCTCCCGAATATCCCATCAGAGACTAAACATACAGAGCGTTAGAAAACTGCTCAATGAAAAGAGAGGCTTATCTGAGTGAGAGGAATTAAGATGACACAGAGGATTTTCACAGAAAGCTTCCATCTGGATTTTACCTGAGGATATTTCTCCAAATTCTAAGGATCGTTCCCAAATGTTCTTCCTCAAATTCCACAAAAACAGTGGTTTCAAGCTGCTCAACCCAAAGAACGGTTTAACTCTATGAGACGAATACACACATCACAAAGCAGTTGCTCAGAAGGTTTCTCTGCAGGTTTCACCAGAAGACGTTTCCTCGCTCACCAAAAGCTTCCGGGTGTCAATAAATATCCCTTCACAGATTCTTCAAAGACAGGGTTTCGAAACTGGGCAACATAGAGTAAGCATTATCTCTGTTAAGTGAATGCACATATCAGAGAACATGTTCTTGGAATGCTTCTTCCTCGATTTTATTTCAGTATATTTCACTACTCGCCATAGTCCTTAATGCGTTCTGAAATGTCACTTTTTCGGTTTCACAGGAGCGGTATTCAAACACTGACCTGTGAGAATAGAGGTATAATTTCCTGAGTGGAATACATGCATTACAAAGTAATTTCTCCTAAAGCTTCTATCCAGATTTTAATCTGAAAGTATCTCCTATTTCTCCGTAGGCCTGAATGTGCTCCCGAATATCCCTTCACATATCCGTGCATGATGGAGTTTCCAAACTGCGTAATATGATTAAAGATTTAACTACGTGAGATGAAAAAATATATATAAAACGGAGCAGTTTCCCAGAAATCTTCTTTCCAGTGTTTGTCTGAGGATATTTCCTTTTTCACCATAGTCGTCTCTATACTCCTGAATATCTCTTGGTAGCTTTTTCTCCAAAAGGGATTGTGAAATCCTCTAGGAGAAGAAAGGTATATTTCTGTGAGTGGAATGCACACATCACAAAGAGCTCCTCAGTAAGCTTCTCTCCAGTTTCTATCTGAAAACGTTTCCTTTCTCACCGTAAGCCTCAAAGTCCTCCAAAATATCCCTTCTCAGACTAAAGAAAAACAGTGTTATGATACTGCACAATGAAAAGAGAAGTTTAACTGTGTGAGCGGAATTCACGTGACACACGGCAGTTTCACAGAAAGCTTCCTTCTGGTTTCTCTCTGAGGTTATTTCTTTTTCAGGATATTCTAAAGAGCGTTTCCAAATGTTCTTTCTCAGACTCCACAGAAACAGTGATTTCTATTTCCTCAATCCAAAGAATGATTTAATGCTATGAGATGAATACAAACACCACAAAAGGGTTGTGCAGAAAAATTCTCTCCGATTTTCGATGGAAGACATTTCCTTGCCTCACTCAGGCCTCCGGTCGCCACTTTCTATCCCTTCGCATAAACCTCAAAGATGGACTTTCTAACTGGGAAATATGGAGGAAGCTTTAACCCCGTGAGAAGAATGGACATGTCACAGAGCAGTTTCTTCGAGTGCTTCTTTTTTTTTTTCTTGGACGACATTTCACTTTTTGCCATGGTCTTCAAAGTGCTCCTGAATATCACTTGGTACATGTTTCTCCAAAATGATTTCCCTGACGCTTTATGAGACAAGAGGTATAACTCTGTGAATGGAATTCACACGTCACAAAGGAGTTTCTCAGAAACTTTCTCTGCAGTTTTTATCTGACTATATTTGCTATTTCACCAGAGGCCTCAATATGATCCGAAATATACCTTTGCGAATCCATCCACGAGGGAGTTTCCAAGCTGCATCATTTAAAGAAAGCTTCATCTTTCTGAGATGAATAAACATAGCAAAAAGCATATTCACAGAAGGCTTCTTTCCCGCTTTTATCTGAAGATATTTCCTTTTTCACCATAGTCCTGAATGTGCTCCCGAAGGTCCCTTCATGGATCAGTCCATGACAGTTTCCAACTAGCATACTGTAAAGAAAGCTTTATCTATGTGAAATGATTACACATACCACAAAGTAGTTTCCTAGAAAGCTTCTTCCCAGTTTTTGTCTGACGATATTTGGCTTTTCACCATCGGCATCAACATGCTCCCGAATATCACTTGGTACCTGTTTCTCCAAAAGGTTTTCCCTGATGCTGTATGAGAAGAGAGGTATAACATTGTGATTGGAATGCACACGTCACAAAGCAGTTACTTGGAAAGCTTCTCTCCAGTTTTGGTCTGATCATATTTCCTTTTTCACCGTAAGCCTCAAAGTGCTCCCGAATATCCCATCACAAACTAAACATACACAGGGCTAGAAAACTGCTCAATGAAAAGGGAGGCTTAAATGAGCGATTGGAATTAAGATGACACAGAGCAGTTTCACAGAAAGCTTCCTTCTGGATTTTTCCTGAGGATATTTCTTTCTCCATAATCTAAGGATCGTTCCCAAATGTCCCTCCTCAGATTCCACAAAAACAGTGATTTTAAGCTCCTCAGTCAAAAGAATTGCTTAACTCTATGAGACAAATACACATTGCAAAGCAGTTGCTCAGAACCATTCTCTGCTAGTTGCATCGGAAGATGGTTTCTTGCTAACCACACGCCTAAGGGCGTCAATAACTATCCCTTCACAGATTCTTCAAAGACAGTATTATGAAACTGGGCAACGTAGAGTAAACATTAACTCTGTGAAATGAATGCACATATCAGAGAGCAAATTCTTGGAACACTTCTTCCTCGATTTTATTTCAGTATATTTCACTATTTGCCATAGTCCTCAATGGGCTCCGAAATATCACTTTTTCGGTTTCACAGGAACAGTGTTCAAATGCTGCCTTGTGTGAAAAGAGATATAAATCTGTGAGTGGAATGCATATATCACAAAATAGTTTTTCAGAAAGCGTCTATCCAGGTTTATCTGAAGATAACTTCTCTTTCACCATTGGGCTGAAAGTGCTCCCTAATGTACCTTTGAGGATCCATGCATGACGGAGTTTCCAAATTGCATAATATAAGAAAAGTTTTAACTATGGGAGATGAATATAGCAGATTCACAGAAATCTTCATCCCCGTTTTTCTCTAAGTGTATTTCATTTTTAACCAAAACTTTGTAGCTTTTTCTCCAAAAGGGATTCTGGAATCCTCTAGGAGAAAAAAGGTGTATCTCTGTGAGTGAAAAGCACGCGTCACAAAGCAGCTGCTCAGAAAGCTTCTCTCCAGTTTCTATTTGAAGTCGTTTCCTATCTCACCATAAGCCTAAAGCACTCCTGAATATCCCTTCGCAGACAAAACAGAAACAGTGGTATGATACAGTGCAATGAAAAGAGAAGCTTAACTATGTGAGGGGAATTCACGTGACACAGAGCAGTTTCACAGACAGCTTCCTTCTGGTTTCTCTCTGAGGTTATTTCTTTTTCAGGATATTCTAAAGAGCATTTCCAAATGTACTTTCTCAGATTCCCAAGAAAGAGTTATTTCAAACTGCTCAATCAAAAGAATGATTTAACTGTATGAGATGAATACAAACATCTGAAAGGAGTTGCGCAGGAAGTTTCTCTCTGATTTTCAATGGAGGACATTGCCCTGCCTCCCACAGGCCTCTTTTTGCCACTTACTATCCCTTCGCAGAATCCTCAAAGGCCGACTTTCAAACTGCGCAGTGTATAGTAAGATTTAACCCTGTGGAAATAATGGACATGTCAGACAGCAGTTTCTTCGAGTGCTTCTTTCTGTTTTTTATTGGACGACATTTCACTCCTTCCCCTAGTCTTCAATGTGTTCCGAATGTCACTCTTTTGGTATTACAGGAACAGTGTTCAAACTGTGCCTTATGAAAAGAAAGTTATAATTCCCTGAATGGAATGCACATATCACAAGCAGTTTCTGAGAAAGCTTCTCTCCAGTTTTGATCTATCTTTTCTCTTTCACTATAGACCCGAATGTGATCCCAAATATCCCTTTGTGGATTCATCCACGAGGGAGTTTCCAAGCTGTGTAATGGAAAGAAAGCTTCACCTATGTGAGATGAATAAACATAGCAAAAGGAGATTCACAGAAAGCTTCTTTCCAGTTTTTATCTGAAGATATTTCCTTTTTCACCGTAGTCCAGAATGTGTTCCTGAACGTCCCTTCGTGCATCCGTCCATGACAGTTTCCAAGCTGAGTAATGTAAAGAAAGCTTTATCTATGTGAGATTATTACACATATCACAGAGCAGTTTCCTAGAAAGCTTCTTTCCAGTTTTTGTCTGAAGCTATTTCCCTTTTCACCATCGGCATCAACATGCTCCAGAATATCACTTGTTACCTGTTTCCCCAAAAGGGTTTATGGTGAAAAAGGAAATACCCTCAGAGAAAAACTGGAAAGAAGATTTCTTTGAAACTGCTTTGTGATAGATATATTTATTCATCTTGCATAGTTAAAATTGTTTTCATATTATGCAGTTTGGAAACTCCATCATGCACGGATTCACGAAGGAACCTTCGGGAGAACATTCAGGCCTATGGTGAAAGAGGAAATATCTTCAGATAAAAACGGGATAGAAGCTTTCTCAGAAACTACTTTGTGATGTATGCATTCCACTCAGGGAGTGATACCTCTTTTCTCACAAGGCAATGTTTGAAAACTGTACCTGTGAAACTGAAAAAGTGATATTTTGGTTCACATTGAGGACTATGGCGAAAGAAGCACTCAAAAAAACTGTTCTTTAGCATGTCCATTCTTTTCACAGGATTAAACTTACTCTATATTTCCCAGTTTGAAAGTCGTTCTTGGAGGGTTCTGCAAAGGGATATTAATTGGCAGCCGCAGGTCTGTGTCGAGCAAGGAAATGTACTCCATTGGAAATCGGAGAGAATCTTTCTGCACAACTCTTTTGTGATTTTTTTTCATCTCATAGTGTTATATCATTGTTTGTATTGAGCAGTTGAAAATAACTGTTTCTGGGGAATCTGACAAAGGACATTGGGAAACGCTCTTTAGAATATCCTGGAAACTAAATAACCTCAGAGAGAAACTAGAAGGAATCTTTCCGTGAAAATTCTCTGTGTCACGGGAATTCCACTCACTCATTTAAGCTTCTCTTTTCATTGAGTAGTATCATAGTACTGTTTTTGTTTTGTCTACGAAGGGATATTCAGTAGTGCTTTGAGGCTTATGGTGAGAAAGGAAACGACTTTAGATAGAAACTGGAGAGAAGCTTTCTGAGGAGCTGCTTTGAGATGGGTGCTTCCCACTCAGAGAGATACACCTTTCTTCTCCTAGAGGATTCCGGAATCCCATATGGAGAAAAAGCTAAAAAGACTTTTGGGAGTACAGGAACGCCTATGGTTAAAAAGGAAATATCCTTAGAGAAAAACTGGGATGAAGATTTCTGTGAATCTGCTGTATTCATCTATTCATCTCCCATAGTTAAAAGTTTTCTTATATTATGCAGTTTGGAAACTCCGTCATGCACAGATCCTCAAAGGGACATTGGGAAGCACATTCAGGCCTATGGTGAAAGAGGAGATATCTTCAGATATAAGCTGGGAAGAAGCTTTCTGAGAAACTACATTGTGATGTATGCAACCAAGGCAGTGTTAGAACAGTGTCCCTTTGAAACCGAAAAAGTGATATTTCGGGGCACATTGAGTACTATGGCGATTAGTGAAATATACTGAAATAAAATCGAGGAAGAAGTGTTCCAAGAATCTGCTTTCTCACGTGTGCATTCACTTCACAGAGTTAATACTCACTCTATGTTGCCCGGTTTCAAAACTCTATCTTTGAACAATCTGTGAAGGGATATTTAGTGATACCCAGAGGGTTGTGGTCAATAAGGAAACGTCTTCCGATGAATCCTGCAGAGAAATTTTCTGAGCAACTACTTTGCGATGTGTGTATTCGTCTCATACGTTATACGACTCATTGGATTGAGCAGCTTGAAGTCACTCTTTTTGTGGTATCTAAGGAAGGACATTTGGGAACGATCCTTAGAATATGGAGAAAGAAATATCCTCCAGAAAAATCCAGTACGAAGCTTTCTGTGAAACTGCCCCGTGTCTTCTTCATTCCTCTCGCTCAGTTAAGCCTCTTTTCATTGAGCAGTTTTCTAACCCTGTGTAAGTTTAGCCTGTGATGGGATATTCTGCAGAACTTTGAGGCTAACGGTGAAAAAGGAAATATGTTCAGACCGAAAGTGGGGAGAAGCTTTCCGAGGAACTGCTTTGTGACATGTGCATTCCAGTCACTGTTTTATACCTCTCTTCTATTACAGCGTCGGGAAAACCCTTTTGGAGAAAGAGGTACTATGTGATATTCAGGAGCATGTTGATGCCAATGGTGAAAAAAGGAAATAGCCTCAGACAAAACCTGGAGAGATGCTTTGCAGGGAACTATTCTGTGATATGTGTAATCATCTCACATGGTAAAGCTTTCTTTACATTACGAAACTTGGAAACTGTCATGGACGTATCCACAAAGGGACTTTTGGGAGCACATTAAGGACTATGGTGAAAAAGGAAATATCTTCACATAAAAACAGGAAAGAAGCTTTCTGTGAATCTGCTTTTTGCTATAATTGTTTTTCTCACAGATATGAAGCTTTCTTTACATCACACAGCTTGGAAACTCCCTTATGGATGAATACGTGAAAGGATATTTGGGATCACATTCGGGACTATGGTGAAATAGGAAATTTAGTGAGATAAAAACTGGAGAGAAGCTTTCTGAGAAACTGCTTCATGATGTGAGTGTTCCAAACAAGGAGTTTTAAATTTCTTCTCATAAGACACAGTTTGAACACTGTTCCAGTAAAACCAAAAGAGTGGTATTCGGAGCACATTGAGGACTATAACAAAAAGTGAAATGTCTTCCAACAAAAAAGAGAAAGAAGCACTCGAAGAAACTGCTCTCTGACATGTCCATTCTTTTTAAAGGGTTAAAACTTACTCTACATTTCCCAGTTTGAAAGTCGGTCTTTCAGTGTTCTGCGACGGGATAGTAAGTGGTGACCAGAGGCCTGTGTGAGGCAAGGAAATGTCTTCCATCGAAAATCGGAGAGAAGCTTCCTGCGCACCTCTTTTGTGATGTCTGTAATCATTTCATAGAGTTAAATCATTCTTTGGATTGACCAGTTTGAAACCACTGGTTCTGTGAAATCTGAGAAAGGACCTTGGGAAACGCTCATTAGAATATCCTGAAAGTAATAACCTCAGAGAGAAACCAGAAAGAAGCTTTCTGTGAAACTACAGTGTGTCATGAGAATTCCGCTCACAAAGCTAAGCTTCTCTTTTCATTTAGATGTATCATAACATTGTTTCTGTTTAGTCTGCGAAGGAATATTCTGGAGGCTTTGAGGCTTAGAGTGAGAAAGAAAAGGTCTTCAGATAGAAACTGGAGAGAAGCTTTCTGAGGAGCTTCTTTGTGATGTGTGCATTTCACTCACAGAAATATACCTTTCTGCTCATAGATGATTTGGGAATCCCTATTGGAGAAAAAGCTACCAAGGGATATTCGGGAGTATAGCAATGACTAGGGTGAAAAAGGAAATATCCTCAGACAGAAACTGGAAAGATTTCTGTGAAACTGCTTTTTATTAGATGCATTTATTCGTCTCGCATAGTTGAAACTTTAATTGTATTACACAGTTTGGAAACTCTGTCATGCACATATCCGCGAAGGGACTTTCGGGAGCAAATTCTGGCATACGGTGAAAGAGGAGATATCTTCAGATAAAAACTGCCTAAAAGCTTTCTGAGAAACTACTTTCTGATGTATGCATTCCACTCAGGATGTTATACCTCTTTTGTCACAAGGCAGTGTTTGAACACTGTTTTTGTGAAACCGAAAAAGTGATATTTCAGAACGCCTTGAGGACTATGGCGAGTAGTGAAATATACTGAAATAAAACGAGGAAGAAGCGTTCCAAGAATCTGTTCTCTGATATTTGCATTCACTTCACACAGTTAATGCTTACTCTATGTTGCCCAGTTTCCAAAATCTGTATTTGAAGAATCTGTGAAGGGATATTCAGTGAGGCCCGCAGGCTTGTGGTTAGCGAGGAAACATCCTCCGATGAAACCTGTAGAGAAACGTTCTGAGCAACCGCTTTTCCATGTGTGTATTCGACTCCTAGAGTTAAACCATTCTTTAGATTGAGCAGCTTGAAATCACTCTTTTTGTGGCATTTGAGGAAGGACATTTGGGAAGGACCCTTAGAATAAGGAGTATGAAATATCCTCAGGTAAAATCCAGAAGGAAGCTTTCTGTGAAACTGCTCTGTGTTGTCTTAATTCCTCTCACTCAGATAAGCCTCTCTTTTCATTGAGCTGTTTTTAGCCCTGTGTATCTTTAGCGTGTGATGATATATTCGGGAGCACTGTCAGGCTAATGATGAAAAAGGAAATATGTTCAGACCGAAACTGGAGAGAAGCTTTCCAAGAACTGCTTTGTGACGTGTGCATTCCACTCACAGTGTTATACCTCTCTTCTCATACAGCATTGGGGAACCCTTTTGGAGAAACACGTACCAAGTGATAATCGGGAGCATGCTGATACCAATGGTGAAAAGGAAATAGCCTCACACAAAAATTGGAAAGAAGCTTTCTAGTAAACTACTCTGTGATATGTGTAATGATCTCACATCAATGAAGCTTTCGTTACATTAAACAGCTTGTAAACTGTCATGGATTGGTCCACTAAGGGACCTTCGGGAGCACATTCTGGACTATGGTGAAAAAGGAAATATCTTCAGATAAAAACTGGAAGGAAGATTTCTGTACATCTGATTTTTGCTATGTTTATTCATCTAACATAGATGAATCTTTCTTTATATTTCGCAGCTTGGAAACACTATCGTGGATGGATCCCCAAACAGATATTTTGGATCACATTTGGGCCTATGGTGAAATAGCAAATATAGTCAGATAAAAACTGGAGAGAAGCTTTCTGCAAAACTGCTTGGTGATGTGTGCATTCCATTCAGGGAGTTATAACTTTCTTATCATAAAGCACAGTTTGAACACTGCTATTGTAAAACGAAAACAGTGATATTCGGACCAGATTGAAGACTATGGCAAAAAGTGAAATGTCGTCCCATAAAAAACAGAAAGAAGCACTCGAATAAACTGCTCTCTGACATGTTCATTATTTTCAAAGGGTTAAAGCTTACTCTACATTTCCCAATTTGAAGGTCGGTTTTTGAGGTTTCTGTGAAGGGATAGTAAATGGCACCCAAAGGCCTGTTTGAGGCAGGAAATGTCTTCCATCAAAAATCGGAGAGAAGCTTTCTGAGCAACTCTTTTGTGATGTTTGTATTAATCTCACAGCATTAAGTTATTCTTTCAATTTAGCAGTTTGAAATCAATGTTTCTGTGGAATCTGTGAAAGGACATTTGGAAACGCTTTTTAGAATATCCTGAAAAAGAAATAACCCTAGAGAGAAACCAGAAGGAAGCTTTCTGTGAAACTGCTCTGTGTCACGTGAATTCTGGTCACACAGTGAAGCTTCTCTTTTCATTTAGCTGTATTAAAACACTGTTTTTTTTTTTTTTTTAACTCTGTGAAGGGATATTCTGGAGGGTTTTGAGGGTTACGGTGAGAAAGGAATCGACTTCAGATAGAAACTGGAGAGAAGCTTTCTGAGGAGCTGCTTTCTGACGTGTGAATTACACTCACAGAAATATACCTTTCTTCTCCTAGAGGATTTCGGAAAATATGTTCTAGAAAAAGCTATAAAACAGACATTCGGGAGTATACGGAAGGCTATGGTGAAAAAGGAAATATCTGCAAACAGGGACAATTTGACTTCCTCTTTTCCTAACTGAATACCCTTGATTTCTTTCTCTTGCCTGATTGCCCTAGCCAGAACTTCCAACACTATGTTGAATAGGAGTGGTGAGAGAGG
>NC_045437.1:71365291-71406398 GCF_002776525.5 Piliocolobus tephrosceles
AAAAAAAAAAAAAAAAAAAAAAGAAAAAAAAAAAATGAAATACCACTACACCCCTATCACAACAGCTAAAATTCAAAACACCGACAACATGAAATGCTGAGGAGGACATGGAGGAACAGGAACTCTCATTCACTGCTGCGGAAAGCCATGTGAGAAGACAGTTTGGCAGTCTCTTACAAGGCTAAATATTGTCTTATCAAGCACTCCAGTAATCATGCTCCTTGATGTTTATACAAATGAGTTGAAATTTAGGTACACACACACACACACACACACACACACAATCTGCAAAAAAAAAAAAAAAAAAGAAAAAGGAAATATCCTCAGACAACAACTGGAAAGAAGGTTTCTGTGAAACTGCTTTATGTTAGATATATTCATTCATATCACATAGTTAAATCTTAAATTATATTACGCCGTTTGGAAACTCTGTCATGCTCATGTCCATGAAGGGAAGTTCCAGAGCACATTGAGGCCAACGGTGAAAGAGGAGATATCTTCAGATAAAAACTGGATAGAAGCTTTCTGAGAAACCACATTGTGTTTTATGCATTCCACTCAGGGAGTTATACCTCTTTTCTCACAAGGCAGTGTTTGAACACTGTTCCTGTGAAACCAATAATGTGATATTTCAGAACGCATTGAGGACTATGGTGAGTAGTGAAATATTCTGAAATAAAATCGAGGAAGAAGCTTTCCAACAATCTCATCTCTGATATGTGCATTCCCTTCACAGAGTTAATGCTTACTCTATGTTGCCCGGGTTGCGAAACTCTGTCTTTGAAGAATCTATGAAGGGATATTTAGTGACGCCCGGAGGCTTGTGGTGAGAGAGAAAACGTCCTCCCGTGAAATATGCAAAGAAACGTTCTGAGCAACTGCTTTGCGATGTGCGTATTCGTATCATAGAGTTAAACCATCCTTTGGATTGAGCACCTTGTAATCACTGTTTTTGTGGAATCTGAGGAAGGACATTTGGGAATAATCCTTAGAATGTGGAGAAGGAAATATCCTCAGGAAAAATCCAGAAGGAAGCTTTCTGTGAAACTGCTCTGTGTCGTCCTAATTCCTCTCACTCAAATAAACCTCTTTTCATTGAGCAGTTTTGCAGCCCTGTGCATGTTTAGCATGTGATGGGATATTCATTAGCACTTTGAGGCTAACGGTGAAAAAGGAAATATGTTCAGACTGAAATTGAAGAGAAGCTTTCCGAGGACCTGCTTTGTGACGTGTGCATTCCAGTCACAGTGTTATACCTCTCTTCTCATACAGCATAGGGGAAACCCTTTTGTAGAAACAGGTACCAAGTGATATTCGGGAGTATGTTGATGCCGATGCTGAAAAGGGAAATAGCCTCAGACAAAAACTGTAAATAAGCTTTCAAGGAAACTACTCTTTGATATCTAATAATCTCACATAGATAAAGTTTTCTTTATGCAGCTTGGAAACTGTCATGGATGGATCCACGAAGGGTCCTTCGGGAGCGCATTCTGGACTATGGCGAAAAAGGAAATATCTTCTGATAAAAACTGGTAGGAACTTTTCTGTGAATCTGCTTTTTGCTGTTTATTCATCTCATATAAATGAATCTTTCTTTACTTTACGCAGCTTGGAAACTCCCTCGTGGATGGAACTGCGAGGGGATATTTGAGATCACATTCACATCTATGTTGAAATAGTAAATATTGTCAGATAAAAATTGGAGAAAAGCTTTCTGAGAAAATGCTTGGTGCTGTGTGTATTCCACTCAGGAAGTTATAACTTTCTTCTCCTAAGGTACAGTTTAAACACTCTTCCTGTAAAACCGAAAGAGAGAAATTCAGAGCACATTGAAGACTATGGCAAAAAGTAAAATATCGATCCTACAAAAAACAGAAAGAAGCACTCGAAGAAACTGCTCTCTGACATGTCCATTCTTTCACACGGGTTAAAGATTACTCTATATTCCCCAATTTGAAATTCGGTCTTTGAGGTTGCTGCGAAGGGATACTAAGTGGCGACTCGAGGTCTGTGTGAGGCAAGGAAATATCTTCCATCGAACATCAGAGAGAAGCTTTCTGTGCAACATTTTTGTGATGTTTGAATTCATCTCATAGTGCTAAATCATTCTTTGGATTGAGCAGTTTGAAATCACTGTTTTTGTGGAATCCGAGAAAGGACATTTGGAAACACTCTTTAGAATATCCTGAAAAATAAATAACCTCAGAGAGAAAGAAGAAGGAAAATTTCTGTGAAACTGCTCTGTGTCTCGTGAATTCTGCTCACACAGTTAAACTTCCCTTTTCATAGAGCAGTATCATAACACTGTTTTTTTAGTCTGCAAAGGGATATTCTGGAGGGCTGAGGATTACAGTGAGAAAGGAAACATCTTCAGATAGAAACTGGAGAGAAGATTTCTGAGGAGCTGCTTTGTGATGTGTGCATTCCACTCACAGAAATATACCTTTCTTCTCCTAGGGGATTCTGGAATCCCTTTTGGAGAAAAAGCTACCAAGAGATATTTTGGAGTATAGCAATGACAATGGTGAAAAAGGAAATGTCCTCAGAAAAAAAAAAAAAAAAACTGGAAAGAAGATTTCTGTGAAACTGTTTTTTGTTAGATGTATTTGATCATCTCGCATAGTTAAAACTTTAATTATATTATGCAGTTTGGAAACTCCGTCATGCACAGATTCACGAAGGGACATTCAGGAGCACATTCAGGGCTACGGTGAAAGAGGAGATATCTTCAGATAAAAACTGGATAGAAGGTTTCTGAGAAACTACTTTGTTATATATGCATTCCACTCTGGGAGTTATAGCTCCTTTGCCACAAGGCAGAATTTGAATACTGTTCCTGTGAAACCGAAAAAGTGATAATTCAAAATGCCTTGACTATGGCGAGCAGTGAAATGTACAGAAATAAAATCGAGAAGGAAGCATTCCAAGAATCTGCTCTCTGATATGTGCATTCACTTCACAGAGTTATTGCTTACTCTATGTTGCCCAGTTTCGAAACCGTGTCTTTGAAGAATCTGATGCCCAGAGGCTTTTGGTGAGCGAGGAAATGTCTTCCGGTGAAACCTGCAGAGAAACGTTCTGAGCAACTGCTTTGTGATGTGTGTATTCATCTCACAGGGTTAAGCCATTCTTTGGGTTGAGCAGCTTGAAACCACTGTTTTTGTGGAATCTGAGGAAGAACATTTGGGAACGATCCTTAGAATATGGAGAAAGATATATCTTCAGGTAAAATCCAGAAGGAAGCTTTCTGTAAAACTTCTCTGTGTCGTCTTAATTCCTCTCACTCAGATATGCCTCTTTTTTCATTGTGTAGTTTTCTATCCATGTGCATGTTTAGCGTGAGATTGGATATTAGGGAGAACTTTGAGGCTAATGGTGAAAAAGGAAATAGGTTCAGACCGAAACTGGAGAGAAGCTTTCCGAAGAACTGCTTTGTGACGTGTGCATTCCAGTCACAGTGTTATACCTCTCTTCTCATACAGGGTATATTTCTGTGAGTGGAATGCACATGTCACAAGCCAGCTCCACAGAAAACTGCTCTCCATTTTCTGTCTAAAGTTGTTAATAGATGAAGCTTCCCTTACATTATGCACCTTGGAGACTCCCTCGTGGATGTTTGGGATCACAGACGGGCCTATGGTGAAATAGGATATATAGTTAACTAAAAACGGGAGAGAAGCTTTCTGAGAAACTGCTTGGTGATGTGTGCATTCCACTCAGGAAGTTATAACGTTCTTCTCGTTAGGCACAGTTTGAACACAGTTCCTGTGAAACCAAAAGAGTGATATTCAGAACACTTTGAAGACTATGGCAAAAACTGAAATATCCAATAAAAAACAGAAAGAAGCACTAGAAGAAACTGCTCTCTGACATGTCCATCTTTTCAAAGGGTTAAAGCTTCCAATACATTTCCCAATTTGAAAGTCAGCCTTTGTGGTTTCTCCGAAGGGATAGTAAGTGGCAAAAAGAGGCCTATCTTGAGCAAGGAAATATCTTCCATCAGAAATCGGAGAGAATCTTTCTGTGCAACTCTTTCATAATGTTTGCATTCATCACATAGTGTTCATTGATTCTTTAGATTAAGAAGTTTGAAATCACTGTTTCTGTGGAATCTCAGAAAGGACGTTTGGAAATGCTCTTAAGAACATCCTGAAAAAGAAATAACCTCAGAGAAAAACGAGAATGAAGCTTTCTGTGAAACTGCTCTGTGTCACATGAATTCTGCTCACACAGTTAAGCTTCTCTTTTCATAGAACAGCATCATAACACTTTTTTTGTTTACTCGGCAAAGGGATATTCAAGAGCCCTTTGAGTATTACGGTGAGAAAGGAAACGTCTCTAGAGAGAAAGTGGACAGAAGCTTTTTGAGGTGCTGTTTTGTGACAAGTGCGTTCCACTCATAGAAATATACCCTTATTCTCACAGAGGATTCCAGAATGCCTTTCAGAGAAAAAGCTACCAAGGGATATTCAGCAGTATAGGGACGGCTATGGAGAAAAAGGAAATATCCTCGGACAAAAACTGGTAACAATATTTCTGTGAAACTCCTTTGTGTTGGATATATTTTTTGTATCGCATTGTTAAAACTTTTCTTATATTATGCAGTTGGGAAACTCCATCATGCACGGATTCGCAAAGGGACATTCGGGAGCACATTCAGGCATACAGTTAAAGAGGAGATATCTTCAGTTAAAAACTGGATAGAAGCTTGCTGAGTAACTACTTTGTGATGTATGCATTCCACTCAGGGAGTTATACCTCTTTTCTCACAACGCAGTGTTTGAACACTGTTCCTGTGAAACCGAAAAAGTGATATTTTGGTTCGCATTGAGGACTACGGCAAATAGTGAAATATACTGAAATAAAATAGAGGAAGAAAGGTTCCAAGAATCTGATCTTTGATATGTGCATTCACTTCACAGTGTTAATGCTTACTCTATGTTGCCCAGTTTGGAAACTCTGTCTTTGAAGAATCTGTGAAGGGATATTTAGTGACGCCCGGAGGCTTGTGGTGATCGAGGAAACGTCTTCTGATGAAACCTGCAGAGAAACGTTTTGAGCAACTGTTTTGCAATGTGTTTTCATCTCCTAGATTTAATCCATTCTTTGGATTGAGTAGCTGAAATCACTGTTTTTGTGGAATCTGAGGAAGGACATTTGGGAACGATCCTTAGAATATGAAGAAAGAAATATCCTCAGGTAAAATCCAGAAGGAAGCTTTCTGTGATACTGCTCTGTGTCGTCTTCATTCCTCTCACACAGATAAGCCTCCTTTTTCATTGAGCAGTTTTCTGGCCCTGTGTATGCTTATCGTGTGATGAGATATTCGGGATCACTTTGAGGCTAATGGTGAAAATGGAATTATGTTCACATTGATACAGGAGAGAAGTTCTCCAAGGAACTGCTTTGTGACGTGTGGATTTCAGTCACAGTGTTATACGTCTCTTCTCATACAGGGTCAGGGAAACCCTTTTGGGGAAACAGTTACCAAGTGATATTCAGGAGCATGTTGATGCCATTGGTGAAAAGGGAAATAGCTTCAGACAAAAACTGGAAAGAGGCTTTCTAGGAAACTACTCTGTGATATGTGTAATCATCTCTCATAGATAAAGCTTTTTTTACATTACGCACCTTGGAAACTGTTATGGACGAATCCAAGAAGGGACCTTCGGGAGCACATTCTGGACTATGGTGAAAAAGGAAATATCTTCAAATAAAAAAGGGAAAGAAGCTTTCTGTGAATCTGCTTTTTGCTATGTTTATTCAACTCACATAGATGAAGCTATCTTTACATAACGCACCTTGGAATCTCCCTCATGGATGTATCTGCGTAGGGATATTTGGGATCACATTCGGGCCTATGGTGAAATAGGAAATATAGTCAGATAAAAACTGGAGAGAAGCTTTCTGAGAAACTGCTTGGTGATGTATGAATTCCACTCAGGGCGTTATAAATATCTTCTCATGAGGCACAGTTTGAACAGACTTTCTGTGAAACCAAAAGAGTGATATTCGGAGCACATTGAACACTATGGCAAAAAGTGAAATGTCGTCCAACAAAAAACAGAAAGAAGCACCCCAAGAAACTGCTCTCTAACATGTCCATTCTTTTCACAGGGTTAAATCTTACTCTACATTTCCCAGTTTGAATGTCAGTCTTTGAGGTTTCTGCGAAGGGATAGTAACTGGCAACCGGAGGCCTGTGTGAGACAAGGAAATGTCTTTCATCGAAAATCTGAGAGAAGCTTTCTGAGTAACTCTTTTGGGATGCTTGTAAT
This sequence comes from Piliocolobus tephrosceles, assembly GCF_002776525.5. NCBI lineage: Eukaryota > Metazoa > Chordata > Mammalia > Primates > Cercopithecidae > Piliocolobus > Piliocolobus tephrosceles. The sequence goes on from NC_045437.1 coordinate 71,371,570, forward strand.
CATCTCATAGAGTTAAATCATTCTTTGGATTGAGTAGTTTGAAATCACTGTTTCTGTGCAGTCTGAGAAAGGACATTTGGAGACGCTCTTTAGAGTATCCTGAAAAAGAAATAACCTCGGAGAGAACCAAAAGGAATCTTTCTGTGAAACTGCTCTGTGTCACGAGAATTCCGCTCACACCATTAAGCCTATCTTTTCATTGAGCAGTTTTCTCACCCTGTGTATATTTAGTGTGTAATGGCAAATTCGGGAGCACTTTGAGGCTTACAGTGAAAAAGGAAATATGCTCAGAGCGATGCTGGAGAGAATCTTTCCGAGGAACGGCTTTGTGACGTGTCCAATCCCGTCACAGTGTTATAACGCTTTTCTCATACAGCATTGGGGAAACCCTTTTGGAGAAAGAGGTACCAGGTGATATTCAGGAGCATGTTGATGCCGGTGGAGAAATGGGAATTAGCTTCAGAAAAATACTGAAAAGAAGCTTTCCAGGAAACTACACTATGGTATGTGTAATCAACTCACAGAGATAAAGCTTTCCTTACATTACTCACTTGGAAATGGTCATGGATGGATCCACGAAGGGACCTTCAGGAGCACATTCAGGACTATGGTGAAAAAGGAAATACCTTCAGATAAAACCTGGAAGGAAGCTTTCTGTGAATCTGTTTTTGCTATGTTTATTCATCTCACGTAGATGAAGCTTTCTTTACATTATGCAGCTAGGAAACTCCCCATGGATGGGTTCGCGAAGGGTTATTTGGGATCACATTTGAACCTATGGTGAAAGAGGAACTATAGTCAGATAAAAACTGGAGAGAAGCTTTCTGAGAAACTGCTTGGTAATGTGTGCATTCCACTCAGGGAGTTTTAACTTTCTTCCCATAAGGCACACATTGAACACTGTTCCTGTGAAACCAAAAGAGTGATATTCGGAGCACATTGAATACTATGGCAAAAAGTGAAATGTCGTCTGATAAAAAACAGAAAGAAGCACTCCAAAAAAATTGTTCTTTGGCATGTCCATTCTTTTCACAGGATTAAACTTACTCTATATTTCCCAGTTTGAATGTCATTCTTTGAGAGTTCTGCGAATGGATATTAATTGGCAACCGCAAGTCTGTGTCGAGCAAGGAAATGTCCTCCATTGGAAATCGGAGAGAATCTTTCTGCACAACTCTTTTGTGATGTTGCTTTTCATCCCTTAGAGTTAAATCATTTTTTGTATTGAGCAGTTTGAAATCACTGCTTCTGGGGAATCTGAGAAAGGACATTTGGAAATGCTCTTTAGAATATCCTGAAAACTAAATCACCTCAGAGAGAAACCAGAAAGAAACTTTCCAAGAAACTGCTCTGTGTCACATGAATTCTGCTCACACAGTTAAGCTTCACTTTTCATTGAGCAGTATCATACCACTGTTTTTGTTTTTCTGCGAAAGGATGTTCAGGTGTGCTTTGAGGCTTACGTTGAGAAAGGAAACATCTTTAGAAAGAACTGGAGAGAAGCTTTCTGAGGAGCTGCTTTGAGACGTGTGCTTTCCACTCAGAGAAATACACTTTTCTTCTCCTAGAGGATTCTGGAATCCCTTCTGGAGAAAAAGCTACAAATGACATTCGGGAGTACAGACACGGTTATGCTTAAAAAGGAAATATCCTTAGAGAAAAACTGGGACGAAGATTTCTTTGAATCTGCTTTATTCATCTCCCATAGTAAAAACTTTTCTTATATTATGCAGTTTGGAAATTCCGTCATGCACGGATCCTCGAAGGGACACTGGGGAGCACGTTCAGGCCAATGGTGAAACAGGAGATATCTTCAGATAAAACTGGATAGATACTTTCCGAAAAACCACATTGTGATACATGCATTCCACTCAGAAAATTATATCTCCTTTCACACAATGCAGCGTTTGAACACTGTTCCTGTGAAACCGAAAATGTGATATTTCAGAGCCCATTGAGGACTATGGCGAATAGTGAAATTTACTGAAATAAAATCGAGGAAGAAGCGTTCCAAGAATCTGCTCTCTGATATGTGCATTCATTGCACAGAGTTAATGTTTACTCTACGTTGCCCAGTTTCAAAATACTGTATTTGAAGAATCTGTGAAGGGATAGTTATTGACGCCCGGAGGCTTGTGGTTAGCAAGAAAGCATCTTCCGATGCAACTAGCAGAGAATGGTTCTGAGCAACTGCTTTGCGATGTGTATTCGTCTCATAGGGTTAAACCATTCTTATGACTGAGCAGCTTGAAATCACTCTTTTTGTGGAATCTGGGGAGGGACATTTGGAACGATCCTTAGATTATGGAGAACGAAATATCCTAAGGAAAAATCCACTAGAAAGCTTTCTGTGAAACGGCTCTGTGTCGTCTTAATTCCTCTCGCTCAGTTAAGCCTCCGTTTTCACTGAGCAGTTTTCTAGCCCTGGGTATGTTTAGCGTGTGATGGGATATTCAGGAGCACTTTGAGGTTTACGGTGAAAAAGGAAATATGATCAGACTGAAACTGGAGAGAAGCTTTCCGAGGAACTGCTTTTTGACATGTGCATTCCAGTCACAGAGTTATACCTTCCTTCTCATACAGCGTCAGGTAAACCCTTTTGGAGAAACAGGTACCAAGTGATATTCGGGAGCATGTTGATGCTGATGGTGAAAAGCCAAATAGCCTCAGACAAAAACTGGAAAGAAGCTTTCTAGGAAACTACTCTGTGAAATGTATAATCATCACTCATAGATAAAGCTTTCTTTACATTACACAGGTTGGAAACTTTCATGGGTGGATCCACGAAGGGACCTTTGGGAGCACATTAAAGAGTATGGTGAAAAAGGAAATATCTTCAGATAAAACCTGGAAGAAAGCTTTCTATGAATCTGCATTTTGCTATGTTTATTCATCTCACATACCTGAAGTTTTCTTTACATTACGCATCTTGGAAACTCCCTTGTGGATGGATTCGCGCACGGATATTTGGGATCAAATTGAGGCCTATGGTGAAATAAAAAATATAGTCAGATAAAAACTGTAGAGAAGGTTTCTGAGAAACTGCTTTTTGACGTGTAAAATTCCATTCACAGTATTATACCTCTCGTCTCATACAGTATTGGGGAAATCGTGTTGGAGCAACATGTACCAAGTGATATTCGGGAACATATATCTTCTGATTATACCTTTGTGTACTAAACAAAAACAGTGTTATGATACTGTTCTCTGAAAAGAGAAGCAGAAAACAGCTCAATGAAAGGATAGGCTTAACGGAGGGAGAGGAATTAAGACGACACAGAGCAGTTTAGGAGAAAGCTTCTGTTTGGACGAACGGAGGCAAGATGGGGCACTTCCGGGTTCTTCATCATCAATTTTCCCGTGTGTGCAAAAATGTAGCCGGCACCCAGGAAGGTGTAAACCAATCAGGCATGCGCCACGTGATGTCAATCCGAATAGAACAAGATTTACCTGGTGGCACTTGTGGAGCCCCTCCTCCACCCTGACACGTCCGTGCCCCACCTATTGCCCTTCCACTCCTAGAAAAGCCAATGCCGGTAGACGCATATCGCTGGCTTCCTCAGCCCCCATTCTTGTTGGGACTGCATTAGGAACTCCGCCCGAGAGCTCTATCGGGTGACTCTATCAGCCTCCTTTGCCAGAGGCCGACTGACCTCACCTTGCACTCCTTCTTCCCTGAAGATGGGTGAACAAAGATTAAATTTGCAGTTTTGCTTTTAGCCTTGCGAACTCGCTGGTTCCTTTGTGCTTTCTCTGGTGGTCTTAGAAAAACAAATCAGGTTTTGCTGAACCCAGGAGGAGACCCCTCCTCAGGCCTCTAATGGTTGAGGAACCGCCTCCTGTTCCCACGCCGCAGGCAGACCAGGAGCTGAGACCAACTTTCCTCAGTCTCACGGCCTCTCTGGGTAAGTGCCCTTGCCTCCTCTTTACCTCCCTTGGCCAAAAATTCTCCGCAGGTCCGAGGACTACTTTTGAGACACCAAGTGGCTCGGGAGACCCGTTCAGGACAGAGACGTCCGTCGCCTGAAGGTAAACTCCACCTTGGCTCCAAGAACATCCAGTCTGTCATGGTGATTTCAAAGGACGCTTTGAAGCCAGGCAGAGATCTCCATTGTGTAAATAAAGAGGAAACAAATGGGAAACCTGCAGTTCAAATTTCTAAAGAGCACCCCTTTAGGGTGCCTCCTAGCCAATTTAAAAACCTTACAGCAGTTAATTTTTCTTTCTACGGTGGCATGGTCCCAATACAAACTACACAATCAGCTTCAGTGTCCACCAGAGGGCACCTTAGACTGCAATGTTCTGATCGACCTCAGCAATTTCTGCCAGCTGCTAGGCAAGTGGTCCGAAATTAATTACATACAAGGCTTTTGGGCCTTACGCTCTCGTCCCGACTTGTGTAGCCCGTGTTCTTTGTTCCAGCTTATGCTGGACAAGGACGCTGGCTCACAGGAACCAGAAAAAGAGGAGTCTTTATTCCTTTCTGTTCAGCCGGAGCACCTAGGTTTTCCTTCTGTCTCTGTACCCTCACCCCCGCCCTACACTCCTCCTTCTTCCCCCATCCAGAATCTTCCTTCTTCTTCTTTATCTACTAGTAATCCATTCAGTCCCGTGCCTCCTTCAGGGCCCCCAACTGGCTGTCTCGAGTCCCCTGTTTCTGCCCACACAATCTCTAAGTGCCCTGCTGATGCCCCCATTCCTGTCCCACACCCTCCTACAGTGTTAGCACCTTTGCGAGAGGTAGCTGGGGCAGAGGGGGTAGTCATAGTACATGTCCATTTTTCACTATCCAACCTTTCCAAAATTGAGAAGCGTTTAGGTGATTTATCAGCTAATTCTACCATATACATATAGGAATTTAGATATCTTTGTCAGGCCTATGACTTAACTTGGCATGACCTCCAGGTGATCCTAACTTCTACCCTAAACCCTGAGGAGCAAGAGTGCATCTTAGCGGCCGCCAGGCAGAACGCCAAACAATTACATTTAACTGATGCCACCTTTCCACTAGAGGAGTAAGCAGTCCCCTCGGAAGACCCAGGCTGAGACTACCAATTAGGCCAGCCTGGGCGCCATTGGCGAGACATAATTGTCCAGTGTTTGTTGGCTGGTATGCAAGCAGCCTCAAACAGGCTATAAATTTTAACAAATTAAAAGAACCGGAAGAAAATCCAGCCAAATTCTTAAATAGGCTGACTGAGGTTCTCACCCAATATACCCGGTTAGATCCGGCCTCCCCCATAGAGGCCACCATTTTTGCGTCTTCTTTCATTTCTCAATCAGCTCCTGACATTTGTAAAAAGCTTCAAAAGGTAGAGGATGTCCTTAGACATCAACGCAAGACCTAGATAAATTAGCCTTTAAGGTCTATAACTCCAGAGAGGAGACAGCTGAGGTACAGCGGCAGGCTCGCCTTGAACAGAAGTTGCAGCTCCTAGTGGCGGCTTTACAGCCCAGTTGTAACTCCAGACCAAAGAGCACACACCCCACAGAATCCAAGGCTAAAAAAGGAGCCTGCTAGATGTGTGGAAAGGCAGGACACTATGCCAACCACTGTCCACGAGGTCCCCGAGCCCCAACACAGCCTTGCTATAAGTGCAGGGCGTCAAGACATTGGGCCAGTGAATGTCCCAATCCTCGTTCACTAGCAACCCCCTGACCTGCTTGCCAATAGAAAGGACACTGGAAGGCTGATTGCACCACCCTGAGAACACATATCAACGTGACCCCGTTTCCCAGGATTCTGGGGGCTCCTTCCAGCTCCTTATTTGGACAATGACAACTGAAGGTGTCGAGACTCAGGGACCTCCAACACCCTCGCCGAGGCTCGGGTAACTCTCCTGGTAGTGGGTAAGACAATTCTTTTAATTGACAGCGGGTCTACTTATTCTGTTTCGCCGTCCTTCTCTGGACCTGGCCTTCCATCCAATATCTCTGTAGTAGAAGTGGACGGAAAGTCATCTACTCCACGATAACCTCTACTCCTTAATTGCTGCATGGCCAACAACTACTTTGCGCACTCGTTCCTCATTCCCAGCTAAAAAGAGCCCTACCGAAAGCAATCAGTGGAAATCAGTTTGGCTTTCCCTCACTCGCCTCAAACTTACTAAATTTTCTTCACTATCTCATACTCCCCAGCCTTGCCAGGACTACCCTTCCAACGAATGCTTCCATTCCTCATTCTTATAGTAACACTGTGCCTTATTTTATGTTTTGCCCCATTTTGATCAAATTTCTCTGTGCCAACATTCAACAAATTACTCGTGTCACCTTCAACCAAATGCTTCTTCATCCGTACATCCAAATACCACCCATATTTTCTGACCTTAACAACGCCCCTTAAAAGCAGGAGGTAGTCAGACAGATCACAGTGACCCCTTATCACTATTATCAATAAAAGGTTGGACTGTTTGGACGAACGGAGGCAAGATGGCGCACTTCTCGTTTCTTCATCATCAACTTTTCCCGTGTGCGTGAAAATTTACCCAGCACAGAGGAAGGTGAAGACCAATCAGGCATGCACCATGTGATGTCAATCCGAAGAGAACAAGATTTACCTGGTGGCAACTGTGGAGCCCCTCACCCTCCCTGACACGTCCGTTCTCCACCCCTAGCCCATTCACTAAAAGAAAAGCTGCTCCTGGCAGACGTGCGGTGCTGGCTTCCTCAGGCAACATTCTTGCTGGGATTGCATCAGGAACTCCGCCCGAGAGCTCTATTTGGCGACGCTCTTGGTCTCCTTTTCTGGAGGCCAAGGGACCTCACCTTGCACACCTTCTTCCCTGAAACTAGATGACCAAAGAATAAATTTGCGGTTTTGCTTTTAGCCTTGCCTACTTTTTGGTTCTTTTGTACTCACTCTGGTGGTCTTAGAAAAATAAATCATCTTCCTTCTGGATTTTACCTGAGGATATTTCTCTCTCCATATTCTAAGGATCGTTCCCAAATGTCCTTCCTCAGATTTCACAGAAACAGTGATTTCAAGCTGCCCAATCCAAAGAAGGGTTTAACTCTATGAGACGAATACACACATCACAAAGCACTTGTTCAGAACGTTTCTCTGCAAGTTTTATTGGAATACATTTCCTGGCTCACCACAAGCCTCCAGGTGACACTAAATATCCCATCAGAGATTCTTCAAAAACAGAGTTTCAAAACTGGGCAACATAGAGTAAGCATTAGCTCTGTGAAGTGAATGCACATATCAGAGAGCAGATTCTTGGAACGCTTCTTCCTCGATTTTATTTCAGTATATTTCACTATTCGCTATAGTCCTCAATGCGTTTCGAAATATCACTTTTTTGGTTTCACAGGAACGGTGTTCAAACACTGCCTTGTGAGAAAAGAGGTATAACTCCCTGAGTGGAAAGCATACATCACAAAATAGTTACTCAGCAAACTTCTGTCCAGTTTCTATCTGAAGATATTTCCTCTTTAATCATAGGCCTGAATGTGCTTCCAAATGTCCCTTCGTGGATTCATGCATAAGGGAGTTTCCCAACTGCGTAATATAAGAAAAGTTTTAACTATGCGAGATAAAAATATACCTAACACAAAGGAGTTTCAAAGAAATCTTTCCAGTTTTGTCTGAGAATATTTCCTTTTTCACCATATTTGTCGCTATACTCTCGAATATCTCTTGGTAGCTTTTTCTCCAAAACGCATTCTGGAATCCTCTATGAGAAGAAAGGTGTATTTCTGTGAGTGGAAAGCACATGTCACAAAGCAGCTCCTCAGAAAGCTTCTCTCCACTTTCTATGTAAAGACGTTTCTTTCTCACTGTAAGCCTCAAAGGACTCCTGAATATACCAGTCACAGTGTTATACCTCTATTCTCATACAGCGTCAGGGAAACCCTTTTGGAGAAACAGGTACCAGGTGATATTCGGAAGCATATTAATGCTGATGGTGAAAAGCCAAATGTCCTCAGACAAAAACTGAAAAGAAGCTTTCTAGGAAACTGCAGTGTGATATGTGTTATCGTCTCACATAGATAAAGCTTTCTTTACATTGCAGAGCTTGGAGACTGTCATGCACGGATCCATGAAGAGACACTCGGGAGCACATTCAGGACAATGGTGAAGTAGGAAATATCTTCAGATAAAAACTGGACAGAAGCATTCTGTGAATCTGCTTTTTGCTATGTTTATTCATCTCACATATATGAAGCTTTCTTTACATTACGCAGCTTTGAAACTCCCTCGTGGATGGATTCACGAAGGGATATTTGGGATCACATTCGGGCCTATGGTGAAAGATTAAATATAGTGAGATTAAAACTCTAGACAACTTTCTAAGAAACTGCGTGGTGTTGTGTGCATTACACTCAGGTAGTTATAACTTTCTTCTCATAAGGCACACTTTGAACACTGTTCCTGTAAAACCAAAAGCATGATATTCGGAGCACATTGAAGTCTATGACAAAATGTGAAATGTCGTCCAATAAAAACAAGAAAGAAGCGCTCGAAGAAACTGCTCTCTCACATGTCCAATCTTCTCACAGGGATAAAGCAACAGGCCTCCAGTTTTAAAGTCTGTCTTAGAGGGTTCTGCGAAGGGATAGTAAGTGGCACCTGGAGGCCTGTTGGAGGCAAGCAAATGTCTTCCATCGAAAATCGGAGAGAAGCTTTCTGAGCAACTCTTTTGTGAAGTTTGTATTCATTTCATAGCGTTAAATCATTCTTTGGATTGAGCAGTTTGAAATCACTGTTCATGTGGGATCTGAGAAAGGACATTTGGAAACGTTCTTTAGAGTATCCTGAAAAAGAAATAACCTCAGAGAGAAACCATAAGGAAGCTTTCTGTGAAACTGCTCTGTGTCATGTGAATTCTGTTCACACAGTTAAGCTTTTCTTTTCATAGAGCTGTATCATAACACTGTTTTTTTTAGTCTGCGAAGGGATATTCTGGAGGGCTTTGATGCTTACGGTGAGAAAGAAAACGTCTTCAGATAGTAACTGGGGAGAAGCTTTCTGATGAGCTGCTTTGTGACGTGTGCATTTCACTCACAGAAATATACCTTTTTTCTCCTAGAGGATTCCGAAATCCCTTTTGTAGAAAAAGTTACAAAACAGACGTTCGGGAGCACAGGGAAGGCTATGGTGAAAAGGAAATATCAGACAAAACTTGGAAAGAAGATTTCTGTGAAACTTCTTAGTGTTTGATATATTCATTAGTCTCGCATAGTTAAAACTCTAATCATATTACACAGTTTGGAAACACCGTCATGCACAGATCCGCGAAGGGACACACAGGAGCGCATTCAGGCCTGCGGTGAAAGAGGAGATATCTTCAGATAAAAACTGGATAGAAGCTTTCTGAGACACTAATTTGTGATGCATGCATTCTACTCAGGGAGTTATACCTTTTTTCTCACAAGGCAGGGTTTGAACACCGTTCCTGTGAAACTGAATAAGTGATACTTCGGATCGCATTGAGGACTATGGCGAATAGTGAAATATACTGAAATAAAATCGAGGAAGAAGCGTTCCAAGAATCTGATCTCTGATATATGCCTTCACATCACAGAGTTAATGCTTACTCTATGTTGCCCAGTTTTGAAACTCTGTGGTGTAGTATCTGTAAAGGGGTATTTAGTGACGCCTGGAGGCCAGTGGTGAGTGAGGAAACGTGTTCAGATGAAACCTGCAGAGAAACGTTGTGAGCAACTGCTTTGTGATGTGTTTATTAGACTCCTAGAGTTAAACCATTCTTTGGATTGAGCAGCTTGAAAACACTGTTTTTGTGGAATCTGAGGAAGGACATTTGGGAACTATCCTTAGAATATGGAGAAAGAAATATCCTCAGGTAAAATAAAGAAGGACACTTTATGTGAAACTGCTCAGTGTAGTCTTAACTCCTATCACTCAGATAAGCCTCTCTTTCATTGAGCAGTTTCCTAGCCCTGTGCCTGTTTAGCATGTGATGGGATATTCGGGAGCACTTTGAGGCAAATGGTGAAAAAGGAAATATGTTCAGACCGAAACTGGAGAGAAGCTTTCCTAGGAACTGATTTGTGAGGTGAGCTTTCCAGTCCCAGTGTTATACCTCTCTTCTCATACAGCGTTGGGGAAACCCTTTTGGAGAAACAGGTACCAAGTGATACTCTGGAGCATGTTGGTGCCGATGGTGAAAAGGGAAATAGCCTCAGACAAAAACTGGAAAGAAGCTTTCTAGGAAACTACTCTGTGATATGTGTAATCATCTCACATAGATAAACATTCCTTACATTACGCAGGTTGGAAACTGTCATGGACGGATGCAGGAAGGGACTGTCGTGAGCATATTCAGAACTACAGTGAAAAAGGAAACACCTTCAGATAAAACCTATAAAGAAGCTTTATGTGAATCTGTTTTTTGGTATGTTTATTCATGTCACATAGATGAAGCTTTCTTTACATTACACAGGTTGGAAACTCCCTCATGGATGAATCCGGGAAGGGATATTTGGGATCACATTCGGGCCTATTGTGAAATAGGAAATATAGAAACTGGAGAGAAACATTCTGAGAAACTGATTGGTGATGTGTGCATTCCACTCAGGGAGTTTAACTTTCTTCTCATGAGGTACAATTTGAACACTGTTCCTGTAAAACCGAAAGAGTGATATTCGGATCACATTGAAGACTATGGCAAAAAGTGAAATGTCTTCCAATAAAAAACAGAAAGAAGCACTCGAAGAAACTGCTTTCTGACATGTCCATTGTTTTCACAGGGTTAAAGCTTACTCTACACTTCCCAGTTTGAAAGTCGGTCTTTGAGGGTTCTGCGCAGGGATAGTACGTGGTGACCGTAGGCCTGTGTGAGGCAAGGAAATGTCTTCCATCGAAAATCGGATGGAAGCTTTCTGAGCAACTCTTTTGTGATGTTTGTATTAATGTCATAGAGGTAAATCATTCTTTGGATTGAGCAGTTTGAAATCACTGTTTCTATGGTATCTGAGAAAGGACATTGGGAACCGAACTTTAGAATATTCTTTAAAAGAAATAACCTCAGAGAGAAACCAGAAGGAAGATTTCTGTGAAACTGCTCTGTGTCACGTGAATTCCCCTCACACAGATAAGCTTCTCTTTTCATTGAGCTGTATCATAACACTGTTTCTTTTTTCAATCTGCGAAGGGATATTCTGGGGGGCTTTGAGGCTTATGGTGAGATAGGAAATGACTTCAGGTAGAAACTGGAGAGAAGCTTTCTGAGGTGCTGCTTTGTGACGTGTGCATTTCACTCACAGAAATATACCTTTGTCCTCCTACAGGGTTCCGGAATCCTTTTTGGAGAAAAATGTTCAAAGAGATATTCGGGAGTATAGAAATGACTATGGTGAAAAAGCAAATATCCTCAGACAAAAACTGGAAAGAAGATTTCTGTGAAACTGCTCTGTGTTAGAAATATTTATTCATCTCGCATAGTTAAAACTGTAATCATATTATGCATTTTGGAAACTCCGTTATGCACAGATCTGCGAAGGGTCACACGGGAGCACATTCAGGCCTACGGTGACAGAGAAGATATCTTCAGATAAAAACTGAATGGAAGCTGTCTGAGAAACTACTTTGTGATGTTTGCATTCCACTCAGGGAGTTATATCTCTTTTCTCACAAGGCAGTGTTTGACCACTGTTCCTGTGAAACCAAAAAAGTGACATTTTGGAACGCATTAAGGACTGTGGCGAATAGTTAAATATACTGAAATAAAATCGAGGAAGAAGCGTTCCAAGAATCTGCTCTCTGTCATGTGCGTTCACTTCACAGAGGAAATGCTTACTCTATGTTGCCCAGTTTCGAAAATCTGTCTATGAAGAATATGTGAAGGGATATTTAGTGTCGCCTGGAGGCCTGTTTGAGCGAGGAAACGTCTTCAGATTAGACCTGCAGAGAAATGTTCTGAGCAACAAATTTGCGATGTGTGTATTCGTCTCCTAGAGTTAAACCATTCGTTGGATAAAAATATCGTCAGGTAAAATCCAGAAGGAAGAATTCTGTGAAACGGCTCTGTGTTGTCTTAATTCCTCTCACTCAGATAAACCTCTCTCTCACTCAGATAAACCTCTCTTTTCATTGAGCAGTTTTCTAGCCCTGTGTATGTTTAGTGGGTGGTGGGATAATCGGGAGCACTTTGAGGCTAATGCTGAAAAAGGAAATATGTTCAGACCGAAACTGGAGAGAAGCTTTCCAACGAACTGCTTTGTGACGTGTGCATTCCACTTACAGTGTTACACCTCTCTTCTCATACAGCATCGGGGAAACCCTTTTGGAGAAACAGGTACCAAGTGATACTCTGGAGCATGTTGGTGCCGATGGTGGAAAGGGAAATAGCCTCAGACAAAAACTGAAAGAATCTTTCTAGGAAACTACTATGTGATATCTGTAATCATCTCACATAGATAAACCTTTCTTTACATTACGCAGCTTGGAAACTGTCAAGGATGGATCCACGAAGGGACCGTCGTGTGTACATTCTGGACTATGGTGAAAAAGGAAATATCCTCAGATAAATACTGGAAAAAAGCTTTCTGTCAATCTGCTTTTTGCTATGTTTATTCACCTCACATAGATGAAGCTTACTTTACATTACACAGTTTGGAAACTCCCTCGTGGATTGATCCGTGAAGGGATATATGGGATCACATTCGGGCCTAGGGTGAAATAGGAAATATAGTCAGGTAATAACTGGAGAGAATCTTTCTGAGAAACCTCTTGGTGATGCGTGCATTCCACTCAGGGAGTTATAACTTTCTCCTCATAAGGCACAGTTTGAACACTGTTACTGTGAAACAAAAAGAGTGATAATCGGAGCACATTGAAGAATATGGCCAAAAGTGAAATGTCGTCCAATGAAATACAGAAAGAAGCACTCGAAGAAACTGCTCTCTGATATGTCCATTCTTTTCACTAGGTTAAAGCTTACCTTACATTTACCAGTTTGAAAGTCGGTCTTTGAGGGTTCTGTGAAAAGATAGTAAGTGGCGACTGGAGGTCTGTGTGAGGCAAGGAAATCTCTTCCATCGAACATTGGAGAGAAGCTTTCTGCACAACCCTTTTGTGATGTTTGAATTCATCTCGTAGTGTTAAATCATTCTTTGGATTCAGAAGTTTGAAATCACTGCTTCTGTGGAATCTGAAAAGGGACATTTGGAAACGCTCTTTAGAATATCCTAAAAAAGAAATATCCTCTGAGAGAAACCAGAAGGAAGCATGCTGTCAAACTGCTCTGTGTCACGTGAATTCCGCTCACACAGTTAAGCTTCTTTGTTCATTGAGCTGTATCATAACACTGTTTTTGTTTAGTCTGCGAAGGGATATTCTGGAGGGCTTTGAGGGTTACGGTGAGAAAGGAATCAACTTCAGATTGAAACTGGAGAGAAGCTTTCTGAGGAACGGATTTGTGACGTGTGCATTCGACTCACAGAAATATACCTTTCTTCTCCTAGTGAATTCGGGAAATCTTTTGGAGAAAAAGCTACAAAACAGACATCCGGGAGTATAGTAAAGACTACGGTGAAAAAGCAAATATCCTCAGACAAATACTGGAAAGAAGATTTCTGTGAAACTGCTTTGTGTTAGATATATATATATTCGTCTCGAGTAGTTCAAACTTTAACTATATTACGCAGTTTGGAAACTCCATTATGCACAGATCCGCGAAGGGATGTTCGGAGCCACATTCAGGCCTATGGTGAAGGAGGAGATATCTTCAGATAAAAACTGGATAGAAGCTTTCTGAGAAACTACTTTTTGATGTACGCATTCCACTCAGGGAGTTATGCCTCTTTTCTCACAAGGCAGTGTTTGAACACTTTTACTATGAAACCAAAAAAGTGATATTTTGGAACGCATTGAGGAGTATGGCAAATAGTTAAATATACTGAAATAAAATCGAGGAAGAAGGGTTTCAATAATTTAATCTGTGATTTTACATTCACTTCACAGAGTTAATGCTTACTCTATGTTGCCCAGTTACGAAACTCTGCCTTTGAAGAATCTGTGAAGGGATATTTAGTGACGCTCGGAGGCTGAGCAAGAAAACGCCTTCTGAATAATCCTGCAGAGAAACGTTCTGAGCCACTGCTTTGCGATGTGTGTATTTGTCTCATAGAGTTAAACTGTTCTTTAGATTGAGCAAGTTGAAATCATCGTTTTTGTGGAATCCGAGGAAGGACATTTGGGAACGATCCTTAGAATATGGAGAAAGAAATATCCTCAGGAAATACCCAGTAGGAAGCTTTCTGTGACACAGCTCTGTGTCGTCTTAATTCCTCTCGCTCAGTTAAGCCTTCTTTTTCATTTAGCAGTTTTCTATCTCTGTGTGTGTTTAGCATGTGATGGGATATTCGGGAGCACTTCAAGGCTAATGGTGAAAAGGAAATATGTTCAGACCGAAATTGGAGAGAAGCTTTCCGAGGAACTGCTTTGTGACGTGTGCATTCCAGTCACAGTGTTATACCTCTCTTCTCATACAGTGTCGGGGAAACCCTTTTGGAGAAATAGGTACCAAGTGATATTCTGGAGCACGTTGATGCCATTGGTGAAAAGGGAAATTGCCTCAGATAGAAACTGCAAGGAAGTGTTCTAGGACGCTACTCTGTGATATCTGTAATCATATCACATAGATAAAGCTTTCTTCACATTTCTCATCTTGGAAACTGTCATGGACGGATCCACAAAGGGACCATAGGGAGCACATTCTGGGCTCTGGTGAAAAAGGAAATATCTTCAGATAAAAACTGGAAAGAAGCTTTCTGTGAATCTGCTTTTTGCTATGTTTATTCAACTCACATTGAGGAAGCTTTCTTTATCTTATGCAGCTTGAAAGCACCCTCGTGGATGGATCCGCAAGGGGATATTTGGGATCACATTCGGGCCTATGGTGAAATAGGAAATATAGTCAGATAAAAACTGGAGAGAAGCTCTCTGAGAAACTACTTGGTGATGTGGGCATTCCACTCAAGGAGTTATAACTTTCTTCTCAGAAGGCACAGCTTGAGCACTGTTCCTGTAAAACCAAAAGAGTGATATTCGGAGCACATTGAAGACAATGACTAAAAGTGAAATGTCGTCAAATAAAAAACTGAAAGAAGCAGTCTAAGAGTCTGCTCTCTGACATGCCCATTCCTTTCACAGGGTTAAAACTTACTCTGTATTTCGCAGTTTGAAAGTCACCTTTTGAGGGTTCTGGGACGGGAAATTAAGTGTCAACCAGAGACCTTTGTCGAGCAAGGAAATGTCTCCCGTCGAAAATTGGGGAGAAGTTTTCTGGGCAACTATTTTGTGATGTTTGTATTCATCCCAAAGAGTTAAATCATTCTTTGGATTGAGCAATTTGTAATCACTGTTTCTGTGAAATCTGAGAAAGCACATTTGGAGAAGCTCGTTAGAATATCCTGAAAAAGAAATAACCTCAGAGAGAAACCAGAAGAAAGCTTTCTGTGAACCTGCTCTGTGTCACGGGAATTCCGCTCACACAGTTAAGCTTCTGGTTTCACTGAGCCGTATCATAACAGTGTTTTTGTTTAGACCTTAAGGGATTTTCAGGAGCGAATTGAGAGGTACGGCGAGAAAAGTAACGTCTTCAGATAGAAACTGGAGAGAAGCTTTCTGTGGAGCTGCTTTGTGACGTGTGCATTCCACTCACAGAAATATACCTTTCTTCTCCTAGAGGATCCCGGTATCCCTTTTGGAGGAAAAGCTACCAAGAGACGTTTGGGAGTATAGGGACGACTATGGTGAAAAAGGAAATATCCTCAGACAAAACTGGAAAGAAGATTTCTGTGAAACTGCTTCATGTTAGATATATCTATTCATCTCGCAAAGTTCAAACATTTCTTATATTACACAGTTTGGAAACTCCATCATTCACGAATCCACAAAGGGTCATTCAGGAGTACATTCAGGCCTATGTTGAAAGAGGACATATCTTCCGATAAAAACTGAATAGAGGCTTTCTGAGAAACTACTTGTGATGTATGCATTCTGCTCAGGGAGTTGTACCACTTTTCTCACAAGGCAGTGTTTAAACACTGTTCCTGTGTAACCGAAAAAGTGATATTTCAGAGCGCAGTGAGGACTATGGCAAATAGTGAAATATACTACAATAAAATCGAGAAAGAAGCATTCCAGGAATGTGTTATCTGATATGTGCAGTCACTTCACAGAATTTATGCTTACTCTATGTTGCTCAGTTTCGAAATTCTGTCTTTGAAGAATCTGTGAAGGGATATTTACTGACGTCCGGAGGCTTGTGGTGACCAAGGAAACATCTTCTGATGAAACCTGCCGAGTAACATTCTGAGCAACTGCTTTGCGAAGCCCATATTCGACTCATAGATTTAAACCATTCTTTGGATTGAGCAGATTGAAATCACTGTTTTTGTGGAATCTGAGGAACAACATTTGGGAACGAACATTAGAACATGGAGAAAGAAATATCCTCAGGTAAAATCCAGAAGGAAGCTTTCTGTGAAACTACTCTGTGTCGTCTTAACTCCTCTCACTTAATTAAGCCTCTCCATACGTTGAGTAGTTTTATAACCCTGTGTATGTTTAGCATGTGATGGGACATTCGGGAGCAGTTTGAGCCTTACGGTGAAAAAAGAAATTGATTTGTTTTTCTAAAGATCACCAGAGTGGGCAGAAAAAACCAGCAAGCAGGCAAGGGTAGGAGCAAAACTGCAAATTTATTTGGTCACCTAGCTTCAGGGAAGTAGGTGTGTAGGGAGATGTCTATCAGCCTCTGGCAAAGGAGGTCAACAGAGTTGCCTGTGGAGCTCTCGGATGGAGTTCCTGCAGTCCCGACAGGAGTGTGGAAGCTGGGAAGTCCACGCCGCGCTCCGTTGGGAGCAGCTTTTCTGGGAGTGGGAGGGCAATAGGCGGTGCACGGGTGTGTCGGGGGGCGTTCCGCAGGTGCGACCAGGTAAATCTTGGTCTCTTCAGATTGACGTCACCTGGCGCTTGCCTGGTTGGACTGCACCTTCCCAGGTGCTGGCTGCATTTTCACACACGCGGTATAAGTTGGTGATGAAGAACCCGGAAGTTTACCATCTTACCTCCGTTCGTCCAAACTGTCCAACCTTTTATTGGTAATAGTGGTAAGGGGCGCCGACGTCTGTCTGCCTACTTCCTGCTGTTAAGGGGCGTCATTAAGGTTGGGTTCTATGGTTGGTATTTGGACGTACGGATGAAGAATAAAATAAGGCGCAGTATTAATATAGGAATGAGGAATGGAAGCATTTGTTGGAATATGGGCAAAACCCAGAAGGATGGTCCTGGCAAGGCTGGGGAGTATGAGATATTTATGAAAATTTAGTAAGTTTGATGTGAGTGGGTGAAAGCCAAACTGATTTCCACCAATTGCTTTCAGTAGGGGCCCTTTTTAGCTGGGAATGAGGAATGAGTGCACAAAGTAGTTACTGTCCAGGCAGCAATTAAGGAGTGGAGTTTTTGTGGAGTGGATGGCTTTCTGTCTACTCCTACTGCAGAGATATTGGATGGAAGGCTACGTCCAGTGAAGGACGACAAAACAGAATAGGTAGCCTCGCTGTCGATTAAAAAATTAATTGTCTTACCCGCTACCAGGAGAGTTACCCACAGCTTGGCGAGGGTGATGGGGGTCCCCGTGTCTCGACACCTTCTGTTGTCATCGTCTAGATGTAGGAGCTAGAAGGAGCTCCCAGGATCCAAGGAAAGGGGGTCACTTGGAGACGTGGCACCCATTCTCAGGGTGGGGCCAT
The DNA here is from genome assembly GCF_002776525.5 of Piliocolobus tephrosceles. NCBI lineage: Eukaryota > Metazoa > Chordata > Mammalia > Primates > Cercopithecidae > Piliocolobus > Piliocolobus tephrosceles. Next base: position 71,389,294 of record NC_045437.1, read on the forward strand.
CTGACTTCCAGTGTCCTCGCTGCTGGCAAGCCAGGGAGGGCGTTGCTGGTGGACGAGGGTTAGGACATTCACTGGTCCAATGTCCTGATGCTTTGCACTTATAGCAAGGCTCCGTTGGGGTTCGGAGACCCTGCGGACACCTGGTGGCATAGAGTCCTGACTTGCTGCACTTATAGCAGGCTCCTTTTGTAGCCTTGGAGTCCGTAGGGTGTGTGCTCTCTGGTCTGGGGTTATGACTGGGGTGTAAAGCCACTGCTACGAGCTGAACCTTCTGTTCAAGGCGAGCCTGTCACTGTGCTTCAGCTGTCTCCTCTCTGGAGTTATAGACCTTAAAGGCTAGTTTAACGAGGTCTTGTATTGTTGTCTGAGGACCATTCTCTACCTTTTGAAGTTTTTTTTTACGAAGGTCAGGAGCTGACTGAGAAATGAAATAAGATGCCAAAATAGTGGCCCCTGTGGGGGAGGCCGGATCTAACCGGGTATATTGGGTTAGAACCTTAGTCAGCCTATTTAAGAATGCGGCTGGATTTTCTTCTGGATTTTGAACTAAATTCCTTTATGTATATGGTAGGATTGGCTGTGAAACCACATAAACAATTCTCAATATTGGAACAATCGGCCAGTGAAAAAGGGACATGTACTGTGACCACCCCCTCTGCCCCAGCTACCTCTCGCAAAGGTGCTAACACTGTAGGAGGGTGTGGGCAGAAGTGGGGGTGTTAGCAGGACACTTACAGCGGGTATGGGCAGAGATAGGGGACCCTAGGTAGCCGGCTAAGGATATGGAAGGGGGCACGCGTGCGAGCGGTCTAACAGTCGATGAGGAGCAAGGAGGAGGAGTCTGGGCAGGAAGGGAGGGATTGGAGCGAGCGGGGAGAGAAGGAGGAGTATAGGGCAGTTCGAGGCGAGAGCTTAAGGCCCAAAAGTCTTGTACTTAATTAATTTCGGACCACTTGCTTAGCCCCTGGCAGAAATTGCTGAGGTCGATCACGCTACAGTGGAAAGGAAAGTTAACCGCTTCCTCCTAAGGTATTGTTTTATCTGTAAGTTTTTAAATTGGCTAGAAGGCACCCTAAGGGTGTGGTCTTTGGCAATTTGGACTAGGGGTTTCCCATTTGTTTCCTTTTTACTTACACAATGGACACAATGGAAATGGAAGTGGATCTCTGCCTGGCTTCAAAGCGTCCTTTGGAACCAGCAGAGACAGACTGGAGGCTCTTGCAGCCAAGGTGGAAATTACCTTCAGGCAGAGGTCTCCATCCTGAAGGGGTCTCCCGAGCCACATGGTGCCTCCCGAGCGACTTGGTGGCTCAAAAGTGAGCCTCGGACCTTCGCAGGATTTTTAGACCTTAAAGGCTAATTAAACCAGGTCTTGTATTTGTGTCTGAGAACCATCCTCTACCTTTTGAAGTTTTTTTTATGAATGTCAGGAGCTGATTGAAAAATGAAATAAGAAGCCAAAATGGTGGCCCCTGTGGGACAGGCCGGATCTAACCGTGTATATTGTGTTAGAACCTCAGTGGACCTTATTTAAGAATGCGGCTGGATTATCATCTGGATTTTGTACAAAAACAGTGATTTCCAGCTGCTCAATCCAAAGAAAGTTTTAAATCTATGAGACGAATACACACATTCCAAAACAGTTGCTCAGAACGTTTCTCTGCAGGTTTCATTGGAAGATGCTTCCTCACCCACACAAGGGTCCAGGCGTCACTAAATATCCCTTCACAGATTCTTCAAAGACAGAGTTTCGAAACTGGGCAACGTAGAGTAAGCATTAACTCTGTGAAGTGAATGCACATATCAGAGACAGATACTTTGAACACTTCTTCCTCGATTTTATTTCAGTATATTACACTATTTGACATAGTCCTCAAAGTGTTCCAAAATATCGTGTTTTAAGTTTCAGAGGAACAGTGTCCAAACACGGCCTTGTGGGAAAAGAGATATAATTCCCTGAGTGGAATGCATACATCACAAAGTAGTTTCTCAGAATGCTTCTATCCAATTTTTATCTGAAGATATCACCTCTTTCACCATAGGCCTGAATGTATTCTGGAAAGTCCCTTCGCGGATTTCTGCATGACAGAGTTTGCAAACTGGGTAATAAAATTAAGGTTTTAACTATGCTAGAAGAATAAATATATCTAAAACAAAGCAGTTTCCCAGAAATCTTCTTTCCAGTGTTTGTCTGAGGATATTTCCTTTTTCACCATAGCCTTCCTTATATTCCCGAATGTCTGTTTTGTAGCTTTTTCTCCAAAAGATTTCCGGAATACTACAGGAGAAGAAAGGTATATTTCTGTGAGAGGAATGCATACGTCACCAAGCAGCTACTCAGAGAGCTTCTCTCCAGTTTCTATCTGAAGACGTTTCCTTTCTCACCGTAAGCCTCAAAGGGCTCCAGGATATCCCTTTGCAGACTAAACAAAAACAGTGTTATGATACTGCTCTATGAAAATAGAAGCTTAACTGTGTGAGCGGAATTCACGAGAAACAGCAGATTCACGAAAGTTTCCTTTTGGTTTCCCTCTGAGGTTATTTCTTTTTTATGATATTCTAAAGAGCGTTTCTAAATGTCCTTTCTCAGATTCCACAGAAAGAGTGATTTCAAACAGCTCAATTCAAAGAATGATTTAAGGCTATGAGATGAATACAAACATCACAAACGAGTTGCGCAGAAAGCTTCTCTCCGATTTTCGACTGAAGTCATTTCCTTGCTCGACCCAGGTCTCTGGATGCCACTTACTATCCCTTTGCAGAAACCTCAAAGACTGACTTTCAAACTGGTAAATGTAGAGTAAGCTTGAACCCGTGAAAAGAATGGAAATGTCAGAGAGCAGTTTCTTCGAGTGCTTCCTTCTGTTTTTTATTGGACGACATTTCACTTTTTGCCATAGTCTTCAATGTGCTCCGAATATCACTCTTTTGGTTTTACAGGAACAGTTTTCAAACTGTGCCTTATGTGAAGAAAGTTATAACTCCCTGAGAGGAATGCACACATAACCAAGCAGTTTCTCAGAAACTCCTCTCCAGTTTTTTTCTGACTATATTTCCTCTTTCACCATAGGCCTGAATGTGATCCCAAATATCCCTGTGCGGATCCATCCACGAGGGAGTTTCCAAGCTGCGTCATGTAAAGAATGCTTCATCTATGTGAGATGAATAAACATAGCAAAAGCAGATACACAGAAAGATTCTTTCCAGTTTTTATCTGAAGATATTTCCTTTTTCACCATAGTCCAAAATGTGCTCCCGAAGGTCCCTTTGGGGATTCGTGCATGGCAGTTTCCAGGCTGCTTAATGTAAGAAACCTTTATCTATGTGAGATGATTACACAAATCTCAGAGTAGTGTCCTAGAAAGCTTCTTTCCAGTTGTTGTCTATTTCCCTTTTCACCATCGGCATCAACATGCTCCGAAATATCACTTGGTACGTCTTTGTCCAAAGGGTTCCCCTGATGATTTAGGAGAAGGAAGGTATAACACTGTGACTGGAATGCACACGTCACAAAGCAGTTCCTCGGAAAGTTTCTCTCCAGTTTTGATCTGCGTATATTTTCTTTTTCACCATTAGCTTCAAACTCCTCCCGAATATCCCATCACACGCTAAACATACACAGGGCTGGAAAACTGCTCAGTGAAAAGAGAGTCTTATCTGAGTGAGAGGAATAAAGACCACACAGAACAGTTTCACAGAAAGCTTCCTTCTAGATTTTACCTGAGGATATTGTTTTCTCCATATTCTAAGGATAATTCCCAAATGTCCTTCCTCAGATTCCACAAAAACAGTTATTTCAAGCTGCTCAATACAAAGAATTGTTTAACTCCATGACACTAACACACACATCACAAAGCAGTTCCTCAGAACATTTCTACGCAGGTTTCATCGGAAGACGTTTCCTCGCTCACCATAAGCCACCAGGCATCACTAAATATCCCTTCAGAGATTCTTCAAAGACAGAGTTTCGAAACTGGGCAAACATAGAGTAAGCATTACCTATGTGAAGTGAATACATATATCAGACAGCAGATTCTTCGAACGCTTCTTACTGGATTTTATTTCAGTATATTTCACTATTTGCCATTTTTCTCAATGCATTCTGAAATATCACTTTTTTGGTTTCACAGGAACAGTGTTCAAACACTACCTTGTGGGAAAAGTGGTATAACTTCTTGAGTGGAATGCATACATCACAAGGTAGTTTCTCAGAAAGCTTCTATCCAGTTTTTATCTGAAGATATCTCCACTTTCACCATAGGCCTGAATGTGCTCCCGAATATCCCTTCGAGAATCTGTGCATGACATTGTTTCCAAATTGCGTAATATAATTACGTTTTAGCTATGCGAGATGAATGAATATATGTAACACAAAGCAGTTTCACAGAAATCTTCCTTCCAGTTTTCGTCTGAGGATATTTCGTTTTTCACCATAGTCGTCACTATAATCCTGAATATCTCTTGGTAGCTTTTTCTCCTAAAGAGATTCTGTAATCCTCTAGGTGAAGAAAGTTATATTTCTATGAGTGGAATGCCCACGTCACAAAGCATCTCCTCTGAAAGCTTCTCTCCAGTCTATATCTGAAGAAGTTTCCGTTCTCACCGTAAGCCTCAAATCCCTCCAGTATATCCCTTCGCAGACTAAACAAAACAGTGTTATGATACAGCTCAATGAAATGAGAAGCTTAACTGTCTGAGTGGAATTCACGTGACAAAGCGATGTTTCAGAGAAAGATTCCTTCTGGTTTCTATCAGAGGTTATTTGTTATTCAGTATATTCTAAAGAGTGTTTCCAAATGTCCTTTCTCAGATTCCACAGAAACAGTGATTTCAAACTGCTCAATCCAAAAAATGATTTAACGCTATGGGATGAATACAAACATCACAAAAGAGTTGCACAGAAAGCGTCTCTCCAATTTTCGATGGACGTCATTTCCTTGCCTCACACAGGCCTCCAGTCTCCACTTATTGTCCCTTCACAGACACCTCAAAGACCGACTTTCAAGCTGGGAAATGTAGAGTAAACTTTAACCCTATGAAAAGAATGTACATGTCAGAGAGCAGTTTCTTCGAGTGCTTCTTTCTGTGTTTTATTGGACGACATTTCACTTTTTGACATAGTCTTCCATGTGCTCATTTGGTTTTACAGGAACAGTGTTCAAACTGTGCCTTATGAGAAGAATGTTATAACTCCCTGAGTGAAATGCACACATCACCAAGCCGTGTCTCGGAAAGCTTCTCTACAGTTTTTATCTGACTCTATTTCCTCTTTCACCATAGGCCAGAAAGTGATCCCTAATTTCCCTACACGGATCCATCCACGAGGGAGTCTCCAAGCTGCGTAATGTAAAGAAAGCTTCATCTATTTGAGATGAATGCACATAGCAAAAAGCAGATTCACAGAAAGCTGCTTTCCAGTTTTTATCTGAATATATTTCCTTTTTCACCATAGTCCAGAATGTGCTCTTGGAGGTCCCTTCGTGTACCTGTCTGTGACAGTTTCCAAGCTGCGTAATGTAAAGAAAGCTTTACCTATGTATTTAAAGATACATTTATCTAGATCATTACACATATCACAGAGTAGTTTCCTATAAAGCTTCTTTCCAGTTTTTGTCTGAGGCTATTTCCCTTTTCACCATCGGCATCAACATGCTCCTGAATATCTCTTGCTACCTGTTTCTCCAAAAGGGTTTCCCCGACACTGTATGAGAAGAGAGGTATAACAATGTGAGTTTAATGCTCACGTCATAAAGCAGTTCTTCGGAAATTTTTTCTTCAGTTTCGGTCTGAACATATTTCCTTTTTCACCGTTAACCTCAAAGTGCTCCCAAATATCCCCTCACACACTGAACATACACAGATGTAGAAAACTGCTCAATGAAAAAAGAAGCTTAAAGAAGTGAGAGTAATAAAGACGACACAGAGCAGCTTCACAAAAAGCTTCCTACAGGAATTTTTTTTTGAATATTTCGTTCTCCATATTCTAAAGTTGGTTCCCAAATGTCCTTCCTCAGATTCCACAAAAACCATGATTTCAAGCTGCTCAATCCAAAGAATGGTTTAAACCTATGAGTTGAATACACACATAAAAGTGTAGTGGTTCAGAACCTTTCTCTGCAGGTTTCATCAGAAAGTGTTTCCTCACTCACCACAAGCCTCTGGGCGTCACTGAAGATCCCTTCACAGATTCTTCAAAGACAGAGTTTCAAAACTGGGCAACATATAGTAAAAATTAACTCTGTGAAGTGAGTGCACATAGCAGAGAGCAGATTCCTGGAACGCTTCTTTCTCGATTTTATTTCAGTATATTGCACTATTCGTCGTAGCCCTCAATGCATCCTGAAATATCACTTTTTCGGTTTCACAAGAACAGTGTTCAAACACTGCCTTGTGAGAGAAGAGGTATAACTCCCTGAGTGGAATGCATACATCAAAAAGTAGTTTCTCAGAAAGCTTCTATCCAGTTTTTATCGGAATATATCTCCTTTTTCACTGTAGGCCTGAATGTGCCTCCGAATGTCCCTTTGCGGATCTGTGCATGACGGAGTTTCCAAACTGCGTAATAAAATTAAAGTTTTAACTATGCCAGACGAATAAATATATCTAACACAAAGCAGTTTCACAGAAATCTTCTTTCCAGTTTTGTCTGACGATATTTCCTTTTTCACCATAGTCGCCGCTGTACTCCCTAATATCTCTTGTTAGCTTTTTCTCCAAAAGGGATTCCGGAATCCTCTAGGAGAAGAAATGTATATTTCTGTGAGTGGAATGCACAAATCACAAAGCAGCTCCTCAGAAAGCTTCTCTCCATTTTCTATCCAAAGACGTTTCCTTTCCCACGTAAGCGTCAAAGCCCTCCCGAATATCCCTTCACAGACTAAAAAATAACAGTGTTATGATACAGCTGAATGAAAAGAGAAGCCTAACTGTGTGAGCGGAATTCACGTGACACAGAGCAGTTTGACAGAATGTTTCCTTCTGTTTTCTCTCTGAGGTTTTTTCTTTTTCAGGATATTCCAAGGAGCGTTTCCAAATGTCTTTTCTCAGATTATACAGAAACAGTGATTTCTAACTGCTCATTCCAAAGAATAATTTAACGCTATGAGATGAATACAAACATCACAAAAGAGTTGCGCAGAAACCTTCTCTCCAGTTTTTGATGAAGGACATTTCCTTGCTCGAAACCGAATTCCGGTTGCCACTTACTATCCCTTCACAGAAACCTCAAAGACCGACTTTCAAAATGGGAAATCTAGAGGAAGCTTTAATGCTGTGAAAAGTATTGACAATTCGGAGAGCAATTTCTTCGAGTGCTTCTTTCTGTTTTTTATTGGAGGACGTTTCACTTTTTGCCATAGTCTTCAAGTGCTCCAAACATCACTCTTTTGGTTTTACAGGAACAGTGTTCAAACTGTGCCTTTTGAGAAAAACATTTAAACCCCCGAGTGAAATGCACACATCACCAAGCAGTTTCTCAGAAAGCTTCTCTCCAGTTTTCATCTGACTCTATTTCTATTTGACCATAGGCCCAAATGTGATCAAAAATATCCCTTCGTGGATCCATCCACGAGGGAGTTTCCAAGCTGCGTAATGTAAAGAAAGGTCCATCCATGTCAGAAGAGTAAACAGAAAAAAAGCAGATTCACAGAAAGCTTCTTTCCAGTTTTTATCTGAACATATTTCCTTTTTCACCATCGTCCTGAGTGTGCTCACAAAAGTCCCTTAGTGGTTCCGTCCATGACACTTTTCAAGCTGTGTAATGTAAGGAAAGCTTTATCTCTGTTAAATGATTAAACATATGACAGAGTAGTTATCTAGAAAGCGTCCTTCCTGATATTGTCTGAGGCTATTTCCCTTTTCATCATTGGCATCCACATGGTCAAGAATATCACTTGGTACCTGGTTCTCCAAAAGGGTTTCCCCAACGCTGTATGAGAAGAGAGGTATAACACTGAGAGTGGACTGCACACGTCACAAAGCAGTTCCTCGGAAAGCTTCTCTCCAGTTTCGGTCTGTACGTATTTCCTTTTTCACCGTAAGCCTCAAAGTGCTCCTGAATGTCCCATCACACACTAAACATACACAGGGTTATAAAACTACTCAACATAAGGAGAGGCTTAACTAAGGGAGAGAAATTAGGATGACACAGAGTAGTTTCACAAAAAGCTTCCTTCTGGATTTTACCTGAGGACATTTCTTTCTCCATGTTCTAAAGATGGTTCCCAAATATCCTTCCTCAGATTCCTCAAAAACAGTGATTTCAATCTGCTCAATCCAAAGAATGGATTAAATCTATGAGACAAATACACACATTGCAAAGCAGTTGCGAAAAAAGTTACTCTGCAGGTTTCATCCGAAGATGTTTCCTTGCTAACCACAAGCCTCCGGGCTTCACTAAATATCCCTTCATAAATTCTTCAAATTCAGAATTTCAAAACTGGGCAACATAGAGTAAGCATAAATTCTGTGAGGTGAATGCACATATCAGAGAGCAGATTCTTGGAACGTTTCTTTCTCGATTTTATTTCAGTATATTTCACTCTTTACCATAGTCGTCAGTGCCCTCAGTGCACTCTGAAATATCACTTTCTTGGTTACACAGGAAGAGTGTTTGAACACTGCCTTGTGAGAAAAGAGGTATAAGTCCCTGAGCGGAATGCATACATCACAAGTAGTTTCTCAGGAAGCTTCTATCCAGTTTTTATCTGAAGATATCTCCTCATTCACTATAGGCCTGAATATGCTCCCAAAAGTCCCTTTTTGTATTCGTGCATGATGGATTTCCAAACTGCGTAATATAAGAAATGTTTGAACTATGCGAGATGAATAGATATATCTAACATGAAGTAGTTTCACAGAAATCTTCTTTCCAGCTTTGTCTGAGGATATTTCCTTTTTCACCATAGCTGTCCATATACTCCGAATGTCTCTCAGTAGCTTTTTCACCAAAAGGGATTCCTGAATCCTCTAGGAGAAGAAAGGTACATTTCTGTGAGTGGAATGCATACATCACAAAGCAGTTCCTCAGAAAGCTTCTCTCCAGTTTCCTTCTGAACACATTTCCTTTCTCACAATAACCCTGAAATCGCTCCTGAATATTCCTTCACAGTCGAAATAAAAACAGTTTTATGATACTGCTCAATGAAAAGAGAAGCTTAACTATGTGAGTGTATTACGTGACACAGAGCAGGTTCAGAGAAAGCTTCCTTGTAGTTTCTCTCTGAGGTTATTTCTTTTTCAGTGTATTCTAAAGAACGTCTCCAAATGTCCTTTCTCAGATTCGACAGAAACAGTGATTTTAAACTGCTCAAATCAAAGAATGATTTAGCTCTTTGAGATGAATACAAATATCGCAAAAGAGTTGGGCAGAAAGCTTCTCTCCAATTTTCGAAGTGAGATATTTCCTTGCTTGACACAGGCCTACAGTTGCCACTTACTATCCCTTTGCAGAACCCTCAGAGGCCCACTTTCAAACTGGGAAATGTAGAGTAAGCTTTAGCCCTGTGAAAAGAATGGGCATGTCAGAGAGCTGTTTCTTTGAGCGTATCTTTCTTTTTCTTATTGGACGACATTTCACTTTTTGCCATTTTCTTCAGTGTGCTCCGAATATCACTCTTTTGGTTTTACAGGAACAGTTTTAAAACTGTGCCTTATGAGAAGAACATTAAAACTACCTGAGTGGAATGCACACATCACCCAGCAGTTTCTGAGAAAGCTTCTTTCCAGTTTTTATCTGACTCTATTTTCTATTTGACTGTAGACCCGAATGTGATCCCAAATATCCCTTCATGGGTCTATCCACAGGGAGGTTCCAAGCTGTGTAATGTAAATAAAGCTTCATATATGTGAGAACAATAAACGTAGAAATACCAGATTCACACAAAGCTTCTTTCCATTTTTTATCTGATGATATTTCCTTTTTCACCATACTCCTGACTGTGCTCCCGAAAGTTCCTTCGTGGATCCATCCATGATGGTTTTCAAGCTGTGAAATGTAAGGAATCATTTATCTCTGTGAGATGATAACACATATCACAGAGTAGTTTCCTACAAAGCCTCTTTCCAGGTTTTGTCTGAGGCTCTTTCCATTTTCATCATCGGCATCAACATGCTCCCGAATATCACTATTTACCTGTTTCTCCAAAAGGGTTTCCCTGACGCTGTATGAGAAGAGAAGTATAACACTGTGAGTGGAATGCGCATGTCACAAAGCAGTTCCTCCTAATGCTTCTCTCCACTTTCGGTCTGAACATATTTCCTTTTTCACCGTAAGCCTCAAAGTGCTCCCGAATGTTCCATCACACGCTAAACATACACAGGGTTATAAAACTACTCAATGTAAGGAGAGGCTTAACTTAGTGAGAGGAATTAAGACAACACAGAGTAGTTTCACAGAAAGCTTCCTTCTGGTTTTTACCTGAAGATATTTCTTTCTCCATGTTCTAGGAATCGTTCCCAAGTGTCCTTCATCAGATTCCACAAAACCAGTGATTTCAATATGCTCAATCCAAAGAATCGTTTAGATCTAGGAGGGAATACACACATCGCAAAGCAGTTGCTCAGAAAGTTTCTTCAGGTTGCATCGGAAGATGTTTCCTTGCTCATCACAAGCCTCCACGCCTCACTAAATATACCTTCACAGATTCTTCAAAGACAGAATTTCGAAACTGGGCAACATAGAGTAAGCATAAATTCTGTGAAGTGAATACACATTTCAGAGAGCAGATTCTTGGAACGCTTCTTCCTCGATTTTATTTCAGTATATTTCACTATTTGCCATAGTCCTCAATGCGCTTTGAAAAGTCACATTTTCGGTTACACAGGAACAGTGTTTAAACCCTGTCTTGTGAGAAAAGAGTTGTAACTCTCTGAGCGGAATGCATACATCACAGGTAGTTTCTCAGAAAGCTTCTATCCAGTTTTTATCTGTAGATATCTCCTCTTTCACCCTAGGCCTGAGTGTACTCCAAAATGTCCCTTCACGGATTCGTGCATGACGGAGTTTCCAAACTGTGTAATATAAGAAAGGTTTGAACTATGCGAGATGAATAGATATATCTAACATGTAGCAGGTTCACAGAAATCTTCTTTCCAGTTTTGTCTGTGGATATTTCCTTTTTCACCATAGCTGTCCCTCTACTCCCGAATGACTCTTGGTAAGTTTTTCTCCAAAAGGGATTCCGGAATCCTCTAGGAGAAGAAAGGTACATTTCTGTGAGTGGTATGCACACATCACAAGGCAGCTGCTCAGAAAGCTTCTCTCCAGTTTCAGTCTGAAGACGTTTCCTATCTCACCGTAACATTCAAATCTCTCCTGAATATCCCTTCGCAGCCTAAACAAAAACAGTGTTATGATACTGCTCAATGAAAAGAGAAGCTGAACTGTGTGAGTGAAATTCACGTGACACAGAGCAGGTTCACAGAAAGCTTCCTTCTGGTTCCTCTCTGAGGTTATTTCTTTTTCAAGGTATTCTAAAGAGCGTCTCCAAATGTCCTTTCTCAGATTCCACAGAAACAGTGATTTCAAACTGTTCAATCCAAAGAATAATTTAATTCTTTTAGATGAACACAAACATCACGAAAGGGTTGCGCAGAAATCTTCTCTCCAATATTCGATGGGAGACATTTCCTTGCATGACACAGGAATCTGGTTGCCAATTACTATCTCTTCACAAAACCCTCAGAGGCTGACATTCAAACTGGGAAATATAGAGTATGCTTTAACCCTGTGAAAAGAATGGGCATGTCAGAGAGCAGTTTCCTCGAGTGCTTCTCTCTGTTTTTTACTGGACGGCATTTGACTTTTTGCTATAGTCTTCAATGTGCTCCAAATACCACTCTTTTGGTTTTACAGGAATAGTGTTCAAACTGGGCTTTATGAGAGAAACATTAAAACTCCCTGAGTGGAATGCACACATCACCAAGCAGTTTCTCAGAAAGCTTCTCTCCAGTATTTATCTGACTATATTTCCTATTTGACCATAGGCCCGCATGTGATCCCAAATATGCCTTCGTGGATCCATGCATGAAGGAGTTTCTAAGCTGCGAAATGTAAAGAAAGCTTCATCTATGTGAGAAGAATAAACATAGAAAAAAAGCAGATTCACAGAAAGCTTCTTTCCAGTTTTTATCTGATGATATTTTCTTTTTCACCATAGTCCTGAGAGTGCTCCCGAAAGTCCCTTTGTGCATCCATCCATGATGGTTTTCAACCTGTGTAATGTAAGGAAACCTTTATCTATGTGAGATGTTTACACATATCACAGAGTAGCTTAAAAAAAGCTTCTTTCCAGGTTTTGTCTGAGGCTATTTCCCTTTTCATCATGGGCATCACTCGGTACCTTTTTCTCCAAAAGTCTTTCCCCTACGCTGTATGAGAAGAGAGGTATAACAGTGTGAGTGGAATGCACACGTCATGAAGCATTTCCTTGGAAAGCTTCTCTCCAGTTTCGGTCTGAACATATTTCCTTTTTCACCGTAAGCCTCAACGTGCTCCCGAATGTCCCATCACATGCTAAACATACACAGGGTTATAAAACTACTCAACGTAAGGAGAGGCTTAAATAAGCGAGAGGAATTAAGACGACACACAATAGTTTCACAGAAAGCTTCCTTTTGGATTTTACCCTTGGTTATTTCTTTCTCCATGTTCTAAGGATCGCTTCCAAATATCCTACCTCAGATTCCACAAAAACAGTGATTTCAATCTGTTCAATCCAAAGAAGGGTTTAAATCTATGAGATTAATACACACATCGCAAAGCAGTTTCTCAGAAAGTTACTCTGTAGGTTTCATTGGAAGCTGTTTCCTTGCTCACCACAGGCCTCCATGGGTCACTAAATATCCCTTCACAGATTTTTCAAAGACAGAATTTCGAAACTGGGCAACATAGAGCAAGCATAAATTCTGTGAAGTGAATGCATATATCAGAGAACCAGATTCTTGGAACGCTTCTTTTTCCATTTTATTTCGGTACATTTCACTATTTGCCATAGTCCTCAGTGCACTACAAAATATCAGTTTTTCGGTTACACAGGAACAGTGTTTAAAGAGAGCCGTGTGAAAAAAGAGGTATAACTCCCTGAGTTCAATGCATAGATCATAAGTAGTTTCTCAGAAAGCTTCTATCCTGTTTTTATCTGAAGATATCTTCTCTTTCACCGTAGGCCTGAATGTGCTCCCGAATGTCCCTTTGCGGATTCGTGCCTGACGGAGTTTCCAAAGTGCCTAATATAAGAAAAGTTTGAACTATGCGAGATGAATAGGTATATCTAACATGAAGCAGTTTCACAGAAATCTTCTTTCAGGTTTGTCTGAGGATATTTCCTTTTTCACCATAGCCGTCCCTATACTCCCGAGTGTCTCTTTGTAGCTTTTTCTTCAAAATAGATTCCGGAATCCTCTAGGAGAAGAAACATACTTTTCTGTGAGTGAAATGCACACGTCAAAATGCAGCTCCTCAGAATGCTTCTCTAAAATTTCTATCTGAAGACATTTCCTTTCTCACCATAACCCTCAAATCACTCCTTAATATACCTTCACAGTCTAAACAAAAACAGTGCTATGATACTGCTCAATGAAAAGAGAACCTTAAATGTGTGATCAGAATTCATGTGACACACAGCAGGTTCACAGAAAGATTCCTTCTAGTTTATCTCTGAATTTATGTCTTTTTCAGGATAGTTTAAAGAGCGTCTCCAAATATCCTTTCTCAGCTAACACAGAAACAATGATTTCAAACTGCTCAATGAAAAGAATGTTTTACCTCTTTGAGATGAACATAAATATCACACAAGAGTTGCACAGAATACTTCTCTCCAATTTTCAATGGGAGACATTTCCCTTAACGACACAGGCCTCTGGTCGCGACTTAGTATCCCTTTGCAGAACCCTCAGAGGCCAACATTCAAACTGCGAAATGTAGACTAAGTTTAACCCTGTGAAAAGAATGGGCATGTCAGAGAGCAGTTTTTTCCAGTGCTTGTTTCTGTTTCCTATTTGACGACATTTCACTTTTTGCCATAATCTTCAATGTGCTCCAAATATCACTCTATTGATTTTACAGGAACAGTGTTCAAACTGTGCCTGATGAGAAGAACATTAAAACTCCCTGAGTGGAATGCACACATCACCAAGCAGTTTCTCAGAAAGCTTCTCTCCAGATTTTGTCTGACTATATTTCCTATTTGACCATAGGCCCGAATGTGATCCCAAATATCCCTTCGTGGGTCCATCCACGAGGGAGTTTCCAAGTTGTGTAATGTAAAGAAAGTTTCAGCTACATTAGAAGACTGAACAAAGAAAAAAGCAGATTCACAGAAAGCTTCTTTCTGGTTTTAATCTGAAGATATTTGCTTTTTCACCATGGTCTTGAGTGGGTTCATGAAAGTCCCTTCATGGATCTGTCCGTGACAATTTTCAAGCTGTGTCATCTAAGGAAACTTTTATCTATGTGAGAGGCTTACAGATATCACAGAGTAGTTTCCTGGAAACCTCCTCTCCAGATTTTGTATGAAGCTATTTCCCTTTTCATCATCAGCATCAACATGCTCCCGAATATCACTTGGTACCTTTTTCTCTGAAAGGGTTTCTCCGATGCTGTATGAGAAGAGAGGTATAACACTGTGACTGGAATGCACACGTCACAAAGCAGTTCCTCGGAATGATTCTCTCCAGTTTCGGTCTGAACATATTTACTTTTTCAACGTAATCTTCAAAGTGCTCCCGAATGTCCCATCACACGGTAAACATACACAGGGATATAAAACTACTCACCGTAAGGAGAGCCTTAAGTAAGCGAGAGGAATTAAGATGACACAGAATAGTTTCACGGAAAGTTTCCTTCTGAATTTTACCTGAGGACATTTCTTTCCCCATGTTCTAAGCATCGTTCCCAAATGTCCTTCCTCAGATACCACAAAAAGAGTGATTTGAATATTCTCAATACAAAGAACGGTTTAAATCTATGAGAAAAATACACACATTGCAAAGCAGTGGCTCAGAAAATTACTCTGCAGGTTTCATCAGAGGATGTTTCCTTGCTCACCACAAGCCTCCGGGGGTCACTAAATATATCTTGACAGGTTCTTCAAAGACAGAAATACGAAACTGGGCAACATAGAGTAAGCATAAATTCTGTGAGGTGAATGCAAATATCACCGAGCAGATTCTGGGAACGCTTCTTTCTGGAATTTATTTCAGTATATTCACTGTTAGCCGTAGTCCTCAAGGCACTGCAAAATATCACCTTTTCGTTTACACAGGAACAGTGTTTAAACACTGCCTTGTGAGAAAAGAGGGATAACTCACTGAGCGGAATGCATGCATCACAAGTAGTTTCTAACAAATCTTTCATCCAGTTTTTATCTGAAGATATATCCTCTTTCACCATAGGCCTGAATGTGCTCCAGAATGTCCCTTCGCATATACGTACATAACGGAATTTCCAAACTGCATAATATAAGAAAAGATTAACCTATGTGAGATGAATAGATATCTAACATGAAGCAGTTTCACCGAAATCTTCTTTCCAGTTTTGTCTGAGGATATTTCCTTTTTCGCCATAGCCGTCCCTATATTCACGATGTTTCTTGGTAGCTTTTCCTCCAAAAGGGAATCCGGAATCCTCTAGGAGAAGAAAGGTATATTTCTGTATGTGGAATGCACAGATCACAAAGCAGTTCCTCGGAAAGCTTCTATCCAGTTTCGGTCTGAACATATTTCCTTTATCCCCGTAAGCCTCAAAGTGCTCCCGAATGTCCCATCACACGCTAAGAATGCACAGGGTTATAAAACTACTAACCATAAGGAGAGGCTTAACTAAGCGAGAAGAATAAAAACGACAGAGAATAGTTTCACAGAAAGCTTCCTTCAGGATTTTACCTGAGGATATTTCTTTCTCCATGTTCTAAGGATCTTTCCCAAATGTCCTTCCTCAGATTCCACAAAAACAGTGATTTCAATCTGCTCAACTCAAATAACAGTTTAAATCTAGGAGACGAATACACATATCGCAAAGCAGTTTCTCAGAAAGTTACTCTGCAGGTTTCTTTTTTTTTATATATATACATTAAGTTCTAGGGTACATGTGCATAACGTGCAGGTTTCTTACATATGTATACCTGTGACATGTTGGTGTGCTGCACACATCAACTCGTCAGCACCCATCAATTCATCATTTATATCAGGTATAACTCCACAATGCATTCCCTTCCCCCTCCCCCCTCCCCATGATAGGCCCCAGTGTGTGATGTTCCCCTTCCCGAGTCCAAGTGAACTAATCGTTCAGGTCCCACCTATAAGTGAGAACATGTGGTGTTTGGTTTTCTCTTCTTGTGGTAGTTTACTAAGAATGATGGTTTCCAGCTGCATCCATGTCCCTACAAAGGATGCAAACTCATCCTTTTTTATGGCTGCACAGTATTCCATGGTGTATATGTGCCACATTTTCTTAATCCAGTCTGTCACTGATGGACATTTGGGTTGATTCCAAGTCTTTGCTATTGTGAATACTGCCACAATAAACATACGTGTGTATGTGTCTTTGTAGTAGCATAATTTATAATCCTTTGGGTATATACCCAGTAGTGGGATGGCTGGGTCATATGGTACATCTAGTTCTAGATCCTTGAGGAATTGCCATACTGTTTTCCATAATGGTTGAACTAGTTTACAATTCCAACAACGGTGTAAAAGTGTTCCTATTTCTCCACATCCTCTCCAACACCTGTTGTTTCCTGATTTTTTAATGATTGCCATTCTCACTGGTGTGAGATGGTATCTCATTGTGGTTTTGATTTGCATTTCTCTAATGGCGAGTGATGATGAGCATTTTTTCATGTGTCTGTAGGCTGTATGAATGTCTTCTTTTGAGAAATGTCTGTTCATATCCTTTCCCCACTTTTTGATGGGGTTGTTTGTTTTTTTCTTGTATATTTGTTTGAGTTCTTTGTAGATTCTGGAAATTAGCCCTTTGTCAGATGAGTAGATTGCAATAATTTTCTCCCATTCTGTGGTTGCCTGTTCACTCTGATGGTAGTTTCTTTTGTTGTGCAGAATCTCTTTAGTTTAATGAGATCCCATTGGTCAATTTTGGCTTTTGCTGC
>NC_045437.1:71421398-71447198 GCF_002776525.5 Piliocolobus tephrosceles
GTAAGCTTTATCCCTGTGTAAAGAGTGGGCATGTCAGAGAGCAGTTTTTTCGAGTGCTTCTTTCTGTATTTTATTGGACGACATTTCACTTTTTGCCATAGTCTTTCATGTGCTCTGAATATCACTCTTTTTGTTTTACAGGAACAGTGTTCAAACTTTGCCTTATGAGAAGAACATTAAAACTCCCTAAGTGGAATGTACACATTTCCAGGCAGTTTCTCAGATAGCTTCTCTTCAGTTTTTATGTGATTCTATTTCCTATTTGACCAGAGGCCCGAATGTGATCCCAAATATCCCTTCGTGGATCCATCCATGAGGGAGTTTCCAAGCTATGTAGTGTAAAGAAAGCTTCATCTCTGTGAAACCGGCAAAGTGATATTCTGGAACGCATTGAGAACTATGGCGAATAGTGAAATATACTGAAATAAATTCGAGGAAGAAGCTATCCAACAATCTCATCTCTGATGTGTGTGTTCCCTTCACAGAGTTAATGCTTACTCTATGTTGCACATTTGCGAAACTCTTTCTTTGAAGAATCTGTGAAGGGATATTTAGTGATGCCAGGAGGCTTGTGGTGAGTGAGGAAAAGTCTTGCAATGAAACCTGCAGAGAAACGTTCTGAGCAACTGCTTTGTGATGTGTGTATTCGTATCATAGAGTTAAAGCATTCGTTGGATTGAGCAGCTCGAAATCACGGTTTTTGTGGAATTTGAGGAAGGACATTTGGGAATGATCCTTAGAATATGGAGAAGGAAATATCCTCAGGAAAAATCCAAAAGGAAGCTTCCTGTAAAACTGCTCTATGTCGTCCTAATTCCTCTCACTCCGATAAGTCTCTCTTTTCATTGAGTAGTTTTCCAGCCCTGTGTATGTTTAGCATGTGATGGGATATTCGTTAGCACTTTCAGACTAACGGTGAAAAAGGAAATATGTTCAGACCGAAATTGGAGAGAAGCTTTCTGAGGAACTGCTTTGTGACGTTCCAAAATATCACTTTTTCGGTTCCACAGGTACAGTGTTCAAACACTGCCTTGTGAGAAACGAGGTACAACTCCCTGAGTGGAATGCATATATCACAAAGTAGTTTCTCAGAAAGCTTCTATCCAGTTTTTATCTGAAGATATCTCTTCTTTTTCTTTTTTTTTTTTTTTTTATTGAGATGGAGTCTTGCTCTGTCACCCAGGCTGGAGTGCAGTGGTCGGATCTCAGCTCACTGCGAGCTCTGCCTCCCGGGTTTATGTCATTCTCCTGCCTCAGCCTCCCAAGGAGCTGGAACTAGAGGCGCCTGCCACCTCGCCCGGCTAGTTTTTCGTATTTTTTAGTAGCAATGGGGTTTCACCGTGTTAGCCAAGATGGTCTCGATCTCCTGACCTCGTGATCCAACCGTCTCGCGCTCCCAAAGTGCTAGGATTACAGGCTTGAGCCAAAGCACCTGGCCGATATGTCCTCTTTCACTGTAGGCCTGAATGTGCTTCCAAACGTCCCTTCGCGGATCCGTGCATGACGGAGTTTCCAATGTGTGTAATATAACCAAAGTTTTAGCTATGCGAGACGGATAAATATATCTAACACAAAGCAGTTTAACAGAAATCTTCTTTCCAGTTTTTCTCTGAGGATATTTCCTTTTTCACCATAGCGTTTCCTATACTCCCGGATGTCTTTTTTGTAGCTTTTTCTCCAAAAGGTTTCCGGAATCCTCTAGGAGAACAAAGGTATATTTCTGTGAGTGGAATGCACACGGCACATAGTAGCTCCTCAGAAAGCTTTTCTCCTGTTTCTATCAGAAGACGTTTTCTTTCTCACCACAACCTTCAAAGCCCTCCAGAATATCCCTTCACAGACTAAACAAAAATAATGTTATGATACAGCTCAATGAAAGGAGAAGCTTAACTTTGTGAGCGAAGTTCACGTGACACACAGCAGTTTAACAGCACGCTTCCTTCTGGTTTCTCTCTGAGGATATTTCTTTTTTAGGATATTCTAAAGAGCGTTTCCAAATGCCCTTTCTCAGATTCCACAGAAACAGTGATTTCAAACTGCTCAATCCAAGCAATGATTTAACGCTATGAGATGAATTCAAACATCACAAAAGTGTTGTGCAGAAAGCTTCTCTCCAATGTTCGATGGAAGACATTTCCTTGCCTCACACAGGCCTCCGGTCGCCACTACAATCCTTTTGTAGAACCCTCAAAACCGACTTTCAACCTGGGAAATGTAGAGTAAGCTTTAACCTAGTAAAAATAATGGACATATCAGAGAGCAGTTTCTTCGTATGCTTCTTTCTGTTTTTCATTGGACGACATTTCACTTTTTGCCATAGTCTTCAATGTTCTCCGAATATCACTCTTTTGGTTTTACAGGAACAGTGTTCAAACTGCGCCTTATGAGAAGTAAGATATAACTCCCTGAGTGGAATGCGCAGATCACCAAGCAGTTTCTCAGAAAGCTTCTCTCCAGTTTTTATATGACTCTATTTGCTATTTCTCCATAGGCTTCAATGTGATCCCAAATAACCCTTCGGGAATCCATCCACGAGGGAGTGTCCAAGCTACGTAATGTAATGAAAGCTTCATCTATGTGAGATGAATAAACATAGCAAAAAGCAGATTCACAGAAAGCTTCTTTCCAGTTTTTATCTGAAGGTATTTCCTTTTTCACCATTGTCCAGAATGTACTCACTACGGTCCCTTCGTGGATTCGTCCATGACAGTTTCCAAGCTGCATAATGTAACGAAAGCTTTATCTATGTGAGGTGATTCCAGATATCACAGAGTAGTTTCCTAGAAAAGTTCTTTCCAGTTTTTGTCTGAGGCTATTTATAAGAAAAGAGGTATAACACTGTGACTACAATGCACACGTCACAAAGCACACATCTGCATTCCACTCAGGGAGTTATAACTTTCTTCTCATAAGGCACAGTTTGAAAACTATTCCTGTAAAACCAAAAGACTGATATTCGGAGCACATTGAAGTCTATGGCAAAAAGTGAAATGTCGTCCAATAAAAAAAAAGGAAGAAGCACTTGAAGAAACTGCTCTCTGACATGTCCATTCTTTTCACAGGGTTAAAGCTTACTCTTCATTTCCCAGTTTGAAAGTCAGGGTTTGAGGGTTCTGTGAAGGGATAGTTAGTGGCAACCGGAGGCCTGTGTGAGGCAAGGAAATGTCTTCAATCAAAAATCGGAGAGAAGTTTTCTGCGTAACTCTTTTGTGATCTTTGTATTCATCTCATAGAGTTAAATCATTCTTTGGATTGAGCAATTTGAAATTACTGTTTCTGTGGAATCTGAGAAAGGACATTTGGAAACTCTCTTTAGAATATCCTGAAAAAGAAATAACCTCAGACAGAAACCAAAAGGAAGCTTTGTGTCACTTGTATTCCAATAACACAGTTAAGCTTCCCTTTTCATTGAGCTGTATCATAACACTGTTTTTGTTTAGTCTGCGAAGGCACATTCTGGAGGGCTTCGAGGCTTATGCTGAGAAAGGAAACCTCTTCAGATAGTAACTGGAGAGAAACTTTCTGAGGGGCTGCTTTGTGACGTGCGCATTCCACTCACAGAAATATACCTTTCTTCTCCTAGAGAATTCCGGAATTCCCTTTGGAGAAATAATTACAAAACAGACATTCAGGAGTATAAGGAAGGCTATGGTGTAAAAGGAAATATCATCAGACAAAAACTTGTAGGAAATTTCTGTGAAACTGCTTTGTGTTAGAGATATGTATTCAACTCGCATAGTTGAAAGTTTAATTATAATACACAGTTTGGAACCTTCATAATGCACAGATCCGTGAAGGGATGTTCGGGAGCACAGGCAGGCCTACGATGAAAGAAGAGATATCTTCAGAAAAAAACTGGATAGAAGGTTTCTGAGAAACTACTTTGTGAAGTATGCATTCCACTCAGGGAGTTTTACCTCTTTTCCCACAAGGCAGTGTTTGAACACTGTTCCTGTGAAACCGAAAAAGTGATATTTTGGAACGCATTGAGGACTATGGTGGATAGTGAAATATACTGAAATAAAATCGAGGAAGAAGCGTTCCACGAATCTGCTCTCTGATATCTGCATTCCCTTCACAGAGTTAATGCTTACTCTATGTTGCTCAGTCTGGAAACTCTGTCTTTGAAGAATCTGTGAAGGGATATTTAGTGACGCCCAGAGGCTTGTGGTGAGCGAGAAAATGTGTTCCAATGAAACCTGCAGAGAAACATTCTGAGCAACTGCTTTGCGATGTGTGTATTCGTCTCCTAGAGTTAAACCATTCTTTGGATTGAGCCGTGTGAAATAACTGTTTTGTGGCATCTGAGGAAGGACATTTGGGAATGATCCTTAGAATATGGATAAAGGAATATCTTCAGGTAAAATCTAGAAGGAAGCGTTCTGTGAAACTGCTCTGTGTCGTCTTTATTCCCCTCACTCAGATAAGCCTCTCTTTTCATTGCGCAGTTTTCTAGCACTGTGTATGTTTAGTGTGTGATGGGATATTTGGGGACACTTTGAGGCTAACGATGCAAAAGGAAATATGTTCAGACCGAAACTGGAAAGAAGCTTTCCGAGGAACTCCTTTGTGACATGTGCATTCCAGTCACAGTGTTACACCTTTCTTCTCATACAGCGTCGGGGAATCCCTTTTGGAGAATCAGGTATCAAGTGATATTCGGGAGCATGTTGATGCCAATGGTGAAAAGGAAAAAAGCCTCACACAAAAATGGAAAGAAAATCTTACTCTACACTTACTTAAAGCTCTACACTTATTTAAAGCTTACTTTACACTTTCCAGTTTGAAAGTCGGTCTATGAGGTTTCTGCGAAGAGATATTAGGTGGCGACTGGAGGCCTGTGTGAGGCAAGGAAATGTCTTCCATCGAAAATCGGATAGAAGGTTTCTGCGTAACTCTTTTGTTACATTTGCATTCATCTCTAGAATTAAATCATTCTTTGCATTGAGCAGTTTGAATCACTGTTTGTGTGGAATCTGAGAAAGGACATTTGAAACGCTTTTAGAATATCCTGAAAAAGAAATAACCTCAGACAGAAACCAGAAGGGAGCTTTCTGTGAAACTGCTCTGTGTCACGTGAATTCTGCTTACACAGTTAAGCTTCTCTTTTCATTGAGCTGTGTCATAACACTGTTTTTGTTTAGTCTGTGTAGGGATATTCAGGAGCACTTTGAGGTTTACCGTGGGATAGGAAACGACTTCAGATAGAAAGTGGAAAGAACCCTTCTGAGGAGCTGCTTTGTGACGTGTGCATTCCACTCACAAAAAATATAGCTTTCTTCTCATACAGGATTCCAGAATCCCTTTTGGAGAAAAAGCTACCAAGTGAAATTCAGGAGCATGTTGATGCCAATGGTGAAAAGGGAAATAGCCTCAGACAAAAACTGGAAAGAAACTTTCTAGGGAACTACTCTGTGATATGTGTAATAATCTCATGTAGATAAAGCTCTCATTACATTATGCAGCTTGAAAACTGTCATGGACGGATCCACGAAGGGACCTTCGAGTCAACATTTTGGACTATGTTGAAAAAGGAAGTATCTTCAGGTAAAACTGGAAAGAAGCTTTCTGTGAATCTGCTTTTTGTTATGTTTATATATGTCACATTGATGAAGCTTTCTTTATATTATGCAGCTTGGAAGTCCCCTCGAGGATCGACCCACGAAGGGATATTTGGGATGATATTCAGTCCTATGGTAAAATCGCAAATATAGTCAGATAAAAACTGGAGAGAAGCTTTCTGAGAAACTGCTTGGTGATGTGTGCATTACACTCAGGGAGGTATAACTTTCTTCTCATAAGGCACAGTTTGAACACTGTTCCTGTAAAACCAAAAGTGTGATATTTGGAGCACATTGAAGACAACGGCAAAAATGAAATGTGCTACAATAAAAAAAAAAGAAAGAAGCACTCGAATAAACTGCTCTCTGACATGTCCATTCTTTTCACAGGGTTAAATCTTACTCTACACTTCCCAGTTTGAAGGTCGCTCTTTGATGATTCTGCGAAGGGATAGTAAGTGGCGACAGGAGGCATGTGTGAGGCAAGGAAATGTCTTCCATCAAAAATCAGATAGAAGCTTTCTGCGCACCTCTTTTGTGATGTTTGTATTCACCTCATACAATTAAATCATACTTTGGATTGAGTGTTTGAAATCACTGTTTCTATGGAATCTCAGAAAGGACATTTGGAAACGTTGTTTCAAATATCCAGAAAAAGAAATATCCTCAGAGAGTAACCAGAATGAAGATTTCTGTGAAACTGCTCTGTGTCACGTGAATTCCGCTCACACAGTTAAGCTTCTCTTTTCATTGAGCTGTATAATAATACTGTTTATGTTTAGTCTGCATAGGGATATTCAGGATCGAATTGAGGCTTATGGTGACATAGGAAATGACTTCAGATAGAAACAGGAGAGAACCTATCTGAGGAGCTGCTTTGGGACGTGTGCATTCCACTCACAGAATTATACCTTTCTTCTCCTAGACGATTCCGGAATCCCTTTTGGAGAAAAAATGTACTAAGAGATATTTGGGAGTATAGGGATGCCTATGATGAAAAAAAAATTATCCTCAGAAAAAAACTGGAAAGAAGATTTCTGGGAAACCGCTTTGTGTTAGATATATTTATTCGTCTCGCATAGTTAAAACAGTAATTTTGTTACGCATTTTGGAAACTTCGTCATGCACAGATCCGCGAAGGGACACTCGGGAGCACATTCAGGCCTACAGTGAAAGAGGAGATATCTTCAGATAAAAACTGGATAGAAGCTTTCTGAGAAACTACTTTGTGAGGTATGCATTCCACTCAGGGAGTTATACAAAAACTGAAAAGAAGCTTTCTAGGAAACTACTCTGTGATATGTGTAATCATGTCACATAGATAAAGACGTCTTTATATTACGCAGTTTGGAAACTGTAATAGACGGATCCACGAAGTGAGCTTCAAGAGCACATTTTGGACTATGGTGAAAAACGAAATATCTTTAGATAAAAACTAGAAAGAAGCTTTCTGTGAATCTGCTTTTTGTTATGGTTATTTACCTCGCATAGTTGAAGGTTTCTTTACATTACGCAGCTTGGAAACTCCCTCGGGGATGGATTCGTGAAGGGATATCTGGGATGGCGTTCGGGCCACTGGTGAAATCGCAAATATAGTCAGATAAAAACTGGAGAGAAGCTTTCTGAGAAACTGCTTGGTGATGTGTGCATTCCATTCAGGGAGTTATAACTTTCTTCTCATAAAGCACGGTTTGGACACTGTTCCAGTGAAACCAAAAGAGTGATATTATGAGCACTTTGAAGACTCTGGCAAAAAGTGAAATGGCGTCCAACAAAAAACAGAAAGAAGCACTTGAAGAAACTGCTCTCAAATGTCCATGCTTTTCACAGGGTTAAAGCTTACTCTACATTTCCCAGTTTGAAAGGTGGGCTTTGAGTGTTCCGCAAAGGGATAGTAAGTGGCAAATGGAATTCTGTGTCGTGTAAGGAAATGTTCTCCATCAAAAACTGGAGAAAAGGTTTCTGCGCAACTCTAATGTGATGTTTGTATTCATCTCATAGCGTTGAATTATTCTTTGGAATGAGCAGTTTGAAATCACTGTTTCTGTATAATCTGAGAAAGGACATTTGGAAACGCTCCTTAGAATATCCTGAAAAAGGAAAAAGCTCAGAGAGAAACCAGAAGGAAGCATTCTGTCAAACTGCTCTGTGTCACGTGAATTACACTCACACAGTTAAGCTTCTCTTTTCATTGAGCTGTATCATAACACTATTTTTGTTTAGTATGCAAAGGGATATTCTGGAGGGCTTTGAGGCTTACGGTGAGAAAGGAAATATCTTCAGATAGAAACTGGATAGAAGCCTTCTGAGGAGCTGCTTTGTGACGTGGGCATTCCACTCACAGAAATATACTTTTCTTCTCCTAGAGGATTCCGGAATCCCTTTGGAGAAAAAGCTAGCAATAGTTATTAGGGAGTACAGCGACGACTCTGGTGAAAAAGGAAATATCTTCAGAAAAATACTGGAAAGAAGATTTCCATGAAACTGCTTTGTACTAGATATATTTATTCATCTCGCATAGTTAAACTTTAGTTATATTATGCAGTTTGGAAACTCCGTCCTGCACAGATCCATGAAGGTTCTTTCAGGAGCACATTGAGGCCTATGGTGCAAGAGGAGATATCTTCAGATAGAAACTGGATAGAAGCTTTCTGAAAACTACTTTGTGATGTATGCATTCCACTCAGGGAGTTATACCTCTTTTCTCACAAGGCAGTGTTTGAACACTGTTATTGTGAAACCGAAAAAGTGACAATTCAGAACGCATTGAGGGCTACGGTTAATCGTGCAATATACTGAAATAAAATCGAGGAAGAAGCATTCCAGGAATCTGCTCCCTGATATGTGCATTCACTTCACACAGTTAATGCTTACTCTATGTTGCCCAGTTTTGAAACTCTGTCTTTGAAGTGTCTATGAAGGGATATTCAGTGAAACCCGGAGGCTCGTGGTGAGCAAGGAAACGTCTTCTGATGAAACCTGCAGAGAATCTTTCTGAGCTACTGCTTTCGATGTGTGTATTCGTCTCAAGGAGTTAAACCATTCTTTGGATTTAGCAGCTTTGAATCACTGTTTTTGAGAAATCTGAGAAAGGACATTTGGAAGCAATCCTTGGAATATGGAGAAAGAAATATCCTCAGGTAAAATCCAGAAAAAAGCTTTCTGTGTAACTGCTTTGTCTCGTCTCAATTCCTCTCAGTCAGTTCAGCCTCTCTTTCCATTGATCAGTTTACTAACCCTGTGTATGTTTAGCGTGTGATGGCATATTCGTGAGCACTTTGAAGCTTACGGTGAAGTAGGAAATACTTTCAGACCGAAACTGGAGAGAAGTTTCCGAGGAACTGCTTTGTGACATGTTCATTGCACTCACAGTGTTATACCTCCCTTCTCATACAGCGTCGGTGAAGCCCTTTTGGAGGAACATGTATCAAGTGATATTCGAGAGCAAGGTGATGTCGATGGTGAAAAGGGAAATAGCCTCAGACAAAAATTGGAAAGAAGTTTTCTAGGTAACTACTCTGTGATACGTGTATTCATCTCACATAGATAAACTTTCTTTACATTATGCAGCTTGGAAACTGTCACGGACGCATTCAGGAAGGGGCCATCGAGAGCACATTCAGGACTATGATGAAAATGGAAATATCTTCAGAAAAAAACTGGAAAGAAGCTTTCTGTAAATCAGCGTTTTGCTATGTTTAATCATCGCACATAGCTGAAGATTTCTTTACATTACACAGCATGGAATCTCCCTCGTGGATGTATCTGCGATGGGATATTTGGGATCACGTTCGGGCCTATGGTGAAACAGGAAATAGGGTCAAATAAAAACTGGAGAAAAGCTTTCTGAGAAACTGCTTGGTGATGTGTGCATTCCACTCAGGCAGCTATAACTTTCTACTCATGTGGCAGTTTGAACTCTGTTCTTGTAAAACCAAAAGAGTGATATTTGGAGCACATTGAACACTATGGCAAAAGGTCAAATGTCGCCCAATAAAAAACAGAAAGAAGCACACGAAGAAGCTGCTCTCTGACATGTCCATTCTTTTCACAGGGTTAAAGCTTCCTCTACATTCCCCAGTTTGAAAGTCGGTCTTTGAGGTTTCTGCGAAGGGATTATAAGTGGCAATCAGAATCCTGTGTCAAGCAAGGAAATGTCTTCCATCGAAAATCGGAGAGAATCTTTCTGTGCAACTCTTTTTTGATGTTTGTATTCATCTCATAGCGTTATATGAATCTTTGGATTGAGCAGTTTGAAATCACTGTTTCTGTGGAATCTGAGAAAGGACATCTGGAAACGCTCTTTAGAATATCCTGAAAAAGGAGTTACCTCAGAGAAAACCAGAAGGAAGCTTTCTGTGAAACTGCTCAGTGTCACGTGAATTCTGCTCACTCAGTTAAGCTTCACTTTTCATAGAGCAGTATCATAACATTGTTTTTGTTTAGTCTGCAAAGGAATATTCTGGAACCCTTTAAGGCTTATGGTGAGAAAGGAAACTTATTTAAATAGAAACTGTCAAGAAGGTTTTTGAGGAGCTGTTTTCTGACATGTGCGTTCCACTCACAGATATACACCTTTCTTCTCATATAAGTTCCAGAAACCCATTGTGGAGAAAAAGCTACCAAGAGACATTCGGGAGTATAAGGAAAGCTATAGTGAAAAAGGAATTATCCTCAGAGAAAAACTGGAAAGAAGATTTCTTTGAAACTGCTTTGTGATAGATATATTTATTCATCTGGCATAGTTAAAATTTTTCTTATATTATGCAGTTTGGAAACTCCGTCATGCACGGATCCTCAAAGGAACATTTGGGAGAACATTCAGGCCTATGGTGAAAGAGGAGATATCTTCAGATAAAAACTGGATAGAAGCTTTCTCAGAAACTACTTTGTGATGTATGCATTCCACTCAGGGAGTTATACCTCTTTTCTCACAATGCAGTGATTGAACACTGTACCTGTGAAACTGAAAAAGTGATATATCGGTTCACATTGAGGACTATGGCGAAAGAAACACTCGAAAAAACTGTTCTTTAGCATGTCCATTCTTTTCACAGGATTGAACTTACTCTATATTTCCCAGTTTGAAAGTCGTTCTTTGAGGGTTTGCAAAGGGATATTAATTGGCAGCCACAGGTCTGTGTAGAGCAAGGAAATGTCCTCAATTAGAAATCGGAGAGAATCTTTCTGCGCAACTCTTTTGTGATGTTTGTTTTCATCTCATAGAGTTACATCATTGTTTGTATTGAGCAGTTGGAAATCACTGTTTCCATGGAATTTGAGAAAGGTCATTTGGAAACGCTCTTTAGAATATCCTGAAAACTAAATAACCTCAGAGAGAAACTAGAAGGAAGCTTTCCGTGAAACTGCTCTGTGTCTTGTGAATTCCGCTCACACAGTTAAGCTTCACTTTTCATTGAGCAGAATCATAGCACTGTTTTTGTTTTGTCTGTGAAGGGATATTCAGGAGTGCTTTGAGGCTTACGGTGAGAAAAGAAACCTCTTTAGATAGAAACTGGAGAGAAGCTTTTTGAGGAGCTGCTTTGAGACGGGTGCTTTCCACTCACAGATACACCTTTCTTCTCCTAGAAGATTCTGGAATCCCTTTTGGAGAAAAAGCTACAAAAGACATTCGGGAGTACAGAGACAGTTATGGTTAAAAAGGAAATATCCTTAGAGAAAATCTGGGATGAAGATTTCTGTGAATCTGCTTTATTCATCTCCCATAGTGAAAAATTTTCTTATATTATGCAGTTTGGAAACTCTGTCACGCACGGATCCTCGAAGGGACATTGAGAAGCACATTCAGGCCTATGGTCAAAGAGGAGATATGTTCAGATAAAAGCTGTGTAGAAGATTTCTGAGAAACTACTTTGTGATGTATGAATTCCATTCAGGGAATTATACCTGTTTTCTCACAAGGTAGCGTTTGAACACTGTTCCTGTGAAAACAGAAAAGTGATATTTTGGTACGCATTGAGGACTATGCCTAATAGTGAAATATACTGAAATAAAATCGAGGAGAAAGCGTTCCAGGAATCTGCTCTCAGATATGTGAATTCACGTCACAGAGTTAATGCTTACTCTATGTTGCCCAGTTTGGAAAGTCTGTCTTTGAAGAATGTGTGAAGGGATACTTAGAGATGCCCGGAGACTTCTGGTGAGTGAGCAAACGTCTTCCGATGAAACCTGCAGAGAAACGTTCTGAGCAACTGCTTTGCAAAGTGTGTATTCGCCTCCTAGAGTTAAACCATTCTTTGGAATGAGCAGCTTGAAATCACTGTTTTTGTGGAATCTGAAAAAAGACATTTGGGAACAATCCTAAGAATATGGAGAAAGGAATATCCTCAGGAAAAATCCACTAGGAAGCTTTCTGTGAAACTGCTCTGTGTTGTCTTAATCCCTCTTACTCAGTTAAGCCTCTTATTTCATTCAGCAGTTTTCTAACCCTGTGTATGTTTAGCGTGTGATGGGATATTCCGGAGCACTTTTAGACTAATGGTGAAAAAGGAAATATGTTCCGACCGAAACTGGAGGGAAGCGTTCCGAGGAATTGCTTTGTGTCGTGTGCATTGCACTCACAGTGTTATATCTCTCTTCTCATGCAGCGTTGGGGAAACCCTTTTGAAGAAACAGGTACCAAGTGATATTCGGGAGCATGTTCCTGCCATTGGTGAAAAGGGAAATAGCCTCAGACAAAAACTGGAAAGATGCTTTCTAGGAAATTATTCTGTGATATGTGTAATCATCTCACATAGATAAAGCTTTCTTTGCATTACACATCTTGGAAACTGTCATGGACGGATCCACGAAGAGACCTTCAGGAGCACATCCAGAACTATGGTGAAAAAGGAAATATATTCAGATAAAAACTTTAAAGAAGCTTTCTGGGAATCTGCTTTTTGCTTTGTTTATTCATCTCACATAGATGAAGCTTTCTTTACATTACAAAGCTTGAAAACTCCCTATTCAGTTGATCCACGAATGGATATTTGAAATCACTGTTTGGCCTATGGTGAAATAGCATATATACTCAGATGAAAACTGGAGAGAAGCCTTGTGAGAAACTGCTTGGTGATGTGTGTATTCCACTCAGGGAGTTATAACTTTCTTTTCATAAGGCAGAGTTTGAACACTGTTATTGTAAAACCAAAAGAGTGATATTCGGAGCACACTGAAGACTATGGAAAAAGTGAAAATGTCGTTCCATAAAAAACAGAAAGAAGCACTCGAGTAAAATGCTCTCTGAGATGTCCATTATTTTCACAGGGTTAAAGGTTACTCTACATTTCCCAGTTTGAAAGTCGGTGTTTGAGAGTTCTGTGAAGGGATAATAAGAAGAACCGGAGGACTGTTTGAGGAAAGGAAATGCCTTCCATCGAAAATCAGAGAGAAGCCTTCTGAGCAACTCTTTTGTGATGTTTGCATTCATCTCATTGCGTTAAATCCTTCTTTGGATTGAGCAGTTAGAAATCACTGTTTCTGTGAAATATGAGAAAGGACATTTGGAAATGCTCTTCAGAAAATCCTGAAAAGGAAATAACCTCAGAGAGAAACCAGAAGGAAGCTTTCTGTGAAACTGCTCTGTGTCACGTTGAGCTGTATCATAACACTGTTTTTGCTTAGTCTGCGAAGGGATAATCTGGAGCGCCTTGAGGCTTACTGTGAGAAAAAAAATTTCTTCAGATAGAAAATGGAGTGAAGCTTTCTTAGGAGGTGCTCTGTGACGTGTGCATTCCACTCACAGAAATATACCTTTCTTCTCCTATAGGATTCCGGAGACTTTTTTCTAGGAATTGCTACAAAACAGACATTCGGGACTATAAAGAAGGCTATGGTGAAAAAGGGAATATCCTCAGACAAAAACTGGAAAGAAGATTTCTGTGAAAGTGCTTTGTGTTAGATATATATTCATTTGTCTTGCATAGTTAAAACGTTAATAATATTACACCATTTGGAAACTCTGTCATGCACAGATCCGCGAAGGGACACACAGGAGCGCCTTCAGACCTATGGTGAAAGAGGAGATATCTTCAGATAAAAACTGGATAGAAGCTTTCTGAGAAACAACTTTGTGATGTATGCATTCTACTCAGGGAGTTATATTCAGATCACATTGAAGACTATGGCAAAAAGTGAAATGTCATGCAATAAAAAACAGAAAGAAGCACTCTGAGAAACTGCTCTCTGACATGTCCATTCTTTTCACAGGGTTAAAGCTAACTCAACTTTTGCCAGTTTGAAAGTTGGTCTTTCAGGGTTCTGCGAAGAGATAGTAAGTGTCGACCGGAGGCCTCACACAGGAAATTCCTCTCACAAGGAAATATCTTACTTCGAAAATCAGAGAGACGCTTTCTGCCCACCTTTTTTGTGATGTTTGTATTCATCTCAATCGTTAAATTTTTCTTTGGATTGAGCATTTTGAAATCACTTTTTCTGTGGAATCTGTGAAAGGACATTTGGAAACTCTCTGTAGAATATCATGAAAAAGGAATAACCTCAGACAGAAACCAGAAGGAAGCTTTCTGTGAAACTGCTATGTGTCACTTGAATTCTGCTCACACAGTTAGGCTTCTCTTTTCACTGAGCTGTATCATAACCCTGTTTTTGTTTGGTCTGTGAAGGGATACTCAGGAGGGCTTTGAGGCTTATGGTGAGAAAGCAAACGTCTTCAGATAGAAACTGGAGAGAAGCTTTCTGAGGAACTGCTTTGTGACGTGTGCATTCCACTCACAGAAATACACCTTTCTTCTCCTAGAGCATTCCGGAAGCCCTTTTGGAAAAAATGATACTAAGAGATATTCGGGAGTATAGTGACGACCACGGTGAAAAAGGAAATAACCTTAGATAAAGACTGGAAAGAATATTTCTGTGAAACTACTTTGTGTTTCATATATTTATTCATCTCTCATAGTTAAAACTTTAATTATATTATGCAGTTTGGAAACTCCATCATGCACAGATCCGTGAAGGGACTTTGGGAGCAGTTCAGGTCTACAGTGAAGGAGGAGATATCTTCAGATGAAAACTGGATAGAAGCATTCTGAGAAACTAATTTGTGATGTATGCATTCCACTCCGGGAGTTTTACCCCTTTTCTCACAAGGCAGTGTTTGAACACTGTTCCTGCAAAACCGAAAATGTGATATTTCGGAACGTATTGAGGATTATGGTGAATAGTGAAATATACAGAAATAAAATCGTGGAAGAAGCTTTCAAAGTATCTGCTCTGTGATATGTGCATGCACTTCACAGTGTTAACGATTACTCTATGTTGCCCAGTTTTGAAACTCTGTCTTTGAAGAATCTGTGAAGGGATATTTAGTGACGCCCGGAGGCTTATGTTGAGCGAGGAATCGTCTTTTGATGAAACCTGCAGACTATCGTTCTGAGCAACTGCTTTGCGATGTGTGTGTTCGTCTCCTAGAGTTAAACGATTCTTTGGATCGAGGACCTTGAAATCACTGTTTTTGTGGAATCTGAAGAAGGACATTTGAGAACGAACCTTAGAATATGCACAAAGAAATATCCTCAGGTAAAATCCAGAAGGAAGCATTCTGTGAAACTGCTCTGTGTCATCTTAATTCCTCTCACTCAGATAAGCCTCGCTTTTCATTGAGCAGTTTTCAAGCCCTGTGTCTGTTTAGCATGTGATGGGATATTCAGGAGCACATTGAGGCTAACGGTGAAAAAGGAAATATGTTCAGACCGAAACTGTAGAGAAGCTTCCGAGGAACTGCTTTGTGATGTGTGCATTCCAATCACAGTGTTATATCTGTCTTCCCATAAAGCGGCGGGGAAACCCTTTTGGAGAAACAGGTACCAAGTGATATTCAGGAGCATGTTGATGCCGATGGTGAAAAGGGAAATAGCCTCAGACAAAAACTGGAAAGAAGCTTTCTAGGAAACTGCTCTTTGATATGTGTAATCGTCTCAAATAGATAAAGCTTACTTTACATTACGCAGCTTGGAATCTGTCATGGACAGATCCATGCAGGGACCTTCAGGAACACATTCAGGAGTACGGTGAAAAAGGAAATATACTCAGACAAAAACTGGAAGGAAGATTTTTGTTACAGTGCTTTGTGTTAGATATATTTATTTGTCTCACATTGTGAAAACTTTAATTGTATTATGCAGTTTGGAAGCTGCATCATGCACAGAACAGCGAAGGGACATTCGGGAGTACCTTCAGGCCTAAGGTGAAGGAGGAGATATCTTCACATAAAAACTGAATAGAAGCTTTTTGAGAAACTACTTTGTGATGTACGCATTCCACTCTGTGAGTTTTACCTCTTTTCTCACAAGGCAGCGTTTGAACACTGTTCCTGTGAATGTGAAAAGGTGATATTTCGGAACACATTGAGGACTCTGGCGAATAGTGAAATATACTGAAATAAAATCGAGGAAGAAGCATTCCAAGAATCTGCTTTCTGATATGTGCATTCACTGCACAGAGTTAATGTTTACTCTGTCTTGCCCAGTTTCAAAGATCTGTCTTTGAAAAACATGTGAAGGGATACTTATTGCCACCCGGAGGCTTGTGGTTAGCAAGAAAGCATCTTCGGTTGAAACTACCAGAGAAACGTTCTGAGCAACTGCTTTGCGATGTGTGTATTCGTCTCATAGAGTTAAACCATTCTTTTGATTGAGCAGCTTGATATCACTGTTTTTGTGGAATCTAAAGAAGGACAGTTGGGAACAATCCTTAGATTATGGAGAAAGAAATATCCTCAGGTAAAATCCAGTAGGAAGCTTTCTGTGAAACTCCTCTGTGTCGTCATAATTCCTCTTTCTCAGTTAAGCTACCCTTTTCATTGAGCAGTTTTCTAGCCCTGAATATGTTTAGCATGTGATGGGAGCATGTTGATGCCAATGGTGAAAAGGGAAATAGCCTGAGACAAAAACTTGGAAGGAAGCTTTCTAGGAAACTACTCTGTGATATCTGTAATCATCTCATATAGATAAAGCTTTCTTTACATTACGCAGCTTAGATACTGTCATGGACGGATCCATGAAGGGACCTTCGGGAGTATATTCTGGACTATGGTGAAAAAGGAAATATCCTCAGTTAAAAACTGGAAATAAGCCTTCTGTGAATCTGCTTTCTGCTATGTTTATTCATCTGACATAGATGTAGCTTTCCTTACATTATGCAGCTTGGAAACTCCCCCCTGGATGGGTTCACATAGGGATATCTGGGATCACATTGAGGCCTATGGTGAAGTAGAAAATAAAGTCAGATAAAAACTGGAGAGAAGCTTTCTGAGAAACTGCTTAGTGATGTGTGCATTCCACTCACAGAGTTGTAACTTTCTTCTCATAAGGCACAATTTGAACACTGTTCCTATAAAACCAAAAGAGTGATTTTCAGAGCACATTGAAGACTATGGGAAAAAGTGAAATGTCGTCCAATATAAAACAGAAAGAAGCACTCGAAGAAACTGCTCTCTGAGAAGTCCACTCTTTTCACTGGGTTAAACTTACTGTATATTTCCCAGTTTGAAAGACAGTCTTTGAGGGTTCTGCGAAGGGATATTACTTGGCAACCGCAGTTTCTGAGGAGCTGCTTGGTGACGTGTGGTTCCACTCACAGAGATACACTTTTCTTCTCCTAGAGGATTCCGGAATCCCTTTTGGAGAAATAGCTATGAAAGTCATTCGGGAGTACAGGGACGGTTATGGTTAAAAAGGAAATATACTTTGAGAAAAACTGGCACGAAGATTGCTGAGAAACTGCTTTCTGATAGATATATTTAATAATATCGCATAGTTAAAACTTTTCTTATATTACGCAGTTTGGAAACTCCTTCAAACATGGATCCTCAAACGGACATTGTGGAGCACATTCAGGCCAACGGTGAAAGGGGAGATATCTTCAGATAAAACTGGGTAGACGTTTTCTGAAAAACTACTTTGTGATATATGCATTCCACTCAGGGAGTTATACCTCTTTTCTCACAAGGCAGCATTTGAACACTCTTCCTGTGAAATCGAAAAAGTGATATTTTGGAGCGCATTGAGGACTATGGCAAATAGTGAAATATACTCAAATAAAATCGAGGAAGAAGCGTTCCAAGAATCTGCTCTCTGATATGTGCATTCATTGCACAGAGTTAATGTTTACTCTACATTGCCCAGTTTCAAAATTCTGTCTTTGAAATATCTGTGAAGGGATAGTTATTGACGCCCAGAAGCTTCTGGTTAGCAAGTAAGCGTCCTCTGACACAACTAGCAGAGAAGGGTTCTGAGCAACTGCTTTGCGATGTGTATTTGTCTCATAGAGTAAAACCATTCTATTAACTGAGCGGCGTGAAATCACTGTTTTTGTGGAATCTGAGGAAGGACATTTGGGAACGATCCTTAGATTATTGAGAAAGAAATATCCTCAGGAAAAATCCAGTTGGAAGCTGTCTGTGAAACTGCTCTGTGTTGTCTTAATTCCTCTCACTCAGATAATCCTCCCTTTTCACTGAGCAGTTTTCTAGCCCTGTATATGTTTAGCATGTTATTGGGTATTAGGGAGCACTTTGAGGCTAACGGTGAAAAAGGAAATATGATCATACCGAAACTGGAGGGATACTTTCGAGGAACTGCTTTGTGACATGTGCATTCCAGTCACAGTGCTATACCTCTCTTCTCCTACAGATTCGGGGAAACCCTTTTGCAGAAACAGGTACCAAGTGATAATCAGGAGCATGTTGATGCCGATGGTGAAAAGCAAAATAGCCTCAGAGAAAAACTGGAAAGAAGGTTTCTAGGAAACTACTCTATGATATCTGTAATCATCTCACAGAGATAAAGCTTTCTTTACATTACACACCTTGGAAGCTGTCATGGACAGATGCACGAAGGGACCTTCCTGAGGACATTCAGGACTACGGTGAAGATGGAAATACCTTCAGATAAAAAGTGGAAAGAAGCATTCTGTGAATCTGCTTTTTGCTATGTTTATTCATCTCACAGAGATGAAGCTTTCTTTACATTATGCAGCTTGGAAAATGCCTCGTGGATGGATCTGCAAAGGGATATTTGGGATCACAGTCAGGCCTACAGTGAAATAGCAAATATAGTCAGATAAAAACTAGAGAGAAGCTTTCTTAGAAACTACTAGGTGTCGTGTGCTTTCCACACAGGCAGGTATAACTTTCTTCTTATAAGGCACAGTTTGAACACTGTTCTTGTAAAACGAAATGACTGATATTCGAAGCATATTGAAGACTATGGCAAGAAGTGAAATGTCATCCAATAAAAAACAGAAACAAGCACTGGAAGAAACTGCTCTCTGACATGTCCATTCTTTTCACTGGGTTAAAGCTTACCCTACTTTTCCCAGTTTGAAAGTCATTCTTTGAGGGTTCTGCAAAGGGATTGTCATTGGTAACTGGAGGACTCAGTGAGGCAAGGAAATATCTTCCATCGAAAATTGGAGAGAAGCTTCTGGGCAACACTTTTGTGATGTTTGCATTAATCTCAGAGAGTTAAATCATTCCTTAAATTGAGCAGTTTTAAATCCCTGCTTCTGTGGAATCTGAGAAAGAACATTTGGAATGCTTCTTTAGAATACCCCGAAAAAGAAATATTCTCAAATAGAATCCAGAAGAAATCTTTCTGTGAAACTACTCTGTGTCACGTGAATTCTGCTCACACAGTTAAGCTTCTCTTTTCATTGATCAGTATCATAACACTGTTTTTGATTAGTCTGTGAAGGGGTATTCTGGAGCATTTCGAGGCTTACGTTGAGGAAGGAAACATCTTCAGACAGAAACTGGAGAGCAGCTTTCTGTGGCACTGCCTTGTGACATGTGCATTACCCTCACAGAAATTTACCCTTCTTATTATAAAGGAATCCGGAATTCCTTTTGGAGAAAAAGCTACCAAGAGACATTTGGGAGTATAGGGATGGATATGGTGAAAAAGGAAATATCCTCAGACAAAAACTGGAAAGAACATTTCTGTGAAACTGCTTTGTGTTACATATACTTATTCATCTTGCAGTTAAAACTTTTCTTATATTACACTGTTTGGAAACTCTGTCATGAACGGATCCATGGAGGGACATTCAGGAGCACATTCAGGCCTACGGTGAAAAAGGAGATATATACAGATAAAAACTGGATAGAAGATTTCTAAGAAGCTCCTTTTTGTGTATGCATTTCACTCAGGGACTTATACCTCTTTTCTCACAAGACCGTGTTTGAACACTGTTCCTCTGTAACTGAAAAAGTGATATTTCGGAACGCATTGAGGACTATGGCGAATAGTGAAATATAGTGAAATAAAATCGAGAAAGTTGCATTCCAGGAATACGCCCTCTGATATGTGCATTCACTTCACAGAGTTAATGCTTACTCTATGTTGCCCAGTTTTGAAACTCTCTTTTTGAAGAATCTG
Source organism: Piliocolobus tephrosceles (assembly GCF_002776525.5). Classification (NCBI taxonomy): domain Eukaryota; kingdom Metazoa; phylum Chordata; class Mammalia; order Primates; family Cercopithecidae; genus Piliocolobus; species Piliocolobus tephrosceles. The sequence continues at coordinate 71,441,353 of NC_045437.1, forward strand.
TGAAGGGATATCCTGTAACGCCCGGAGGCTTGTGGTGAGCCTGGAACGTGTTCCAATGAAATCTGCAGAGAAACGTTATGAACATCTGCTTTGTGATATGTGTATTCGTCTCATAGTGTTAAACCATTCTTTGGATTGAGCAGCTTGAAATCACTGTTTTTGTGAAATCTGAGTAAGGACATTTGGGAACAATCCTTAGAATATGGAGAATGTAATATCCTCAGGTAAAATCCAGAAGGAAGCTGATTTTTTTTCCTAAGACCACCAGAGAGAGCACAAAAGAACTAGTGAGTAGGCAAGGCGAAAACAAAAACTGCAAATTTATTCTTTGGTCATCTAGCTTCAGGCAGGAAGGTGTGAAAGGTAAGGTCTGTCAGTCTCTGGCAAAGGAAGCTGAGCCCGTCGCCCGGTAGAGCTCTCGGGCAGACTTCCTGATGCAGTCCCAACAAGGATGGGGAATGAGGAAGCGCGTGCCGCGCGTCAGCCGGGAGCAGCTTTTCTACTAGTGGAAGGGCAATAGGTGGGGCACGGATCTCTCGAGGAGGAGGAGGGGCTCCACAGGTGCCACCAGGTAAATCTTGGTCTCTTCGGATTGACATCATCTGGCGCATGCCTGATTGGTCTGCACCTTCCCAGGCTTCAGCTACATTTTCCCACACACTGGAGCAGTTGATGATGAAGAACCCGGAAGTGCGCCATCTTGCCTCTATTCGTCCAAACAGAAGCTTTCTGTGAAACTGCTCTGTGTCATCTTAATTCCTATCGCTCACTTAAGACTGTCTTTTCATTGAGCAGATTTCTGCTTCTCTTTTCAGAGAACAGGATCATAACACTGTTTTTGTTTACTCTGCAAAGGGATATTCAGAAGATATATGCTCTCGAATATCACTTGGTACATGTTGCTCCAAAAGGATTTCCCTGACGCTGTATGAGGCGACAATTATAACACTGTGAATGGAATGCACACGTCACAAAGCAGTTTCTCAGAAACCTTCTCTCCAGTATTTATCTGACTATATTTGCCTCAATGTGATCCCAAATATCCCTTCATGAATCCATCCACGAGGGAGTTTCCAAGATGCGTAATGTAAACAAAGCTTCATCTATGTGAGATGAATAAACATAGCATAAAGCAGATTCACAGAAAGCTTCTTTCCAGTTTTTATCTGAAGATATTTTGTTTTTCACCATAGTCCAGAATGTGCTCCCGAAGTTCCCTTCGTGGATCCGTCCATGACAGTTTCCAACCTGCGTAATGTATAGAAAGCTTCATCTATGTGAGATGATGGCACATATCATAGAGTAGTTTCCTAAATAGCTTCTTTCCAGTTTTTGTCTGAGTCTATTTGGCTTTTCACCATCGACATCAACATACTCCCGAATATCACTTGGTACCTGTTTCTCCAAAAAGTTTCCCCCGACGTTGTAAGGGAAGAGAGGTATAACACTGTAACTGGAATGCACAGGTCACAAAGCAGTTCCTTGGAAAGATTCTCTACAGTTTAGGTCTGATCATATTTCCTTTTTCACCATAAGCCTCAAAGTGCTACTGAATATCCCATCACACGCTAAACATACACAGGGCTAGAAAACTTCTTAATGAAAAGGGAGGCTTAACTGGACGAGAGGAATTAAGACGACACAGAGCAGTTTCACATAAAGCTTCCTTCTGGATTTTACCTGAGGATATTACTTTCTCCATATTCTAAGGATTGTTCCGAAATATCCCTCCTCAGATTCCACAAAAACAGTGATTTCAGGCTGTTCAATCCAAAGAATGGTTTAGCTCTAGGGGACGAATACACATATCACAGAGCAGTTGCTCAGAACGTTTCTCTGCAGGTTTCATCGGAAAACGTTTCCTGGCTCACCACAAGCCTCCAGGCTTCACTAAATATCCCTTCACAGATTATTCAAAGACAGAGTTTTGAAACTGGTCAACATAGAGTAAGCATTAACTCTGTGAATTGAATGCAGATATCAGAGAGCATATTCCTGGAACGCTTCTTCCTGGATTTTATTTCAGTACATTTCACTATTCACCATAGTCCTCCATGTGTTCCGAAATATCATTTTTTTTGATTTCACAGGAACTGTGTTCAAACACTGCCTTGGGAGAAAAGAAGTCTATCTCCCTGAGTGGAATACAAACAGTAAAAAGTAGTTTCTCAGAAAGCTTCTATCCAATTGTTATCTGAAGATATCTCCTCTTTCGACGTAGGCCTGAATGTGCTCCCGAATGTCCCTTTGTGGGTCTGTGCATGACGGAGTTTTGAAACTGCTTATTATAATTAAAGTTTTAACTATGAGAGATGAATAAACATATCTAACGCAAAACAGTTTCACAGAAATATTCTTTACAGTTTTTGTCTGATGATATGTAGTTTTTCACCATAGCCTTCCCTATACTCCCGAATTTCTCTTTTGTAGCTTTTTCTCCAAAAGGGATTCCGGAATCTTCTAGGAGGAGAAAGGTATATTTCTGTGAGTCGAATGCAGAGGTCACAAAGCAGCTCCTCAGAAAGGTTCTCTCCAGTTTCTATCTGAAGACTTTCCTTTCTCACCGTAAGCCTCAAAGCCCTCCAGATTATCCCTTCTCAGACTAAACAGAAACAGTGTTATGATACAGCTCAATGATAAGAGAAGCTTAATTGTGGGAGTGGAATTCAAGTGACACTCAGCATTTTCACAGAAAGTTTCTTTCTGGTTATCCCTTCGCGGATCTGTGCATGATGGAGTTTCCAAACTGCATTATATAATAAGAGTTTTAACTCTGCAAGATGAATAAATATATCTAACACAAAGCAGTTTCACAGAAATCTTTCCAATTTTTGTGTGAGGAAATTTCCTTTTTCACCATAGCCTTCCCTATACTCCCGAATGTCTGTTTTGTAGGTTTTTCTCCAAAAGATATTCCACAATCTTCTGGGAGAAGGAACGTATATTTCTGTGAGTGGAATGCACACGTCACAAAGCAGCACCTCAGAAAGCTTCTCTCAAGTTTCTATCTGAAGAAATATCCTTTCTCACCATAAGCCTCAAAGCCCTCCAGTATATCCCTTCACAGTTTAAACAAAAACAATGTTATGATGCAGCTCAATGAAAACAGAAGCTTAACTGTGTGAACGGAATTCACGTGACATGGAGCAGTTTCACAGAAAGCTTCCTTCTGGTTTCTCTCCGAGTTTATTTCTTTTTCATGATATTCTAAAGAGCGATTACAAATGTCCTTTCTCAGATTCCACAGAAACAGTGATTTCAAACTGCTCAATTCAAAGAATGATTTAACTCTATGAGATGAATACGAACATCACAAAAGAGTTATGCAGAAATCTTCTCTCCGATGTTTGATGGAAGACATTTCCTTCCCTCACACAGGCCTCCAGTCGCCACTTACTATCCTTTCGCAGAACCCTCAAAAACTGACTTTAAAACTGGGAAAAGTAGAGAAAGCTTTAACCCTGTGAAAAGAATGGACATGTCAGAGAGCAGTTTTTTTGAGTGTTTCTTTCTGTTTTTCATTGGATGACAATTCACATTTTGCCATAGTCTTCAATGTGCTTCGAATATCACTCTTTTGGTTTTACAGGAACAGTGCTCAAACTGTGCCTTATGAGAAGAAAATAATAACTCCCTTATTGGAATACACACATCACCAAGCAGTTTCTCAGAAAGCTTCTCTCCACTTTTTATCTGACTATATTTTCTATTTCACCATAGGACCAAAGGTGATACCAAATATCCCTTCGCGGATCCATCCACGAGGGAGTTTCCAAGCTGCATAATGTAAAGAAAGCTTCATCTATGTGAGTTGAAGAAACAGTAAAAAGCAGATTCACAGAAAGCTTCTTTCCAGTTTTTATCTGAAGATATTTCCTTTTTCAGAATAATCCAGAATGTGCTCCTGAAGGTCTCTTCGTGGATCCCTCCATGACTATTTCCAAGGTGCGTAATGTAAAGAAAGTTTTATGTATGCGTGATGATTACACATGTCACAGAGTAGTTTCCTAGAAAGCTTCTATCCAGTTTTTGTCTGAAGTTATTACCCCTTTCACCATCGGCATCAACATGCTCCCGAATATCACTTGGTACCTTTTTCTCCAAAAGGGTTTCCCTGACGCTGTATGAGAAGGGAGGAACAATACTGTGAGTGGAATGCAGATGTCACAAAGCAGTTCCTCCAAAAGCTTCTCCCCAGTTTTGGTCTGAACATATTTCCTTTTTGACCATTTGACTCAAACTGCTCCCGAATATCCCATCACACACTAAACATACACAGGGCTAGAGAATGGCTCTATAAAAAGAGAGGCTTATCTGAGTAAGAGGAATTAAGACGACACAGAGCATTTTCACAGAAAGTTTCCTTCTGGATTTTACCTCAGGATATTTCTTTCTACATATTCTAAGGAGCGTTCCCAAAGGTCCTTCCTCAGATTCCACAAAAACAGTGATTTCAAGCTACTCAATCCAAAGAATGGTTTACCTCTATGAGACGAATACACACATCACAAAGCAGTTGTTCAGAACCTTTCTCTACTATTTGCAAAGGAAGACGCTTTCTTGCTAGCCACAAGCCTCCGGGCGTCAATCAATATCCCTTCACAGATTCTTCCAAGACAGCATTTTGAAACTGGGCAACGTATAGTAAACATTAACTCTGTGCAACGAATGCACATATCAGAGAGCAGATTCTTGGAATGCTTCTTCCTCGATTTTATTTCAGTATATTTCACTATTCGCCATAGTCCTCAATGCGCTCTGAAATATCACTTTTTCGGTTTCACAGGAACAGTGTTCAAATGCTGCCTTGGGTGAAAAGAGGTATAACTCTCTGAGTGGAATGCATATATCACAAAGTAGTGTTTCAGAAAGCGTCTATTCAAGATATATAGAATATCTCCTCTTTCACTGTAGGCCTGAATGTGCTCCCCAATGTCCCTTCGAGGATCCTTGCATGACGGTGTTTCCAAACTGTGTAATATAAGAAAAGTTTTATCTATGGGAAATGAATAAAGCAGATTGACAGAAATATTCTTCCCAGTTTTTCTCTAAGGATATTTCCTTTTTAACCATATCCGTCCCTGTACTCTCGAATTTCTTTTGTAGCTTTTTCTGCAAAAGGGATTCTGGAATCCTCTAGTAGAAGAAAGGTGTATCTCTGTGAGTGGAAAGCACACGTCTCAAAGCAGCTCCTTAGAAAACTTCTCTCCAGGTTCTTTCTAAAGACGTTTCCTTTCTCACCGTAAGCCTCAAAGCACCCCTTAATATCTCTTTGCAGACAAAACAAAAACAGTGGTATGATACTGCTCAATGGAAAGTGAAGCTTAACTGTGTGAGCGGAATTCCCGTGACAGAGAGCAGTTTCACGGAAAGCTTCCTTCTAGTTTCTCTCTGAGGTTATTTAGTTTTCAGGATATTCTAAAGAGCGTTTCCCAATGTCCTTTCTCAGATTCCCCAGAAACAGTGATTTTAAACCTCTCAATACAAGGAATGATTTAACTCTATGAGATGGAAATAAACATCACAAACAGTTGCACAGAAACATTCTCTCTGATTTCCAATGGAGGACATTTCCTTGCTTGACACAGACCTGCGGTTGCCAAATAATATCCCTTTGCAAAACTCTCAAGGAACGACTTTCAAACTGGGAAATATAGAGTAAGTTTCTTCCTGTGAAAAGGATGGACACACCAAAGAACAGTTTTTTCGAGTGCTTTTTTCTGTTTTTTATTGGACGACATTACACTTTTTGCCATAGTCTTCAATGTGCTCTGAATATCACTCTTTTGGTTTCACAGGAACAGTTTTCAAACTGTGCCTTATGAGAAGAATTTATAACTCCCTGA
>NC_045437.1:71447298-71478296 GCF_002776525.5 Piliocolobus tephrosceles
TTCGAGTGCTTCTTTCTGTTTTTTATTAGACGACATTTCACTTTTTGTCATAGTCTTCAATGTGCTCCGAAAATCACTCTTTTGGTTCTACAGTAACAGTTTTCAAACTGTGCCTTATGAGAAGAATTTATAACACCCTGAGTGAAATGCACACATCACCAAGCAGTTCTCAGAAAGCTTCTCTGCAGTTTTTATCTGACTATATTTCCTATTTTACCATAGGCCCAAATGTGATCCCAAATAACCCTTCCTGGATCCATCCACGAGGGAGTTTCTGAGCTGCGTAATGTAAAGAAAACTTCACCTATGTGAGATGAATAAACGTAGTAAAAAGCAGATGCACAGAAAGCTTCTTTCCATGTTTTATCTGAAGATATTTCCTTTTTCGCCATACTCCTGAATCTGCTCCCGAAGGTCCCTTCGTGGATCCCTCCATGACAGTTTCCAAGCTGTGTAATGTAAAGAAAGCTTTATCTATGTGAGATGATTACATATATCACAGAGTAGTTTCCTAGAAACCTTCTTCCCAGTTTTTGTCTGAGGCTCATTCCCATTTCTCCATCGGCATCAACATCCTTCCGAATATCACCTGGTATGTCTTTCTACAAAAGGGTTTCCCTGACGCTGTATGTGAAGAGAGATATAACACTGTGACTGGACTGCACTCATCACAAAGCAGTTCCTTGGAAAGCTTCTCTCCAGTATCGTTCTGAGCATATTTCCTTTTTCACCATAAGCCTCAAAGTGCTCCCGAATTTCCCACCACACGTTAAACATACACGGAGTGAGAAAACTGCTCAATGAAAATATAGGCTTAATTGTGTGAGCAGAATTCACGTGACACATAGCATTTTCACAGAAAGATTCCTTCTGGTTCTCACTGAGGTTATTTCTTTTTTAGGATATTCTAAAGAGCGTTTCCAAATGTCCTTTCTCAGATTACACAGAAACAGTGATTTAAAACTGCTCAATGATTTAACTCAATGAGTCAATACAAGCATCGCAAAAGAGTTACTCAGAAAGCTTCTCTCTGATTTTCGATGGAAGACATTTCCTTGTCTCACACAGGCTTCCGGTCACCACTTACTATTCCTTCGCAGAACCCTCAAATACAAACTTTCAAACGGGGAAATGTAGAGTAAGCTTTAACCCTTTGGAAAGAATGGACATGTCAGAGACCAGTTTCTTCGAGTGCTTCTTTCTTTTTTTTATTGGACGACATTTCACTTTTTGCCATAGTCTTCAATGTGCTCCGAATATCACTCTTTTGGATTTACAGGAACAGTTTTCAAACTGTGCCTTATGAGAAGAATTTATAACTCCCTGAGTGGAATGCATACATCTCCAAGCAGTTCTCAGAAACCTTCTCGCCAGTTTTTACCTGACCATATTTCCTATTTCACCATAGGCCCGAATGTTATACCAAATATCCCTTCGCGGATCCATCTACGAGAGAGATTCCAACGTGTATAATGTAAAGAAAGCTCCATCTATATGAGTTGAATAAACATAGCAAAAAGCAGATTCACAGAAAGCTTCTTTCCCGTTTTTATTTGAAGATATTTCCTTTTTTAACATAATCCAGAATGTGCTCCCTAAGGTCCCTTCGTGGATCCGTCCATGACAATTTCCAAGCTGTGTAATGTAAAGAAAGCTTTACCTATGTGAGATGATTACAAATACCACAGAGTAGTTTCCTAGAACACTTCTTTCCAGTTTTTGTCTGAGGCTATTTCCCTTTTCACCAACGGCATGAACATGCTCCCAAATATCACTTGGTACCTGTTTCTCCAAAAGGATTTCCCCCACGCTGTATGAGAAGACAGGCATAACATTGTGAGTGGAATGCACACGTCACAAAGCAGTTACTTGGAAAGCTTCTCTCCAGTTTCGGTCTCAACATATTTCCTTTTTTACTGTTAGCCTCAAAGTGCTCCCGAATATCCCATCACACGTTAAGCATACACATGGCCAGAAAACTGCTCAATGAAAAGAGAGGCATATCTGTGTGAGAGGAATTAAGACGACACAGAACAGTTTCACAGAAAGCTTCCTTCTGGATTTTACCAGAGGATATTTCGTTCTCCATATTCTAAGGATCGTTCCCAAATGTCCTTCCTCAGATTCCACAAAAACAGTGATTTCAAGCTGCTCATAACAAAGAATGGTTTACCTCTAGGAGACGAATACACACAACGCAAAGCAGATGCTCAGAACGTTTCTCTGCAGGTTTCATCGTAAGACGTTTCCTCGCTCACCACAAGCCTCTGGGCGTCACTAAATATCCCTTCAGAGAATCTTCAAAGACAGAGTTTCGAAACTGGGCAATACAGAGTAAGCATTAAAACTGTGAAGTGAATGCACATATCAGAGAGCAGATTCTTGTAACATTTCTTCCTCGTTTTTATTTCAGTATATTTCACTCTTCGCCATAGTCCTCAATGCGAACAGAAATATCTCTTTTTCGGTTTCACAGCAACAGTGTTCAAACACTGCGTATTGAGAAAAGAGGTATAACTCCCTGAGTGGAATGTATACATCACAATGTAATTACTCATCAAGCTTCCATTCAGTTTTTATCTGAAGATATCTCCTCGTTAACCATAGGCCTGAAAGTGCTCCCGAATGTCCCTTTGTGGATCTGTACATGATGGAGTTTCCAAACTGCGTAATAAAAGAAAAGTTTTAACTATGCGAGATAAAAAAATATATCCGACACAAAGGAGTTTCACAGAAATATTCTTTCCAGTTGTTGTCGCGGATATTTCCTTTTTCTCCATAGCCGTTCCTATTCTCCCGAATATCTCTTGGTAGGTTTTTCTCCAAAAGGAATTCCGGAATCCTCTATGAGAAGAAAGGTATATTTCTTAGAGTGGAACGCACATGTCACAAAGCAGCTCCACAAAAACTTCTATCCACTTTCTATCTAGAGAAGATTCCTTTCTCACCATAAGACTCAAAGGGCTACTGAATATCCCTTGGCAGACTAAACAAAAAAAGTGTTATGATACTGTTCTATGAAAAGAGAAGCTTAACTGTGTGAGCAGAATTCACGTGACAGAGAGCAGTTTCACAGAAAGCTTACTTCTGGTTTCTTTCTGAGGTTATTTCTCTTTCAGGATATTCTAAAGAACGTTTCCAAACTTCCTTTCTCAGATTCCACATAAACACTGATTTCAAACTGCTCAATCTAAAGAATGATTTAACGCTATGCGATGAATACAAACATTATAAAAGAGTTGCATAGAAAGATTATCTCCGATTTTTAATGGAAGACATATCTTTGCTCGACATAGGCCTCCAGTTGCCAATTACTATCGCTTCACAGAAACCTCAAAGGCTGACTTTCCAACTGGGAAATGTACAGGAAGCTTTAAGCCTGTGAAAAGAATGGATATGTCAGATAGCAGTTTCTTCGAGTGCTTCTTTCTGTTTTATACTGGGGACATTTCACATTTTCCCATAGTCTTCAATGTGCTCCTAATATCACTCTTTTGGTTTTACAGGAACAGTGTCAAACTGTGCCTTATGAGAAAAAAATTATAACTCTCTGAGTGGAATGCACACATCACCAAGCAGTTTCTCAGAAATCTTCTCTCCAGTTTTTATCTGACTATATTTCCTATTTCACCATAGGCCTGAATGTGATACCAAATATCCCCTCATGGATCCATCCACGAGGGAGTTTCCAAGCTGCATAATGTAAAGAAAGCTTCATCTATGTGAGATGAATAAACATAGGAAAAAGCAGATTCACAGAAAGCTTCTTTCCAGTTTTTATCTGAAGATATTTCCTTTTTCACGATAGTCCGGAATTTGTTCCCGATGGTCTCTCCGTGGATCCGTCCAAGACAGTTTCTAAGCTGCGTAATGTAAAGAAAGCTTTGTCTATGTGAGATGATGACATATATCACAGAGTAGTTTTCTAGAAAGCTTCTTTCCAGTTTTTTTCTGAGGCTATTTCGCTTTTCACCATCAACATCAACATGCTTCTGAATATCACTTCGTACCTGTTTCCCCAAAAGGGTTTCCCTGACGCTGTACGAGAAGAGAGGTATAACACTGTGACTGGAAAGCACACGTCACAAAGCAGTTCCTTGGAAAGCTTCTCTCCAGTTTCGTTATGATCATATTTCCTTTTTCACCGTAAGCCTGAAAGTGCTACCGAATATCCCATCACAAGCTAAACAAACACAGGGCTAGAAAACTGCTCAATGAAAAGGGGGGCTTAACTGAGCGAGACGAATTAAGACAACACAGAGCAGTTTCACAGAAAGCTTCCTACTGGATTTTTCCTGAGGATATTTCTTTCTCCATATTCTAAGGATCGTTCCCAAATATCCTTCCTCAGATTCCACAAAAACAGTGATTTCAAGCTGCTCAATCCAAAGAATCATTTGTCTCTATGAGACGAATACTCACATTGGAAAGCAGTTGCTCAGAACGTTTCTGTGCAGGTTTCATCGGAGGACGTTTTCTCACTCACCACAAGCCTCAGGGCGTCTCTAAATATCCCTTCACAGATTCTTCAAAGACAGCGTTTCAAAACTGGGTAACATAGAGTAAGTATTAACTCTGTGAAGTCAATGCACATATCAGAGAGCAGATTCCTTGAATGCTTCTTGCTCGATTTTATTTCAGTATATTTCACTACTTGCCGTAGTCCTCAATGGGTTCCGAATTATCACTTTTTCCATTTCACAGGAACAGTGTTCAAACACTGCCATGTGAGAAAAGAGGTATCAATCCCTGAGTGGAATGCATAAATCACAAAGTTGTTTTTCAGAAAGCTTCTCTCCAGTTTTTATCTGAAGATATCTCCTCTTTCACCATTGGTCTCAATGTGATCCGGAACTTCCCTTCACAGACATGTGCATGACAGAGTTTCCAAACGGCGTAATATAATTGAAGATTTAACTATGCGAGATGAATGAATATCTCTAACACAAAAAAATTTCACAGAAATCTTCTTTCCAGATTCTGTCTGAGGATATTCCTTTTTCACCATAGCCTTCCATACACTCCCTAATGTCTGTTTTGTAGCTTTTTCTAGAAAAAATTTTCCAGAATCCTCTAGGAGAATAAAGGTATATTTCTGTGAGTGGAATGCATACGTCACAAGCAGCTCCTCAGAAAGCTTCTCTCCTGCATCTATCTGAAGATGTTTCCTTTCTCACCATAAGCCTCAAAACCTTCCAGAATATCCCTGCGCAGACTAAACAAAAACAGTGTTATGATACAGCTACATGAAAAGAGAAGCTTAACTGTGTGACCGGAATTTACGTGACACAGAGCAGTTTCACAGAAAGCTTCCTTCTGGTTTCTCTCTGAGGTTATTTCTTTTTTAGGATTTTCTGAAAAGCGTTTCCAAATATCCTTTCTCAGATTCCACAGAAACATTGATTTCAAACTGCTCAGTCAAAACAATAACGTAACGCTGTGAGATGAATACAAACATCACAAAGAGTTGCTCAGAAGGCTTCTCTCTGATTTTCGATGGAAGACATTTCCTTCCCTCAAACAGGCTTTCGAGTGCCAATTACTATCCCTTCGCAGAAACCTGAAATACTGACCTTCAAACTGGTAAATGTAGAGTAAGCTTTAACCCTTTGAAAATAATGGACATGTCAGAGAGAAGTTTATTCGAGTGATTCTTTCTGTGTTTTATGGGACGACATTTCACTTTTTGCCATAGTCTTCAATGTGCTCTGAATATCACTCTTTTGGTTTTACAGGAACAGTGTTCAATCTGTGCTTTATGAGAAGAAAATTATAACTACCTGAGTGGAATGTACACATCACCAAACAGTTTTGCAGAAAGCTTCTCTCCAGTTTTTATCTGACTATATATTCTATTTCACCATAGGCTGAAATGTGATCCCAAATATCCATTCGCGGATCAATACACGAGGGAGTTTTGAAGCTGTGTAATGTGAAGAAAGTTTCATCTATGGGAGATGAATAAACATCGCGAAAAGCAGATTCACAGAACGGTTCTTTAAAGTTTTTATCTGAGGATATTTCCTTTTTCACCATAGTCCTGAATGTGCTCACGAAGGTCTCTTGTTGGATCCGACCATGACAGTTTCCAAGCTGAATAATGCAAAGAAAGCTTCATCTATGTGAGATGATGACACATATCACAGAATAGTTTCTTAGAAAGCATCTTTCCAGTTGTTGTCTGAGGCTATTTCCCTTTTCACCAATGGCATCAACATGCTCTTGAATATCACTTGGTACCAGTATCTCCGAAAGGGCTTCCCGACACTGTATGAGAAGCGAGGTATAACACTGTGAGTGAAATGCACACGTTACAAAGCAGTTCTTCGGAAAGCTTCTCTCCAGTTTCGGTCTGAACATATTTACTTTTTCACCGTTAGCCTCAAAGTGCTCCCGAATATTCCATCACACGCTAAACATACACAGGGTTAGAAAACTGCTCAATGAAATGAGAGGCTTAACTGAGCGAGAGGAATTAAGACAACACAGACCAGTTTCACAAAAAGCTTCCTACTGGATTTTTCCTGAGGATATTTCTTTCTCCATAGTCTAAGGATCGTTCCCAAATATCCTTCCTCAGATGCCACAAAAACAGTGATTTCAAGCTGTTCTATCCAAACAATGGTTTAGATCTAGGAGACGAATACACACATCGCAAAACAGTTGCTCAGAACGTTTCTCTGCAGGTTTCATCGGAAGACATTTCCTCGCTCACCACAAGCCTCTGGGAGTCACAAAATATCCCTTCACAGATACTTCAAAGACAGCGTTTTGAAACTGGGCAACATAGAGTAAGCATTAACTCTGTGAAGTGAATGAATATATCAGAGAGCAGATTGTTGGAACGCTTCTTCCCCGATTTTATTTCAGTATATTTCACTATTCTCCATAGTCCTCAATGCGTTCCGAAATATCACTTTTTCGGTTTCACAGGAACAGTGATCAAACACTGCCTTGTGAGAAAAGAAGTATAACTCCGTGAGTGGAATGCATATATCACAAAGTAGTTTCTAAGAAAACTTCTATCCAGTTTTTATCTGAAGATATCTCCTCTTTCACCATAGGCCTGAATGTGCTCCGGAACATCCCTTCGCAGATCTGTGTATGCAGAGTTTCGAAACTGCGTAAAATAAGAAAAGTTTTAACCATGAAAGATAAAAAAAAATTCTAACACAAAGGTGTTTCACAGAAATCTTATTTCCGCTTTTCGTCCCAGGATATTTCCTTTTTCTCCATAGTTGTCACTATTCTCCAGAATATCTCTTGGTAGCTTTTTCTCCAAAAGGGATTCCGGAATCCTGTAGGAGAAGAATGCTCTATTTCTATGAGTGGAACGCACATGTGACAAAGCAGCTCCTCAAAAGCTTCTCTCCAGCTTTTATCCGAAAATGTTTCCTTTCTCACCATAAGCCTAAAAGTGCTCCAGGGTATCCCTTTGCAGACTAAACAAAAACAGTGCTATCATACTGTTCAATAAAAAGAGAAGCTTAACTCTGTCAGTGGAATTCACGTGACACACAGCAGTTTCACTGAAAGGTTCCTTCTGGTTTCTCTCTGTGGTTATTTCTTTTTCAGGATATTCTAAAGAGCGTTTCCAAATATCATTTCTCAGATTCCACAGAAACAGTGACTTCATACTTCTCAATCCAAGAATGATTTAACTCTCTAAATGAATCCAAACATCTAAAAAGCGGTGCGCGGAATGCTTTTACCAATTTTCGATGGAAGACATTTCCTTGCCTCACACAGCCCTCTGGTTGCCACTTACTATCCATTCCCAGACCCCTAAAGACCGATTTTGAAACTGGCAAATGTAGAGCAAGCTTTAACCTGTGAAAAGAATGGACATGTCAGAGAGCAGTTTCTTCGAGTGCTTCGTTCTGTTCATTATTGGACGATATTTCACTTTTTGCCATAGTCTTCCATGTGCTCCGAATATCACTCTTTTGGTTTTACAGGAACAGTGTTCTAACTCTGCCTTATGAGAAGAATGTTATATCTCCCTGAGTGGAATGCACACATCACGAAGCAGTTTCTCAAAAATCTTCTCTTCAGTTTTTATATGACTATATTTTCTATTTCACCATAGGCCTGAATGTGATCCCAAATTTCCCTTCGCTGATCCAACCACGAGGGAGTTTCGAAGCTGCGTAATGTAAAGAAAGCTTCATCTATAAGAGATGAATAAACATAGCAAAAAGCAGATTGGCAGAAACCTTCTTTCCAGTTTTTAACTGAAGATATTTCCTTTTTCACCATAGTCCTGAATGTGCTCTCTAAGGTCCCTTAGTGGATCAGTTCATGAGAGTTTCCAAGCTGTGTAATGTAAACAAAGCTTTATGTATGTGAGGTGATTACACATATCACAGAGTAGTTTCCTAGAAAGCTTCTTTCCGGTTTTGTTTGAGGTATTTCCCTTTTCACCATCAGCATTAACTTGCTCCCGAATATTACTTGGTAGCTCTTTCTCCAAAAGGTTTTTCTGATGCTGTATGAGAAGATGGGTATAACACTTTGACTGGAATGCACACGTCACAAAGCAGTTCCTCGGAAAGCTTCTCTCCAGTTTCGGTCTGATCATATTTCCTTTTTTACCGTAAGCATCAAAGTGCTCCCGAATATCCCATCACATGTTAAACATACACAGGGTTAGAAAACTGCACATTGAAAACGGAGGATTAACTGAGTGAGAGGAATTAAGAAGACATGGAGCAGTTTCACAGAAATCTTCTTGCTGGATTTTACCTGAGGATGTTTCTTTCCCATATTCTAAGGATCATTCCCAAATGTCCTTCCTCAGGTTCCTCAAAAACAGTAATTTCAAGCGACTCAGTCCAAAAATGGTTTAACACTGGGAGACAAATATACACATCGCAAAGCAGTTGCTCAGAATGTTTCTCTGCAGGTTTCATCAAAAGATGTTTTCTCGCTCACTATAAGAACTACAGATTCTTCAAAGACAGAGTTTCGGAACTGGGCCACATAGATTCAGCATTAACACTGTGACGTGAACGCACATATTAGAGAACAGATTCTTGGAACGCTTCTTCCTCGATTGCATTTCAGTATATTTCACTATTCCCCAAAGTCCTCAATGCGTTCTGAAGTATCACTTTTATGGTTTTCCAAGAACAGTGTTCAAACACTGCTTTGTGAGAAAAAAGGTATATCTCCCTGAGTGGAATGCATACATCACAAAGTAGTTGCTCAGAAAGCTTCTATCCAGTTTTTATCTGAAGAGGAGATCTCTTTCAACGTAGGCCTGAATATGCTCCTGAACCTCTGTTCGCAGATCTTTGCATGACACAGTTTCCAACCGGCATAATATAATTAAAGTTTTAACTATGCAAGATGAATGAATATATCTAATGTAAAGCACTTTCACAGAAATCTTCTCTCCAGTTTTTTTCTGGGGATATTTCCTTTTTCACCATAGCCTTCCAAATATTCCCGAATGATTGTTTTGTATCTTCCTAGCAAAAAGTTTCCAGAATCCTCTAGGAGAAGAAAGGTATATTTCTGTGAGTGGAATGCACACGTCACAAAGCACCTTCTCAGAAATCTTCTCTCCAGTTTCTATCTGAAGACGTTTCCTTTCTCACCGTATGCCTCAAGGACCTCCAGATTATCCCTTCACAGAATAAACAAAAACAGTGTTATGATACAGCTCAAAGAAAAGAGAAGCTTAACTTTGTGAGTTGAATTCACGTGACACAGAAAAGTTTCACAGAAAGTTTCCTTCTGGATTCTTTCTGTGGTTATTTCTTTTTCGGGATATTCTAAAGAGCGTTTCCAAATGTCCTTTCTCAGAATCTACAGAAACAGTGATTTCAAACTGCTCAATCGAAAGAATGATTTAATGATATGAGATGAATGCAACCATCACAAAAGAGTTGCTCAGAAGGCTTCTGTCCGATTTTCGATGGAAGGCATTTCCTTGCCTGAAACAAGCATCCTGGTGCGACTTATATCCCTTAACAGAACCCTCAAAGACCGACTTTTAAACTGGGAAACGTAGAGGAAGCTTTAACCCTGTGAAAAGAATGGACATGTCAGAGAGCAGTTTCTGTGAGTGCTTCTTTCTGTTTTTTACGGGACGACATTTAACTTTTTGCCATAGTCTTCAATGTGCTCCGAATATCACTCTTTTGGTTTTACAATAACAGTGTTCAAACTGTGTCTTATGAGAAGAAAGTTAAAATTCCCTGAGTGGAATGCACACATCACCAAGGATTTTCTCAAAAGGCTTCTCTGCAGTTTTTATCTGACTTTATTTGCTGTTTCACCAAAGGCCAGAATGTGATCCCAAATATCCATTCGCAGATCCATCCACAATGGAGGTTTCAAGCTGTGTAATGTAAAGAAAGATTCATCTATCTGAGATGAATAAACAATGCAAAAAGCAGATTCATAGAAAGCTTCTTTAAAGTTTCTACATGAAGATATTTCCTTTCTTGCCATAGTGCTGGATGTGATCCCGAAGGTCTCTTCATGGATACATCCATGACAGATTCCAAGCTGCGTAATGTAGAGAAAGCTTTATCTATGTGAGATGATTACACATATCACAGAATAGTTTCCTAGAAAGCATCTTTCGAGGTTTTGTCTCAAGCTATTTCCCTTTTTACAAATGGCATCAACATTCTCCCGAATATCACTTGATACCTGTTTCTCCAAAAGGGTTTCCACGACGCTGTATGAGAAGAGAGATATAACACTGTGAGTGGAATGCACACATCACAAAAGCAGTTCCTCAGAAAGCTTCTCTCCCGTTTCGGTCTGAACATATTTCCTTTTTTACCGTTAGCATCAAAGTGCTCCCGAATATCCCATCACATGCTAAACATACACAGGGTTAGAAAACTGCTCAATGAAATGAGAGGCTTAACTGGGCGACCGGAATTAAGACAAAAGAGAGCAGTTTCACAGAAAGCTTCCTTCTGGATTTTTCCCGAGGATATTTCCTTCTCCATATTCTAAGGATCGTTGCCAATTGTCCTTCCTCAGATTCCACAAAAACAGTGATTTCAAGCTTCTCAATCCAAAGAATGGTTTAACTCTATGAGATGAAAGCAGTTGCTCATAACGTTTCTCTGCAGGTTTCATCGGAAAACATTTCCTGGCTCACCACAAGCCTCCAGGTGTCACTAAATATGCCTTCACAGATTCTTCAAGGACAGCGTTTCGAAACTGGGCAACATAGAGTAAGCATTAACACTGTGAAGTGAATTCACATATCACAGAGCAGATTGTTGGAACGCTTCTTCCTCGATTCTATTTCAGTATATTTCACTATTCGTGATAGTCCTCAATGCGTTCCGAAATTTCCCTTTTTTGGATTCAGATGGAACAGTGTTCAAACACTGCCTTGTGGGAAAAGAGGTATAACTCCCTGAGTGGAATGTATACATCACAAAGTAGTTTCTCAGAAAACTTCTACCCAGTTTTTGTCTGAAGATATCTCCTCTTTCACTGTAGGCCTGAATGTGCTGCCGAAATTCCCTTTGTGGATCTGTGCATGACGGAGCTTACAAACTGTGTAATATAATAAAAGTTTTAACTATGCGAGACAAAATAATATATCTAACACAAAGCAGTTTCACAGAAATCTTCTTTTCAGTTTTTGTCTGAAGACATTTGCATTTTCATCATAGTCGTTGCTATATTCCTGAATAACTCTTGGTAGCTTTTTCTTCAAAAGGGATTCCGGAATCCTCTATGAGAAGAAAGGTATATTTCTGTGAGTGGAATGCACACGTCACAAAGTAGCTCCTCAGAAAGCTTCTCTCCAGTTACTATCTGAAGATGTTTCCTTTCTCACCGCAAGCCTTAAAGCCCTCCAGATTATTCCTTTGCAGACTAAACCAAAACAAAGTTATGATACAGTTCAATGAATGGAGAAGCTTAACTGTGTGAGTGGAATTCACGTGACACAGTGCAGTTTCACAGAAAGCTTCCTTCTGTTTTCTCTCTGAGGTTATTTCTTTTTCAGGATATTCTGAAGAGCCTTTCCAAATGTCCTTTCTCAGATTCCACAGAAACAGTGTTTTCAAACTGCTCAATCCAAACAATGATTTACCTCTATTAGATGAATACAAACATCATAAAATATTTGGGCAGAAAGCTTCTCTCTGATTTTCGATGGAAGACATTTCCTTACCTCAAACAAGCCTCCATTCGCCACTTACTATCCATTTGCAGAAACCTCAAAGACCTACTATCAAACTGGGAAATGTAGAGTAAGCTTTAACCCTGTGAAAAGAATGGACATGTGGGAAAGCAGTGTCTTCGAGTGCTTCTTTCTGTTTTTTATTGGCGACATTTCATTTTTGCCATAGTCTTCAATGTGCTCCGAATAACACTCTTTTGGTTTTACAATAACCGTGCTCTAACTGTGTCTTATGAGTAGAAAATAATAACTCCCTGACTGGAATGCTCATATCACCAAGCTGTTTCTCCGAAAATTTCTCTCAAGTTTTTATCTTACTATATTTGCTATTTCACCATAGGCCCAAATGTGATCCCAAATATCGCTTAGCTGATCCATCCTCGAGGGAGTTTCCATGCTGGGTAATGTAAAGAACGCTTCAGCTATGTTAGATGAATAAACATAGCAAAAAGCAGATTCCCAGAAAGTTTCTTTCCAGTTTTTATCTGAAGATATTTCCTTTCTCACCATCTTCCAGAATGTGCTCACGAAACTCCCTTCGTGGATCTGTCGATGACAGTTTCCAAACTGCATAATGTAAAGAAAGCTTTATGTATGTGAGATGATTACACATATCACAGTGTAGTTTCCTAGAAAGACATTTTCCAGTTTTTGACTGAGGCTATTTCCCTCTCCACCATCGACATCAACATGCTCTCAAATATCACCTGGAACCTGTTTCTCCAAAAGGGTTTCCCCGACACTCTATGAGAAGAGAGGTATCACACTGTGACTGGAATGCACACGTCACAAAGCAGTTCCTCGGAAAGCTTCTCTCCAGTTTCGGTCTGATCTTATTTCATTTTTCATCTTAAGCCTCAAAGTGCTCCCGAGTATCCCATCACAGTCTAAACATACAGAGGGTTAGAAAACTGCTCAATGAAAAGAGAGGCTTATCCGAGTAAGAGGAATTAAGATGACACAGAGCATTTTCACAGAAAGCTTCCATCTTGATTTTACCTGAGGATATTTCTTTCTCCAAATTCTAAGGATCATTCCCAAATGTTCTTCCTCAGATTCCACAAAAACAGTGGTTTCAAGCTGCTCAATCCAAAGAACGGTTTAACCCTATGAGACGAATACACACATCGCAAAGCAGTTGCTCAGAACGTTTCTCTGCAGGATTCACCGGAAGACGTTTCCTCGCTCACCAAAAGCCTCCGGGCATCAATAAATATCCCTTCACAGATTTTTCAAAGACAGGGTTTTGAAACTGGACAACATAGAATAAGCATTATCTCTGTGATGTGAATGCACATATCAGAGAACATATTCTTGGAACCCTTCTTCCTCCATTTTATTTCAGTATATTTCACTATTCGCCATAGTCCTCAATGCGTTCTGAAATGTCACTTTTTTGGTTTCACAGGAGCGGTATTCAAACACTGACCTGTGAGAATAGAGGCATAATTTTCTGAGTGAAATGCATGCATGACAAAGTAGTTTGTCCTAAAGTTTCTATCCAGTTTTTATCTTTCTCCGTAGGCCTGAATGTGCTCCCGAATGTCCCTTCGCGTATCTGTGCATGATGGAGTTTCCAAACTCTGTAATATGATTAAAGATTTAACTACGTGAGATGAATAAATATATCTAACATGGAGCAGTTTTCCAGAAATCTTCTTTCCAGTTTTTCTCTGAGGATATTTCCTTTTTCACCATAGTCGTCGCTATACTCCCGAATATATCTTGGTAGATTTTTCTCCAAAAGAGATTGCAAAATCCTCTAGGAGAAGAAAGGTATATGTCTGTGAGTCAAATGCACATGTCACAAAGAGCTCCTCAGAAAGCTTCTCTCCAGTTTCTATCTGAAAACGTTTCCTTTCTCACCGTAAGCCTCAAAGCCCTCCAAAATATCCCTTCGCAGACTAAGAAAAAACAGTGTTATGATACTGTGCAATGAAAAGAGAACTTTAACTGTGTGAGTGGAATTCACGTGATACATGGCAGTTTCACAGAAAGCTTCCTTTTGGTTCCCTCTGAGGTTATTTCTTTTTCAGAATATTCTAAAGGGCGTTTCCAAATGTCCTTTCTCAGATTCCATAGAAACAGTGATTTCTATCTGCTCAATCCAAAGAATGATTTAGTGCTATGAGATGAATACAAACACCACAAAACATTTGCGCAGAAAAATTTTCTCCAATTCTCGATGGGAGACACTTTCTTGCCTCACTCAGGCCTCCAGTCGCCACTTACACTCCATTTGCAGAAACCTCAAAGACGGACTTTCAAACTGGGAAATATAGAGTAATCTTTAACCATGTGAGAAGAATGGGCATGTCAGAGACCAGTTTCTTCTAGTGCTTCTTTCTGTTTTTTATTGGACTACATTTCACTTTTTGCCATAGTCTTCAAAGTGCTCCCGAATATCACTTGGTACATGTTTCTCCAAAACGATTTCCCAGACGCTTTATGAGACAAGAGGTATAACTCTGTGAATGGAATGCACACGTCACAAAACAGTTTCTCAGAACCTTTCTCTGCAGTTTTTATCTGACAATATTTGCTATTTCACCAGAGGCCTCAATGTGATCCGAAATGTCCCTTTGTGAATCCATCCACGAGGGAATTTCCAAGCTGTGTAATTTAAAGAAAGCTTCATCTATGTGAGATGAATAAACATAGCAAAAAGCATATTCACAGAAAGCTTCTTTCCAGTTTTCATCTGAAGGTATTTCCTTCTTCAACGTAGTACTGAATATGCTTCTGAAGGTCTCTTCGTGGATCCATCCATGATAGTTTCCATAATGTAGAGGAACTTTTATCTATGTGAGATGATTACATATATCACAGAGTAGTTTCCTAGAAAGCTTCTTCCCAGTTTTTTTTTTTTTTTTTTGAGGCTATTTCCCTTTTCACCATCGGCATCAACATGCTCCCGAATATCACTTGTGTCCTGCTTCTCCAAAAGGGTTTCCCCAACGCTGTATGAGAAGAGAGATATAACACTGTGACTGGAATATTCAGGAGCCCTTTGAAGCTTACAGTGAGAAAGAAATGTCTTTAAAAAGGAAGTGGAGAGAAGATTTCTGAGGACCTGCTTTGTGACATTTGTGTTCCACTCACAGAAATACACCTTTCTTCTCATAGAGGATTACGGAATGCCTTTTGGAGAAAAAACTACCAAGAGATACTCTGGAGTATAGCGACAACTATGGTGAGAAAGAAAATATTCTCAGACAAAAACTGGAAAGAAGATTTCTGTGAAACTGCTTTGTGTTAGATATATTTATTCGTTGAAGCCGATGGTTAAAAGGGAAATAGCCTGAGACCAAAACTGGAAAGAAGCTTTCTAGGAAACTACACTGTGGTAAGTGTAATCATCTCACATAGATAAAGCTTTTTCTACATTACACAGCTTGGAAACTGTCATGAACGGATCCACGCAGGGCCCTTCGGGAGCACACACAGGACTATGGTGAAAAAGGAAATATCTTCAGATAAAAACAGTAAAGAAGCTTTCTCTGAATCTGCTTTTTGCTATGTTTATTCATTTCACATACATGAAGCCTTCTTTACATTTCGCACCTTGGAAACTCCCTCATGGATGGATCCGTGGAAGGATATTTGGGATCACATTCAGGCCAATGGTGAAAGAGGAAATATATTCAGATTAAAACTGGAGAGAAGCTATCTCAGAAACTGCTTGCTGTCGAGTGTATTCCACTCAGGGAGTTATAACGTTCTTCTCATGAGGCACAGTTTGAACACTGTTCCTGTAAAACCAAAAGAGTGATATTCGCAGCTCATTGAAGACTATGGCAAAAGGTGAAATGTCGTCCAAATAAAAACAGAAAGGAGCAATGGAGAAAACTGCTCTCTGACATATCCATTCTTTTCACAGTTTTAAAGCTTACTCTTCATTTGCCAGTTTGAAAGTCTCTCTTTGAGGGTTCTGCGAAGGGATACTAAGTGGCGACAGGAGGCCTGTATGAGGCAAGGAAATGTCTTCCAGCGAAAATCGGAGACTAACTTTCTGCCCACCGCTTTTGTGATGTTTGTGTTCATCTCATAGAATTAAATCATTCTTTGGATTGAGCAGTTTGAAATCACTGTTTCTGTGGAATCTGAGAAAGGACATTTGGAAAGGCTTTTAGAATATCCTGAAAAAGAAACAACCTCAGAGAGAAACCACAAGGAAAGAAGGAAGCTTTCTGTGAAACTGTTGTGTGTCACCTGAATTCCGCTGACACAGTTAGGCTTGTCTTTTCATTCAGCTGTATCATAACACTGTCTTTGTTTAGACTGTGAAGGGATATTCTGGAGGGCTTTGAGGATTATAGTGAGAAAGGAAATGTCTTCAGAGGAAAAGTGGAGAGAAACTTTCTGAGGAGCTTCTTTGTCATGTGTGCATTCCACTCACTGAAATATACCTTTCTTCTCCTAGAGGATTCTGGACTCCGTTTTGGAGAAAAAGCTACCAAGAGATATTCGGGAATAGAGCGACGACTATGGTGAAAAAGGAAATATCCTCAGACAAATACTGGAAAGAAGATTTCTGCGAAACTCCTATGTGTTAGACATTTTTTTATCTCACATATTTAAAACTTTATTTATATTATGCAGTCTGGAAACTCCCTCATGCACGGATCTGTGAAGGGACTTTTGGGAGCACATTCAGGCCTACGATTAAAGAGGAGATGTCTTCAGGTAAAAACTGGATAGAAGCTTGCTGAGTAACTAACTTTTAGCTGCAAGGCTAAAAGCAAAACTGCAAATTTATTATTTGGTCATCTAGCTTCAGGGAAGAAGGTGTGCAAGAGAGGTCTGTCGGCCTCCGGCAAAGGAGGCCGAGAGCATCTCCCACTAGAGCTCTCAGGCGGAATTACTGTTGCAGTCCCAACAAGAATGGGGGCTGAGGAAGCCCGCACTGCGCATCTGCCAGGAGCGGCTTTTCTAGGAGTGAAAGGTCAATAGTTGGGGAACGGATGTGTTGGGGAGCGTGAGGGGCTCCACAGGTGCCACCAGGAAAATCTTGGTCTCTTCGGATTGACATCACCTGGTGCATGCCTGATTGGTCTGCACATTCCTGGGTGCCGGCTACATTTTCTCGCACACAGGAAAAGTTGATGATTAAGAACCCGGAAGTGCGCCATCTTGCCTCCGTTCGTCCAAACAGTCCAACATTTTATTGATAATAGTGATAAGGGGGTGCCATGATCTGTCTGGCTACATCCTGATGTTAAGGAGCGTTGTTAAGGTCATAACCTATGGTTGGGATTTGGACATACACATGAAGAAGCATTTGGTTGAAGGTGACGTGAGTGATTTCTTGAATCTTGGCACAGAGAAATTTGATCAAAATGGGGGCAAAACATAAAATAAGGCACAGTATTACTAGAAGAATGAGGAATGGAAACTTTCGTTGGAAGGATAGTCCTCGCAAGGCTGGGCAGTATGAGATAGTTCAGAAAATTTAGTAAGTTTGAGGCGAGTGGGGGAAAGCCAAACTGATTTCCACTTATTGCTTTCGGTATGGGCCCTTTTTAGCTGGGAATGAGGAACGAGTGCGCAAAGTAATTGTTGCCCAGGCAGCAATTAAGGAGTGGAGTTTTTCGTGGAGTAGATGGCTTTTCGTCAACTCCTACTACAGAGATATTGGATGGAAGGACAGGTCCAGAGAAGGACGGCAAAACAGAATAAGTAGCCCTGCTGTCGATTAAAAAATTGTCTTACCCACTACCAGGAGAGTTACCCGTGGTTCAGCAACGGTGTTGGAGGTCCCCGAGTCTCAGCACCTTCAGTTATCATCGTCCAAATGTAGGGGCTGGAAGGAGCTCCCAGAATCCTGGGAAAGGGGGTCACGTTGAGACGTGGCAACTGTTCTCAGGGTGGGGCAATCAGACTTCCAGTGTCCTTCCTGTTGGCAAGCAGGACAGGGGGTTGCTAGTGGACGAGGATTAGGACATTCACTGGCCCAATGTCCTGACGCCTTGCACTTATAGCAAGGCTGCGTTGGGGCTCGGGGACGTCGTGGAGAGTTGTTGGCATAGTGTCCTGCCTTTCCACACATCTAGCAGGCTCCTTTTGTAGCCCTGGAATCTGCGGGGTGTGTGCTCTCTGGTCTGGGATTACGACTGGGCTGTAAAGCCACCACTAGGAGCTGCACCTTCTGTTCAAGGCGAACCTGCCGCTGTGCCTCAGCTGTCTCCTCTCTGGAGTTGTAGAGCTTAAAGACTAATTTAACTAGGTTTTGTATTGATGTCCGAGGACCATCCTCTCTCTTTTGAAGCTTTTTACGAATGTCAGGAGCTGATTGAGAAATGAAATAAGACGCCAAAATGGTGGTCCCTGTGGGGGAGGCCGGATCTAACCGGGTATATTGGGTTAGAACCTCAGTCAGCCTATTTAAGAATGCGGCTGGATTTTCTTCTGGTTCTTTTAATTTGTTACAAATACAGTTTTGTTTGAGGCTGCTTGCATAAGAGCCAACAAACACTGGACCATTATGTCTCGCCTACGGCACCCAGGCTAGCCTACTTGGTAGTCCCAGTCTGGGTCTGCTGAGGGGACAGCTGGCTCCTCTAGTGGAATGGCGGCATCAGTTAAATGTAATAGTTTGGTGGGCTGCCTGGCGGCCGCTAAGATGCGCTCTTGCTCCTCAGGGTTTAGGGTAGAAGTTATGATAACCTGGAGGTCATGCCAAGTTAAGTCATAGGCCTGATAAAGATACCTGAATTCCTTTATGTATATGGAAGAATTAGCTGATAAATCACCTAAACGCTTCTCAATTTTGGAAAGGTCGGCCAGTGAAAAAGAGACATGTACTGTGACTACCCCCTCTGCCCCAGCTACCTCTTGCAAAGGTGCTAACACTGTAGGAGGGTGTGGGGCAGGAATGGAGGCATCAGCAGGGCACTTAGAGCGTGTGTGGGCAGTAACAGGCGACTCAAGACAGCCAGTTCGGTGCCCCGAAGGAGGCACAGGACCGAATGGATTACTAGTAGATAAAGAAGAGGAAGGAAGCGTCTGGACGGGGAAAGAAGAAGGAGTGTAGGGCGGGGGTGAGGGTACAGAGAGAGAAGGAAACCCTATATCATCCGGCTGAACAGAAAGGATTAAGGACTCCTCTTTTTCAGGTTCCTGCGAGCCTGCGTCCTTGGCCATCATAACCTGGACAAAGAACACCGGCTACACAATTCGGGACGAGAATGTAAGGCCCAAAAGCCTTGTATGTAATTAATTTTGGACCAATTGCCTAGCAGCTGGCTGAAATTGCTGAGGTCGATCAGAACATTGTAGTCTAAGGTTCCCTCTGGTGTCCACTGAGACTGAATGTATATTTTGTATTGGGGCCACGCCACAGTGGAAAGAAAAATTAACTGCTGTAAGGTTTTTAAATTGGGTAGGAGGCACCCTAAAGGGGTGCTCTTTAGAAATTTGAACTGGGGGTTTCCCATTTGTTTCCTCTTTATTTACACAATGGAGATCTCTAACTGGCTTCAAAGCGTCCTTTGAAATTACCAGAGACAAACTGGTGGCTCTTAGAGCCAAGGTGGAGATTACCTTCAGGCAACTGATGTCTCTGTCCTGAATGGGTCTCCCTAGCCGCTTGGTGGCTCGAAAGTAGGCCTCGGACCTGCGCAGGATTTTTGGCTGAGGGAGGTAAAAGGAGACAAGGGCACTTAGCATAGTGAGGCCATGAGAGTGAGGAAAGCGGGTCTCAGGTCCTGGTCCATCTGTGGCGTGGGAGCAGTAGGAGGTTCCTCAACCCTTAAAGGCCTGAGGAAGGGTCTCCTCCCATGTTCAGTACCAACTGATTTGTTTTTCTAAGACCACCTGAGAGAGCAAAAAAGAATCAGCGACTAGGCAAGGCTAAAAGCAAAACTATAAATTTAATCTTTGGTCATCTAGCTTCAGAGAAGAAGGTGTGCAAGGTGAGGTCTGTCGTCCTCTGGCCGAGAGAGTTGCCCAATAGAGCTCTCGGGCGGAGTTCCTGATGCAGTCCTAACAAGAATGGGGGCTGAGGAAGCCCGCACTACGCGTCTACCGGGAGCGGCTTTTCTAGGAGTGGAAGGGCAATAGGTGGGGCACGGATATGTCTGGGAGGAGTAGGGGCTCCACAGGTGCCACCAGGTAAATTTGGTCTCTTCAGATTGACATCACCTGGTGCATGCCTGAATGGTCTGCACCTTCCTGTGAGCCGGCTACATTTTCGCATGCACGGGAAAACTTGATGATGAAGAACCCGGAAGTGCGCCATCTTGCCTCCATTTGTCCAAATAGAAGCTTTCTGTGAAACTGCTCTGTGTCGTCTTAATTCCTCTCACTCAGTTAAGTCTATCCATTCATTGAGCAGTTTTCTCACCCCGTGTATGTTTATCGGGTGATGGTATATTCGGGAGCACTTTTGGCTTACGGTGAAAAAGGAAATATGCACAGACCGAAACTGGAGGGAAGCTTTCCGAGGATCTGCTTTGTGACGTGTGCATTCCAGTCACAGTGTTATACCTCTCCACTCATACAGCGTCAGGTCAACCCTTTTGGAGAAACAGGTACCAGGTGATATTCAGGAGCATGCTGATGCCGATGGAGAAATGGGAAATAGCCTCAAACAAAAACTGGAAAGAAACTTTCCAGAAAACTATACAGTGGCATGTGTAATCATCTCAGATAGATAAAGCTTTCTTTACATTATGCACCCTGGGAACTGTCATGGACGGATCCACGAAGGGACCATTGGGAGCACATTCTGGACTATGATGAGAAAGATAATATCTTCAGATAAAAACTGGAAGGAAGATATCTGTGAATCTGTTTTTTGCTAGGTTTATTCATCTCACCTAGATGAAGCTTTCTTTACATTACACACCTTGGTAACTCCCTCATGGATGGATCCGTGAAGGAATATTTGGGATCACATTCATGCCTATCGTGAAATACGAAATATAGTCAGATAAAAACTGGAGAGAAGCTTTCTGACAAACTGCTTGGTGATGCACATTACACTCAGGGAGTTATAATTTTCTTTTGATAAGGCACAGTTTGAAAACTGTTCCTGTAAAACCAAAAGAGTGATACTCGGAGCACATTGAAGACTATGGCAAAAAGTAAAATGTCGTCCAATAAAAAACAAAAAGAAGCACTCGAAGAAACTGCTCTCTGACATGCCCATTCTTTTCACAGCATTAAAACTTACTCTATATTTCTCAGTTTGAAAGGCGGTGTTTGAGGGTTTTGATAAGGGATAGTAAGTGGCAACCGGAGGCCTGTGTGAGAAAAGGAAATGTCTTCCATCGAAAATTGGAGAGAAGCTATCTCCGCAACACTTTTGAGATGTTTGTATTCATCTCATAGAGTTAAATCATTTTTTGGATTGAGCAGTATGAAATCACTGTTTAAGTGGAACCTGAGAAAGGACATTTGTAAACGATCTTCAGAATATCCTGAAAAAGAAATAACCTCAGAGAGAAACCAGAAAGTATCTCTCTGTGAAACTGCTCTATGTCACGTGAATTCCGCTCCCACAGTTAAGCTTCCCTTCCCTTTTCATTGAGCTGTACCATAACAGAGTTTTGGTTTAGTCTGCAAAGGGATACTCTGGAGGGCTTTGAGGCTTATGGTGAGAAAGGAAACTTCTTCAGATAGAGACTGGAGAGAAACTTTCTGAGGAGCTGCTTTGTGACGTGTGCATTCCACTCACAGAGATATACCATTCTTCACCTAGAGGATTATGGAATCCCTTTTGGAGAAAAAGATACCAAGAGATATTCGGGAGTAGAGTGACCAATATGGTGGAAAAGGGTATATCCTCAGACAAATATTGGAAAGAACACTTTTGTGAATCTGCTTTGTGTTAGATATATTTATTCATCTCTCATACTTAAAACATTAATTATATTATGCAGTTTGGACACTCCGTCATCCACAGATCCATGAAGGGACATTCGGGAGCACATCCAGGCCTACTGTGAAAGAGGAGATATCTTCAGATAAAAACGAGACAGAAGCTTTCTGAGAAACTATTTTGTGATATATGCATTCCACTCAGGCAGTTATATGTCTTTTCTCACAAGGCAGTGTTTAAACACTTTTTCTGAGAAACTGAAAAAGTAATATTTCGGAAGGCATTGAGGACTATGGCGAATAGTGAAATATACTGAAATAAAATCGAGGAAAAAGCTTTCCAAGAATCTGCTGTCTGATACGTGCGTTCACTTCACAGTGTTAATGCTGACTCTATGTTGCCCAGTTTCGAAACTCTCTCTTTGAAGTATCTATGAAGGGATATTTAGTGAGGTCTGGAGGCTTGTGGTGAGTGAGGATATGACTTCCGATGAAGCCTGCAGATAAAGGTTCTGAGCAACTGCTTTGCGCTGTGTGTTCGTCTCGTTGAGTTAAACCATTCTTTTGACTGAGCAGCTTGAAATGACTGTTTTTGTGGATTCTGAGGAAGGACATTTGAGAACGATCCTTAGATTATGGAGAAAGAAATATCCACAGGAAAAATCCAGTAGGAAGCTTTCTGTGAAACTGCTCTGTGTCGTCTTAATTCCTCTCGCTCAGCTAAGCCTCCCTTTTCATTGAGCAGTTTTCTAGCCCTGTGTATGTTTAGCATGTGATGGGCTATTTGGGAGCACTTTAAGGCTTACAGTGAAAAAGGAAATATGATGAGACCGAAAATGGAGAGAACCTTTCCAAGGAACTGCTTTGTGACATGTGCATTCCAGCCACAGTGATATACCTCTTTTAGGAAACAGGTACCAAATGATAATCGGGAGCATGTGGATGCCGATATTGAAAAGAGAAATAGCCTCAGAGAAAAACTGGAAAGAAGGTTTCTAGGAGACTACCCTGCGATATCTGTAATCATCTCAAATAGATAAAGCTTTCTTTACATTACGCAGCTTGGAAACTATCATGGACGGATCCATGAATGAACCTTCGGGAGCACATTTAGGACTATGGTGAAGAAGGAAATATCTTCAGATAAAAAGTAGAAAGAAGCATTCTCTGAATCTGCTTTTTGCTATGTTTATTCATCTCACAGAGATGAAGCTTTCTTTACATTACGCAGCTTGGAAGCTCCCACGTGGATGGATCCACGAAGGGATATTTGGGATCACATTCAGGCCTACAGTGAAATAGCAAATATAGTCAGATAAAAACTAGCTTTCTGAGAAACGGATTGGTGTCGTGTGCATTCCACAAAGGGAGTTATAACATTCTTCTTACAAGGCACAGTTTGAACACTGTTCTTGTAAAATGAAAAGACTGATATTCGGAGCATATTGAAGACTATGGCAAGAAGTGAAATGTCGTCCAATAAAAAACAGAAACAGCCACTGGAAGACACTACTCTCTAACATGTCCATTCTTTTCATTGGGTTAAAGCTTACTCTACGTTTCCCAGTTTGTAAGTCGTTCTTTGAGGGTTCTGTGAAGGGATTGTCATTGGTAACAGGAGGACTAAGTGAGGCAAGGAAATATCTTCCATTGAAAATTGGAGAGAACCTTTCTGGGCAACACTTTTGTGATGTTAGCATTAATCTCAGAGAGTTAAATCATTCCTTGGATTGAACAGTTTGAAATCACTGCTTCTGTGGAATCTGAGAAAGAACATTTGGAACCCTTTTTTAGAATACCCTGAAAAAGAAATATTCTCAAGGAAAATCCAGAAGAAAGCTTTCCTTGAAACTTCACTGTGCCACCTATATTCTGCTCACAGAGATAAGCTTCCCTTTTCATTGTTCAGTGTCATAATACTATTTTTGTTTAGTCTGTGAAGGGGTATTCTGGAGCGTTTTGAGGCTTATGTTGAGGAAGGAAACAACTTTAGACAGAAAGAGGAAAGCAGCTTTCTGCGGAGCTGCCTTGTGACATGTGCCTTCCCCTCACAGAAATTTACCCTTCTTATCATAGAGGATTCTGGAATTCCTTTTGGAGAAAAAGCTACCAGGAGACATTTGTTAATATAGGGATGGATATGGTGTAAAAAGAAATATCTTCAGACAAAAACTGGAAAGAACATATCTGTGAAACTGCTTTGGGTAACATATACTTATTCATCTTGCAGTTAAAACTTTTCTTATATTACACAGTTTGGAAACTCTCTCATGATCGGATCCATGAAGGGACATTCAGGAGCACATTCAGGCCTACGGTGAAAAAGGAGATATATTCAGATAAAAACTAGATAGAAGCTCTCTGAGAAACTCCTTTTGGTGTATGCATTCCACTCAGAGACTTACATCTCTTTTCTCAAAAGGCAGTGTTAGAATACTGTTCCTGTGAAACCGAAAAAGTGATATTTCGGGTCACATTGAGTACTATGGCGAATAATGAAATATACTGAAATAAAATCGAGGAAGAAGCATTCCAGGAATCTGCTCTCCGATATGTGCATTTACTTCACAAACTTAATGCTTACTCTATGTTGCCCCGTTAGGAAACTCTGTCTTTGAAGAATCTGTGAAGGGATATTTAGTGACACTCGGAGGCTTGTGGTGAATAAGGAAACGTCTTCCAATGAATCCTGCAGAGATACATTCTGAGCAAGTGCTTTGCCATGTGTATATTCATCGCATAAAATTATACGATTCTTTGGATTGAGCAGCTTGAAATCACTGTTTTTTTGGAATCTGAGAAAGGACATTTGGGAACGATCCTTAGAATATGGAGAAATAACTATCCACAGGTAAAATCCAGAAGGAAGCTTTCTGTGAAACTGCTCAGTGTCATCTGAATTCCTCTCACTCAGATAAACCTCTCTACTCATTGAGCAGTTTTCTACCCCTGTGTATGTTTAGCGTGTGATGGGATAATCGGGAGCACTTTGAGGCTAACTGTCAAAAAGGAAATATGTTTAGACTGAAACTGGAGAGAAGCTTTCCGAGGAACTGCTTTGTGACATCTGCATTCCAGTCACAGTGTTATACCTCTCTTCTCATACAGCGTCAGGGAAAACCTTTTGGAGAAACAGGTACCAAGTGATATTTGGGAACATGTTGATGCCAATGGTGAAAAGGGAACTAGCCTCAGAAAAAAACTGGAAAGAAGCTTTCTAAGAAACTACTCTGTGATATGTGTCCCAAGTGGTATTGTTGAGAATGTTGATGCCATTGGTAAAAAGGGAATTAGCCTGAGACAAAACCTCGAAAGATGCTTTCTAGGATACTATTCTGTGATATGTGTAATCATCTCACATGGATAAAGCTTTGTTTGCATTACACAGCTTGAAAACTGTCATAGACGGATCCATGAAGACACCTTCGGGATCACATTCAGGACTATCAGGAAAAAGGAAATATCTTCAGATAAAAACCTTAAAGAAGATTTCTGTGAATCTGCTTTTGGCTTTGTTTATTCATCTCACATAGATGAAGATTTCTTTACATTACGCAGATTGAAAACTCCCTCATGGATGAATCCGCGAATGGATATTTGGGAACACATTTTGGCCTATGGTGAAATAGCATACATAGTCAGATAAAAACTGCAGATGAATTTTTGAGAAAGTGCTGGGTGATGTGTGCATTCTACTCGGGGAGTTATAACTTTCTTCTCTTAAGGCACAGTTTGAATTCTGTTATCGTAAAACCAAAAGAGTGATATTTGGAGCACATTGAAGACTATGGCAAAAAGTGAAATGTCGTCCCATAAAAAGCAGAAAGAAGCAGTCGCAGAAACTGCTCTCTGACATGTCCATTCTTTTTCACAGGGTTGAAGCTTACTCTATATTTCCCTGTTTAAAAGTCGGTCTTTGAGGGTTCTGGGAAGGGATAGTAAGTCGCACCCGGATGCCTGTGTGAGGCAAGGAAATGCCTACCATCGAAAATCAGACAGAATCCTTCTGAGCAAGTCTTTTCTGATGCTTGCA
This sequence comes from Piliocolobus tephrosceles, assembly GCF_002776525.5. NCBI lineage: Eukaryota > Metazoa > Chordata > Mammalia > Primates > Cercopithecidae > Piliocolobus > Piliocolobus tephrosceles. Next base: position 71,473,323 of record NC_045437.1, read on the forward strand.
TTCATCTCATAGCGTTAAATTATTCTTTGGATTGAGCAGTTTGAAATCACTGTTTCTGTGGAATCTGAGAAGGGACATTTGGAAACGCTCTTTAGAATATCCTAAAAAAAGAAATAACCTCAGAGAGAAATCAGAAGGAATCTTTCTGTGAAACTGCTCTGTGTCACGTGAATTCCACTCACACAGTTAAGCTTCTCTTTTCATTGAACTGTATCATAACACTGTTTTTGTTTAGACTGAGAAGGGATAATCTGGAAGGACTTGAGACTTATGGTGAGAAAGGGAACGTCTTGAGATAGAAACTGAAGAGAAGCTTTCTGATGAGCTGCTTTGTGACGTGTGCATTCCACTCACAGAAATATACCTTTCTTCTCCTAGAGGATTCCAGAAACTTTTTTCTAGAAAAAACTGCAAAACAGACATTCGGGAGTATACGGAATGCTATGGTGAAAAAGAAAATATCCTCAGACAAAAAATGGCAAGAAGATTTCTGTGAAAGTGCTTTGTGTTAGATACATTCATTCATCTCGCATAGTTAAAATTATATTTCACCGTGTGGAAACTCCGTCTTGCACATATCTGTGAAGGGAAGTTCCAGAGCACATTCAGGCCTACAGGGAAGGAGGAGATATCTTCAGATAAAAACTGGATAGAAGCTTTCTGAGAAACTGTTTTGTGATGCATGCATTCCACTCAGGGAGTTATACCACTTTTCTCACAAAGCATTGTTTGAACACTGTTCATGTGAAACCGAAAATGTGATATTTCGGATTGCATTGAGGACTAGGGCGAATAGTGAAATATACTGAAATAAAATAGAGGAAGAAGCGTTCCAGGAATCTGCTCTCTGATGCGTGCATTCACTTCACAGAGATAATGCTTACTCTATGTTGCCCAGTTTCAAAACTCTGTCTTTGAAGAATCTGTGAAGGGATGTTTAGTGATGCCCAGAGGCTTGTAGTGAGTGAGGAAACGTCTTGCAATGAAACCTGCAATGAAGCATTGTGAGCAACTTCTTTGCAATGTGTGTATTCTTCTCATAGAGTTAAACCATTCTTTGGACTTGGCACCTTGAAAGCTTTGTTTTTGTGGAATCTGAGGAAGAACATTAGGGAATGATCCTTAGAATATGGAGAAAGAAATATTGTCAGGTAAAATCCTGAAGGAAGCTTTCTGTGAAACTGCTCTGTGTCATCTTAATTCGTCTCACTCAGACAAGCCTGTCTTTTCACTGAGCAGTTTTCTAGCCCTGTGTATTTTTAGCATGTACGGGATATTTGGGAGCACTTTGAGGCTAACGTAGAAAAAGGAAATATGTTCAGACCGAAACTGGAGAGAAGCTTTCTGAGGAACTGCTTTGTGATGTGTGCTTTCCAGTCACAGTGGTATAACACTCTTCTCATACAGCATCAGGAAAACCCTTTTGGAGAAACAGGTACCAAGTAATATTCAGAAGCATGTTGATGCCGATGGTGAAAAGTGAAATAGCCTAAGATAAAAACTGGAAAGAATCTTTCTTAGAAACTACTCTCTGATATGTGTAATCATCTCACATAGATAAAGCTTTCTTTACATTACACAGCTTAAAAACTGTCTTTGACAGATCCACGGAGGGACTTTCGGGAACACTTTCCAGACTATGTTGAAAAAAGAAATATCTTCAGATAAAAACTGGAAAGAAGCTTTCTGTGAATCAGCTTTTTGCTACATTTGTTCATCTCACATAGATGAAGCTTTCTTCACATTACGCAGCTGAGAAACTCCCTCGTGGATGGATCCGCGAGGGGATATTTGGGATCACATTGAGGCCTATGGTGAAATAGCAAATATACTCAGATAAAAACTGGAGAGAAGCTTTCTGAGAAACTGCTTTGTGACGTGTGCATTCCATTCACAGTTTTATACCTCTCGTCTCATGCAGCATCGGGGAAATCGTTTTGGAACCACAGGTACCAAGTGATATTCGGAAGCATGTTGATGCCAAAGGTGAAAAGGGAAATAGCCTCAGACAAAAACTGGAAAGAAGCTTTCTAGGAAACTACTCAGTGATATGTGTAATCATCTCACATAGATAAAGCTTCCTTTATATTGCGCAGCTTGAAAACTGCCATGGACGGATCTACGAAGGGACTTTCGGGAGGACATTCTGGATTATGGTGACAAAGGAAATATCTTCAGATAAAAAGTGCAAAGAAGCTTTATGTGAATCTGCTTTTTGCTATGTTTATTCATCTTACAGAGATGAAGCATTCTTTACATTATGCAGCTGGGAAACTCTCTGGTGGATGGATCCTCAAAGGGATATTTGGGATCACATTCGGGCCAATGGTGAAAGAGCAAATCTAGTCAGATAAAAACTGGACAGAAGCTTTCTGAGAAACTGCTTGATGATGTGCGCATTCCACTGATGGAGTTATAACTTTTTTCTCTTAAGGCACAGTTTGAACACTGTTCTTGTAAAACCAAAGAGTGATATTCGGAGCACATTGAAGACTAAGGCAAAAAGTGAAATATCGCCCAATAAAAACCTGAAAGAAACACTCAAAGAAACTGCTCTCTGACATGTTCATTCTTTTCACAGGGCTAAGCTGACTCTACATTTCCCTGTTTGAAAGTCAGTCATTCAGCTTTATGTAAAGAGATAGTAAGTGGTGACCGGAGGCCTGTGTGAGGTTAGGAAATGTCTCCCACTGAAAATCGGAGAGAAGCTTTCCTGGCAACTATTTTCTCTTGTTTGTATCCATCTCATAGCGTTAAATCATTCTTTGGATTGAGCTTTTTGAAATCACTGTTTCTGTGGATTCTGAGAAAGGACATTTGGAAATGCTCTTTAGAATATCCTGAAAAAGAAATAACCTCAGAGAGAAACCAGAAGGAACCTTTCTGTAAAACTGCTCTGTGCCACGTGAATTCTGCTCACACACTTATGCTTCTCTTTTCATTGGGTTGTATCATAACACTGTTTTTGTTTAGTCTGTGAAGGGATATTCTTGAGCGCTTTGAGGCTTACCGTAAGAAAGGATACGTCTTCCGGGAGAAACTGGAGGGAAGCTTTCTGAGAAACTACTTTGTGATGTATGCATTCCAATCAGGGAGTTATACCACTTTTCTCACAAGGCAGTGTTAGAACACTATTCCTGTTAAACCGAAAAAGTGATATTTCGGAACACATTGAGGACTGTGGCGAGTAGTGAAACATACTGATATAAAATCGTGGAAGAAGCGTTCCAAGAATCTGCTCTCTGATATGTGCATTCAGTTCACAGAGCTATTGCTTACTCTATGTGGCCCAGTTTCGAAACTCTGTCTTTGAAGAATCTGTGAAAGGATATTATTGACACCCGGAGGCCTGTGGTGAGCAAGGGAATGTCTTACGATGAAACCTGCAGAGAATCGTTCTGAGCAACTGCCTTGCGATGTTTGTATTCGCCTCCTAGAGTAAAACCATTCTTTGGATTGAGCAGCTTGAAATCACTGTTTTTGTGGATCTGAGGAAGGACATTTGGGAACAATCTTTAGAATATGGAGAGAGAAATATTCTCAGGTAAAATCCAGAAGGAAGCGTTCTGTGAAACTGCTCTGTGTCATCTTAATTCCTCTCACTCAGATAAGCCTCTCTTTTCATTGTGCAATTTTCTAGCCCTGTGTATGTTTAGCGTGTGGTGGGATATTCGGGAGCACATTGAGGCTAACGGTGAAAAAGGAAATATGTTCAGACCGAAACTGGAGAGAAGCTTTCTGAGGAACTGCTTTGTGATGTGTGCATTCCAGTCACAGTGTTATACCTCTATTCTCATATAGCGTCGTGGATACCCTTTTGGAGAAACAGGTACCAAGTTATATTCGGCAGCATTTTCATGCTGATGGTGAAAAGGGAAACAGCCTCAGAGAAAAACTGGAAAGAAGCTTTCTAGGAAAATACTGTGTGATATGTGTAATCATCTAGATAAATATATCTTTAGCTACATAGATAAAGCTTTCTTTACATTATGCAGCTTGGAAACTGTCATGGAGGGATCCACGAAGGAAACTGTGGGAGCACATTCTCGACTGTTGTGAAAAAGGAAATATCTTCAGATAAAACCTGGAAAGAAGCTTTCTGTGAATCTGCTTTTTGCTCTGTTTATTCATCTCACATATATGAGCATTCTTTACATTACGCAGCTTGGAGACTCCCTTGTGATGGATCCACGAACGGATATTTGGGATCACATTCGGGCCTATGGTGAAACAGGAAATGTAGTCAGATAAAAACTGGAGAGAATATTTCTAAGAAACTGCTTGGTGATGTGTGCATTCCACTCTGGAAGTTGTAACTTTCTTCTCATAAGGCACCGTTTGAACAGTGTTCCTGTAAAAGCAAAAGAGTGATATTCAGAGCATATTGAAGACTATGGCAAAAAGTGAAATGTCGTGAATAAAAAACAAAAAGAAGCACTCGAAGAATGACTTTGATGAGATAAGAAATGAAGGCTTCTGTCCATCAAACTTCTCAGAGCTAAAAGAGGAATTACGTACCCAGCGCAAAGAAACTAAAAATCTTGAAAAAAGAATGGAAGAATTGATAGCTACAATAATTAATGCAGAGAAGGTGATAAATGAAATGACAGAGATGAAAACCATGACACGAGAAATACGTGACAAATCCACAAGCTTCAGTAACCGACTTGATCAACGGGAAGAAAGAGTATCAGCGATTGAGGACCAAGTGAATGAAATTAAGCGAGAAGAGAAACCAAACAAAAAAGAAGAAAAAGAAATGAACAAAGCCTGCAAGAAATATGGGATTATGTAAAAAGACCAAATCTACATCTGATTGGGGTGCCTGAAAGTGAGGGGGAAAATGGAACCATGTTGGAAAACCCTCTTCAGGATATCATCCAGGAGAAGTTCCCCAAACTAGTAGAGCAGGCCAAAATTCAAATTCAGGAAATACAGAGAACACCACAAAGATAATCCTCGAGAAGAGCAACT
>NC_045437.1:71478396-71478718 GCF_002776525.5 Piliocolobus tephrosceles
AAGCTTAACTGTGTGAGCAGAATTCACGAGACACAGAGCAGTTTCACGGAAAGCTTCCTTGTAGTTTCTCTCTGAGGTTATTTAGTTTTTAGGATATTCTAAAGAGCTTTTCCCAGTGTCCTTTGTCAGATTTTCCAGAAACAGTGATTTCCAACTGCTCAATACAAACAATGATGTATCTCTATGAGATAAAAACAAAAGTCACAAAAGAGTTGCGCAGAAAGGTTCTCTCCAATTTCCAATGGAGGACTTTTCCTTAGTCGACACAAACCTGCGGCTGCCAATTAATATCCCTTTGCAGAACCCTCAAAGAACGACTTTC
>NC_045437.1:71478818-71485432 GCF_002776525.5 Piliocolobus tephrosceles
CTTTTTGCCATAGTCTTCAATGTGCTCCGAATAGCACTCTTTTGGTTATACAGGAACAGTGTTCAAACTGTGCCTTATGAGAAGAAACTTAAATCTCCCTGAGAGGAATGCACACATTACCAAGCAGTTTCTCAGAAAGCTTCTCTCCAGTTTTTATCTGATTATATTTCCTATTTCACCTTACGCCCAAATGTGATCCCAAATAACCCTTTGTGGATCTATCCTCAAGGGAGTTTCTGAGCTGTGTAATGTAAAGAAAGCTTCATCTATGTGAGATGAATAAACAAAACAAAAAGCAGATTCACAAAAAGCTTCTGTCCAGGTTTTATCTGAAGATATGTCCTTTTTCACCATAGTCCTAAATCTCTTCTCAAAGGTCCCTTAGTGGATCCGTCCATGACAGATTCCAAGCTGCGTAATGTAAAGAAAGCTTTATCTATGAGATAAGATTACACATTTCACAGAGTAGTTTCCTAGAAAGTTTCTTTCCAGTTTTTGTCTGGGGCTGTTTCCCATTTCTCCATCAGCATCAACATGCTCCAGAATATCACCTGCTACCTCTTTCTCCAAAAGGGTTTCCCTGACATTGTTTGAGAAGAGAGGTATAACACTGTGACTGGACTGCACACGTCACAAAGCAGTTCCTCGGAAAGCTTCTTTCCAGTTTCAGTCTGAGTGTATTTCCTTTTTCACCATAAGTCTCAAAGTCCTCCGGAATATCCCATCACACACTAAGCATTCACAGGGCCAGAAGCCTGCTCAATGAAAAGAGAGGCTTACCTGAGCGAGAATAATTAAGATGACACAGAGCAGTTTCACAGAAAGCTTCCTTGTGGATTTTACCTGTGAATATTTCCTTCCTCATATTTTAAGGATCGTTCCAATGTGTCCTTCCCCAGACTCCATAAAAACAGTGATTTCAAGCTGCTCAATCCAAAGAATTGTTCAACACTAGGAGATGAATACACACATCGCAAATCAGTTGCTCAGAACATTTCTCTGCAGGTTTCCACGGAAGACATTTCCTCGCTCACCACAAGCCTCCGGGCATCACTAAATGTCCCTTCACAGATTCTTCAAAGACAGAGTTTCAAAACTGGGCAACATAGAGTAAGCATTAGCTCTGTGATGGTGAATATACATATCAGAGAGGAGATTCTTGGAACGCTTCCTCCTCGATTTTATTTCAATATATTTCACTATTCGTCATAGTCCTTAATGCGTTACAAAATTTCATTTTTTCGGTTTCACAGGAACAGTGTTCAAACACTGACTTGTGAGAAAAGAGTTTTAACTCCCTGAGTGGAATGCATACAATACAAAGTAGTTTCTCCTGGAACTTCTATCCAGTTTTTATCTGAAGATATCTCCTCTTTCACTGCAGGCCTGAACATGCTCCTGAAAGTCCCTTCACTGATCTGTACGTGACAGAGTTTCCAAACTATGTAATGATATTAAGGTTTTAACTATGTGAGACGAATAAATATATCTAACACAAACCAGTTTCACCGAAATCATCTTTCCTGTTTTTGTCTGAGGATATTTCCTTTTTCACCATATTCATCGCTATACTCCCGAATATCTCTTGGTAGCTTTTTCTCTAAAAGGGATTCCGGAATCATCTAGGAGAAGAAAGGTATATTTCCATGAGTGGAATGCACATGTCACAAAGCAGCTCCTCAGAAAGCTTCTCTCCAGTTTTTATCTGAAGATGTTTCCTTTATCACCGTATGCCTAAAAGCGCTCCAGAGTATCCCTTTGCAGACTAAAGCAAAACAATGTTATGATACAGCTCAATGAAAAGAGAAGCTTAACTGTGTGCACGGAATTCTCGTGACACAGAGCAGTTTCACAGAAAGCTTTCTTCTGGTTTCTCTCTGAGGTTATTTCTCTTTCAGGATATTCTAAAGAGCATTTCCAAATACCCTTTCTCAGATTCCACAGAAACAGTGATTTCAAACTGCACAATCCAAAGAATGATTTAACCCTATGAGATGAATGCAAACATCACAAAAGCGGTGCGCAGAATGCTTCTTTCCGATTTTCGATGTAAGACATTTTCTTGCCTCACACAGGCCTCTGGTTGCCACTTATTATCCATTCTCAGAACCCTAAAGACCGAGTTTGAAACTGGCAAATGTAGAGTAAGCATTAATCTGTGAATAGAATGGACATGACAGAGAGCAGTTTCTTCGAGTGCTTCTTTCTGTATTTTATTGGATGACATTTCACTTTTTGCCATAGTCCTCAATGTGCTCCGAATATCACTCTTTTGGTTTTACAGGAACTGTGTTCAAATTGTGCCTTATGAGAAGATAGTTACAACTCCCTGAGTGGAATGCACACATCACTAAGCAGTTTCTCAAAAAGATTCTCTCCAGTTTTTATCTGACTCTATTTGCTGTTTCACCATATGCCCGAATGTGATCCAAAGTATTTCTTCATGGATCCATCTATGAGGGTGTTTTCCAGCTGCGTAATGTAAAGAACCTTCATCTATCTGACATGAATAAACATAGCAAAAAGCAGATTCACAGAAAGCTTCTTACCAGTTTTTATCTGAAGATATTGCCTTTTTCAACCTAGTCTTGCATGTGCTCCTGAAGGTCCCTTTGTGGATCCGTCCATGACAGTTTCCAAGGTGCGTAATGTAAAGAAAGCTTTACTATGTGAGATGCTTACACATATCACAGTGTAGTTTCCTACAAAGCGTCTTTCCAGTTTTTGTCTGAGGCTATTTCCGTTTTTCACCATCGGCATCAACATGCTCCCGAATATCACATGATACCTGTTTTTCCAAAAGGCGTTCCCCGATGCTGTATGAGAAGAGAGGAATAACATGGTGACTGGAATGCACAAGTCACAAAGCAGTTCCTCGGAAAGCTACTCTCCAGTTTCCATCTGAAAATAATTCCTTTTTCACCGTTAGCCTCAAAGTGCTCCTGAATATCCCATCACACGCTAAACATACACAGGGTTACAAAACTGCTCAATGAATAGAGAGGCTTAACTGAGCGAGAGGAATGACGATGACATGGGGCCATTTCATAGAAAGCTTCCGACTGGATTTTTCTGGGGGATAATTCTTTCTCCATATTCTGAGGACTGTTCCCAAAGGTCCTTACTCAGATGCCACAAAAAGAATGATTTCGAGCTGCTCAATCCAAAGAATTGTTTAACTCTTTGAGACGAATACACACATCGCAAAGCAGTTGCTCAGAATGTTTCTCTGCAAGTTTCATCGGAAGACGTTACCTTCTCAACCCAAGCCTCCGGGCGTCACTACATATCTTTCACAGATTATTCAAAGACAGAGTTTTGAAACTGGGCAACATAGAGTAAGCATTAACACTGTGAAGTGAATGCACATATCACAGAGCAGATTCTTGGAACGCTTCTTCCTCGATTATATTTCAGTATATTGCACTATTCACCATAGTCCCCAATGTGAACCGAACTATTACTTTTTCGGTTTCACAGGTACAGTGTTCAAACACTGCCTTGTGAGAAAAGAGGTATCACTCCCTCAGTGGAATGCATACATCACAAAGTAGTTTCTCAGAAAGCTTCTATCCAGTTTCTATCTGAAGATATCTCCTCTTTCACTGTAGGCCTGAATGTGCTCCCGAATGTCCCTTCACAGCTCTCTGCCTGATGGAGTTTCCAAACTGGGTAATATAATTAAAGTTTTAACTATGTGAGATGAATAAATATATCTAACACAAAGCAGGTTCACAGAAATCTTCTTTCCAGTTTTGTCTGAGGATATGTCCTTTTTCACCATAGTCGTCATTGTACCCCCGAATATCTCTTGGTAGCTTTTTCTCCAAAAGGGAATCTGGAATCCTCTATGAGAAGAAAGATATATTTCTGAGAGTGGAATACACACATTACAAAGCAGCTCCTCAGAAATTTTCTCTCCAGTTTCTAACTGAAGTCATTCCCAATCTCACCGTAAGCCTCAAAGCACTCCTGAATATCCCATGGCAGACTAAACAAAAACAGTGTTATGATACAGCTCAATGAAAAGAGAAGCTTAACTGTGTGAGTGGAATTCACGTGACACAGAGCAGTTTCACGGAAAGCTTCCTTCTGGTTTCTCTCTGAGGTTATTTCTTTTTTGGGATACTCTAAAGAGCGTTTCCAAATGTCCTTTCACAGATTTCCCAGAAACAGTGATTTCAAACTGCTCAATCCATAAAATGATTTAACTCTATTAGACAAATACAAACATTTCAAAAGAGTTGCGCAGGAAGCTTCTCTCTGATTTTCAATGGAAGACATTTCCTTGCCTCACACAGGCATCTGTTTGCCGCTTACTATCGCTTCACAGAACCCTCAAAGACTGACTTTCAAACTGGGAAGTATAGAGTAAGATTTAATCCTGTGAAAAGAATGGACATGTCAGAGAGCAGTTTCTTCAAGTGCTTCTTTCTGTTTTTTATCGGACAACATTTCACTTTTTGCCCTAGTCTTCAATGTGCGCAGAATATCACTCTTTTGGTTTTACAGGAACAGTGTTCAAACTGTGCCTTATGAGAATAAAGTTATAACTCCCTGAGTGGAATGCACACATCCCCAAGCAGTTTCTCAGAAAGCTTCTCTCCAGTTTTTATCTGACTATAATTCCTCTTTCACCATAGGCCCGAAGGTGATCCCAAATATCCCTTGGCAGATCCATCCACGAGGGAGTTTCCAAGCTGCCTAATGTAAAGTAAGCTTCATCTACGTGAGATGAATAAACATAGCAAAATGAGATTCACAGAAATCTTCTTTCCAGTTTTAATCTGAAGATATTTTCTTTTTCACCGTACTCCAGAATGTGCTCCCAAAGGTCCCTTCATGGATCCGTCCATGAGAGTTTCCAAGCTGCGTAATATAAAGGAAGCTTTATCTATGTGAGATGACTACACTTATCACACAGTAGTTTCCTAGAAAGCTTCTTTCCTGTTTTTGTCTGAGGCTATTTCCCTTTTCACCGTCGGCATCAACCTTCTCACGAATACCACTTGGTACCTGTTTCTCCGAAAGGGTTCCCCGATATTGTATGAGAAGAGAGGTATTACACTGTGACTGGAAAGCACACGTCACAAAGCAGTTCCTCGGAAAGCTTCTCACCAGTTTCGGTCTAATCATATTTCCTTTTTCACCGTTAGCCTCAAAGTGCTCCCTAATATCCCATCACACGCTAAACATACACAGGGCTAGAAAACTGCTCAATGAAAAGAGAGGCTTATCTGAGTGAGAGGAATTATGACGACACAGAGCAGTTTCACAGAAAGCTTCCCTCTGGATTTTACCTGATGATATTTCTTTCTCCATATTCTAAAGATCGTCCCCAAATATTCTTCCTCAGATTACACAAAAACAGTGATTTCAAGCTGCTCAATCCAAAGAATGGTTTAACTCTAGGAGAAGGAAGCACACATCGCAAAGCAGTTGCTCAGAACCCTTCTCTGCAGGTTTCATCGGAAGACGTTTGCTCGCCCACCACAAGCCTCCGGGCATTACTAAATATCTCTTCACAACTTCTCCAAAGACAGAGTTTCCAAACTGGGCAACATAAAGTAAGCATTAACTCTGTGAAGTGAATCCACATATCAAGAGCAGATTCTTGGAACACTTATTCCACGATTTTATTTCAGTATATTTCACTATTCGCCACAGTCCTCAATGCGTTCCAAAATCACTTTTTCGGTTTCAGAGGAACACTGTTCAAACACTGGCTTGTGAAAAAAGAGGTATTACTCCCTGAGTGAAATGCATACATCACAAAGTAGTTTCTCAGAAAGCTTCTTTCCAGTTTTTATCTGACGATATCTCCTCTTTCACTGTAGTCCTGAATTTGCTCCTGAACGTCCTTTCGCAGATCTGTACATGACGGAGTTTCCAAACTGCGTAATATAATTAGAGTTTTAACTATGCAAGACTAATGAATATATCTAACACAAAGCAGTTTCACAGAAATCTTCTTTCCAAGTTTTGCCTGGGGATATTTCCTTTTACACCATAGACGTCACTATACTCCCGAATATCTCTTGGTAGCTTTTTCTCCAAAAGGAGTTCCATAATTCTGTAGGTGAAGAAAGGTATATTTCTGTGAGTGGAATGCACACGTCACAAAGCAGCTCCTCAGAACGCTTCTCTCCAGTCTATATCTGAAGACTTTCCCTTTCTCACCATAAGCCTCAAAGCCCTCCAGAGTATCCCTTCGCAGACTAAACAAAAACAGTGTTATGATACAGCCCAATGAAAAGAGAAGCTTAACTGTGTGAGCTGAATTCAGGGGACACAGAAATGTTTCCCAGAAATATTCCTTCTGGTTTCTGTCTGAAGTTATTTCTTATTGAGGATATTTTAAAGAGCATTTCCTAATGTCCTCTCTCAGATTCCAGAGAAACAGTCATTTCAAACTGCTCAATCCAAGGAATGATTTAACTCTATGAGATGAATACAAACATCACAAAAGGGTTGTGCAGAAAGATTCTCTCCGATTTTGGATGGAAGACATTTCCTTGCCTCACACAGGCCTCCGGTCCCCACTTACTATCCCTTCGCAGAACACTCAACTCTGAAGTGTAGAGTAAGCTATAGCCCTGTGTAAAGAATGGACA
>NC_045437.1:71485532-71491231 GCF_002776525.5 Piliocolobus tephrosceles
TCTTTCTGTTTTTTTCTTGGACGACATTTCACTTCTTGCCATAGTCTTCAATGCTCTCCGAATATCTCCCTTTTGGTTTTACAGAAACAGTGTTGAAACTGTGCCTCATGAGAAGAAAATTATAACTCCCTGAGTGGAATGCATGCAACACCAGTTTTTCTGAAAGCTTCCCTCCAGTTTTTATCTGAGTATATTTCCTCTTTCACCATAGGCCCGAATATGATCCCAAATATCCCTTCGCGGATCCATCCATGAGGGAGTTTCCAAGGTGCGAAATGTAAAGAAGCCTTCATGTATGTGAGATGAATAAACATAGCAAAAAGCAGATTCACAGAAAGCTTTTTTACCGTTTTCAACTGAAGATATTTCCTTTTTAACCATAATCCTGAATGTGCTCCCGAAGATCCCTTCGTGGATCCGTCCATGACTGTTTCCAAGCTGCGTAACGTAAAAAAAACTTTAACTATGTGAGATGATTACACATACCACAGTGTAGTTTCCTAGAAGGCTTCTTTTCAGTTTTTGTCTGATGCTATTTCCCTTTTCACCATCGGCATCTACATGCTCCCGAATATCACTTGTTACCTGTTTCTCAAAAAGAGTTTCCCCGACGCTGTATGAGAAGAGCAGTATAACACTATGAGTGGAATGCACACATCACAAAGCAATTCCTCAGAACGCTTCTCTCCAGTTTCGGTCTGAACATATTTCCCTTTGCACCATTAGGCTCAATGTGCTCCTGAATATCCCATCACACGCTACACCCACATAAGGCTAGAAAACTGCTCAATGAAAAGAGAGGATTATCAGATTGAGAGGAATTAAGAAGACCCAGAGCAGTTTCACAGAAAGCTTCCTTCTGGATTTTACCTGAGGATATTTCCTTCTCCATATTCTAAGGATCGTTCCCAAATGTCCTTCCTCGGATACCACAAAAACACTTATTTCACACTGCTCAGTCCAAAGATTGGCTTATCTCTTGGAGACGAATAGACACATCACAAACCAGTTGATCAGAACGTTTCTCTGCAGGTGTCACTGGAAGACATTTCATCGCTCAGCAGAAGCCATTGGGCATCACTAAATATCCCTTCATAGATTCTTCAAAGACAGAGTTTCAAAACTGGGCAACATAGAGTAAGCATTAACTCTGTAAAGTGAATGCACAAATCAGAGAGCAGATTCGTGGAATGCTTCTTCCTTGATTTTATTTCAGTATATTTCACTATTCGCCATAGTCCTCAATGCGTTCTGAAATATCACATTTTTGGTTTCACAGGAACAGTGTTCAAACACTGCCTTGTGAGAAAAGAGGTATAACTCCCTGAGTGGAATGCATACATCACAAAGTAGTTTCTCAGAAAGCTTCTATCAAGTTTCATCTGAAGATACCTCCTCTTTCACCGTAGGCCTGACTGTGCTCCCGAACGTCCCTTCGTGTACGTGTGCATGATCGAGTTTCCAAACTGCGTATTATAATTATAGCTTTAACTATGTGAGATGAATAAATATATCTAACACAAAGCAGTTTCACAGAAATTTTCTTACCAGTTTTTGTCTGATGATATTTCCTTTTTCACCATAACTTTCCCTATCCTCCCGAATTTCTGTTTTGTAGTATTTTCTCCATAGAGATTCCAGAATCCTTTAGGAGGAGAAAGGTTTATTTCTGTGAGTGGAATGCACACGTCACAAAGCACCTCCTCAGAAAGCTTCTCTCCAGTTTCTATCTGAAGAAATTTTCTTTCTCATGGTGAGTCTCAAAGCGCGCGTGAATATTCTTTCTCCGACTAAAAAAAAACAGTGTTATGATACAGCTCAATGAAAAGGGAAGCTAAACTGTGTGAGCGGGATTCACGTAACACAGAGCAGTTTCACAGAAAGTTTCCTTCTGGTTTCTAAATGAGGTCACTTCTTTTTCAGGATTTTCTAAAGAGCGTTTCCAAATGTTCTTTCTCAGATTCCACAGAAACTGATTTCAAACTGCTCAATCCAAAGAATGATTTAACTGTATGAGATGAATACAAACATCACAAAAGTGTTGCACAGAAAGCTTCTCTCTGATTTTCGATGGACGGCATTTCCTTGCCTCACACTGGCCTCCGGTCACCACCTACTGTTCCTTCGCAGAACCCGCAAAGACTGTCTTTCAACATGGGAAATGTAGAGTAAGCTTTACCCTGTGAGATGAATGGACATGTAACAGAGCAGTTTATTCGAGTGCTTCTTTCTGTTTTTTATTTGACGACATTTCACTTTTTGCCATAGTCTTAAATGTGCTCCTAATATCACTCTTTTGGTTTTACAAGAACAGTGTTCAAACTGTGCCTTATGAGAAGAAAGTTACAACTCCCTGAGTGGTATGCACACACCACCAAGCAGTTTCTCAGAAAGTTTCTCTCCAGTTTTTATCTGACTAGATTTGCTATTTCACCATAGGCCTCAATGTGATCCCAAATATCCCTATGTGGATCTATCCAGGAGGGAGATTCCAAGCTGCATAATATAAAGAAAGCTTCATCTATGGGAGATGAATACACATTGCAAAAAGTAAATTCACAGAAAGCTTCTTTCCAGTTTTAATCAGAAGATATTTCCTTTTTCACCAGAGTCCTGAATGTGCTCCCAAAGGTCCCTTCATGGATCTGTCCATGACAGTTTCTAAGCTGCGTAATGTAAAGAAAGCTTTATCTATAAGAGATGACTACACATATCACAGAGTAGTTTCATAGAAAACTTTTTTCCAGTTTTTTTCTGAGGCTATTTCCCTTTTCACAATCGACATCAACATGTTCCAGAATATCACGTGGTAGCTCTTTCTCCAAAAGGGTTTCCAAGACGCTGGATGAGAAGAGAGGTATAACACTGTGACTGGAAGGCACAAGTCACAAAGCAGTTCCTCGGAAAGCTTCTCTCCTGTTTTGGTCTGAACATATTTCCTTTTTTGCAGTTAGCCCCAAAGTGTTGCCGAAAATCCCATCACATGCTAAACATACACAGGGCTAGAAAACTACTCAATGAAAGGAGAGGCTTATCTGTGAGAGAGGAATTAAGACGACACAGAGCAGTTTCACAGAAATCTTCCTTCTGCATTTTCCTGAGGATATTTCTTTCTCCATATTCTAAGGAATGTTCCCAAATGTCCTTCTTCAGATTCCTCAAAAACAGTGATTTCAAGCTACTCAATCCAAAGAATGGTTTAACTCAATGAGACAAATACACACATCACAACGCAGTTGCTCAGAACGTTTCTCTGCAGGTTTCATTGGAAGACGTTTCCTTGCTCACCAGAAGCCTCCGGGGGTCACTAAATATCCCCTCACAGATTCTTCAAAGACAGCCTTTCGAAACTTGGCAACATAGAGTAACGATTAACTCTGTGAGGTGAATGCAGATATCAGAGAGCAGATTATTGGAATGCTTCTTCCTCGATTTTATTTCAGTATATTTGACTATTTGCCATAGTCCTCAATGCGTTCCGAAATATCACTTTTTTGGTCTCACAGGAACAGTGCTCAAACACTGGCTTGTGAGAAAAGAGGTATAACTCCCTCAGTGGAATGCATACGTCACAAAGTAGTTTCTCAGAAAGCTTCTATCCAGTTTTTATCCGAAGATATCTCCACCCTCACCATAAGCCTGAATGTGCTCCTGAAGGTCCCTTTGCGGAGCTGTGCATGACGGAGTTTCCAAACTGTGTAATACATTTAGAGTTTTCACTATGCCAGACGAATGAATATATCTAACACAAAGCAGTTTCACAGAAATCTTCTTTCCAATTTTTGTCTGAGGATATTTCCTTTTCCACCATAGCCCTCCCTAAACTCCCTTGGAAGCTCTTCCTAGAAAAGGAGTTCTGGAGTCCTCCACTTGAAAAAAGGTGTACTTCTGTGAGTGGAATGCACACGTCACAAAGCAGCTCCTCAGAAAGCTTCTATCCAGTCTCTCTCTGAAGGCATTTCCATTCCCACCATAAGCCTCAAAGCCCTCCAGAATATCCCTTTGTAGACTTAACAAAAACAGTGTTATGATACATCTCAATGAAATGAGAAGCTTATCTGTTTGAGTGGAATTCACGTGACACAGAGCAGTTTCACAGAAAGATTCCTTCTGCTTTCTCTCTTAGTTTATTTCTTTTTCAGGATATCCTAAAGAGCATTTCCAAATGTCCTTCCTCAGATGCCACAAAAACAGTGATTTCAAGCTGCTCAATACAAAGAACGGTTTAACACTATGAGATGAATACACACATCGCAAAGGAGTTGCTGAGAACGTTTCTCAGCAGGTTTCATCAGAGGATGCTTCCTCACTTACCACCAGCCACCGAGCATCACTAAATATCCCTTCACAGATTCTTCAAAGACAGAGTTTTGAAACTGGGCAACATAGAGAAAGCATTAACTCTGTGAAGTTAATGCATGTATCAGAGAGCAGATTCGTGGAACGCTTCTTCCTCGATTTTATTTCAGTATATTTCACTATTCACCATAGTCCTCAATGCGTTCTGAAGTATCACTTTTTCGGTTTCACAGGAACAGTGTTCAAACACTAACTTGTGGGAAAGGAGGTGTAACTACCTGAGTGGAATGCATACATCACAAAGTAGTTTCTCAGAAAGCTTCTATCCAATTTGTATCTGAAGATATCTCCTCTTTCATCGTAGGGTTGACTGTGCTCGTGAACGTCCCTTTGCGGATCTGTGCATGACGGAGTTTCCAAACTGCGTATTATAATTAAAGTTTTAACTATGGGAGATAAATAAATATATCTAACACAAAGCAGTTTCACAAAAATCTTCTTACCAGTTTTTGTCTGATGATATTTCCTTTTTCACCATAGCCTTCCCTATACTTCCGAATGCCTGTTTTGTAACTTTTTTTTCCAAAAGGAATTCCAGAATCCTCTAGGAGAAGGAAGGTATATTTTTGTGAGTGGAATGCACACGTCACAATGCACCTCCTCGGAAAGCTTCTCTCCTGTTTCTATCTGAAGACGTTTGCTTTCTCAGCATAAGCCTCAAAGCCCTCCAGAATATCCCTTCACAGACTAAACAAAAACAGTGTTGTGATACAGCTCAATGAAAACGGAAGCTTAACTGTGTTAGTGGGATACAAGTGACAAAAGACAGTTTCACAGAAAGCGCCCTTCTGTTTTCTCTCTGAGGCTATTTCTTTTTCAGGATATTCTACAGAGACTTTCCAAATGTTCCTTCTCAGATTCCACAGAAACAGTGATTTCAAACTACTCAATCCAAAGAATGATTTAATTCTATGAGATGAATACAAACATCAAAAAAGAGGTGCGTAGAAAGCTTCTATCCGATTTTCGATGGAAGACATTTCCTTGCCCCAACAGACCTATGGTCGCCACTTACTATCCCTGCGCAGAACCCTCAAAGACCGACTTTCAAACTGGGAAGTGTAGAGTACGCTTTAACCGTGTGCAAAGAATGGACATGTGAGAGAGCAGTTTCCTCGAGTGCTTCTTTCTGTTTTTTATTGGACGACATTTCACTTTTTGCCATAGTCTTCAATGTGCTCCGAATATCACTCTTTTGGTTTTACAGGAACAGTGTTCATACTGTACCTCATGAGAAGAAAGTTATAACTCCCTGAGTGGAATGCACACATCACCAAGCAGTTTCTCAGAAACCACATCTCCAGTTTCTATCTGACTATATTTCCTATTTCACCATAGGC
>NC_045437.1:71491241-71506914 GCF_002776525.5 Piliocolobus tephrosceles
AATATCCCATCACCTGCTAAACATACACAGGGCTAGAAAACTGCTCAGTGAAAAGGGAGGCTTAACTGAGTGAGAGGAATTAAGACGACATAGAGCAGTTTCGCAGAAAGCTATCTACTGGATATTTCCTGAGGATATTTCTTTCTCCATAATCCAAGGATCGTTCCCAAATGTCCCTCCTCAGATTCCACAAAAACAGTGATTTCAAGCTGCTCTATCCAAAGAATGGTTTAGTTCTATGAGACGAATACACAGAAGGGAAAGCAGTGGCTCAGAACGTTTCTCTTCAGGTTTCAACGGAAAATGTTTCCTCGCTCACCAGAAGCCTCCGGGCGTCACTAAATATCCTTGCACAGATTCTTCAGAGACGGAGTTTCGAAACTGGGCTACGTAGCGTAAGTATTATCTCTGTGAAGTGAATGGACGTATCACAGAACAGATTCTTGGAACGCTTCTTCCTCGTTTTTATTTCAGTATATTTCACTATTCGTCATAGTCTTCAATGCATTCCGAAAAATCATTTTTTTGGTTTCTCAGGAACAGTGTGCAAACACTGCCTTGTGACAAAGGAGGTATAACTCCCTGAGTGGAATGTGTATATTACAAAGTAGTTTCTCAGAAAGCTTCTATCCAGTTTTTATCTGAATATATCTCCTCTTTCACCCTGGGCCTGAATGTGGTCTTGAACGTCCCTTTGCGGATCTTTGTGTGACGGAGTTTACAATCTGCGTAATATAATTAAACTTTTAACTATGCGAGACGAATGAATACATCTAACACAAACCAGCTTCACAGAAATCTTTCCAGTTTTTGTCTGAGGATATTTCCTTTTTCACCATAGCCTTCTCTGTTCTCCTGAATTTTGGTTTTGTAGCTTTTTCTCCAAAAGAGTTTCCGGAATCCATTAGGAGAAGAAAGGTATATTTCTGTGTGTGGAATGCACATGTCACAAAACAGCTCCTCAGAAAGCTTCTCTCCAGTTTCTATCTGAAGAAGTTTCCTTTCTCATGGTGTGCCTCAAAGCTCTCCTGAATATTCTTTCTCAGACTATAAAAAACCAGTGTTATGATACAGCTCAATGAAATGAGAAGCTTATGATTTAACTCTATGAGATGAATGCAAACATCACAAAAGTGTTGCACATAAAGCTTCTCTCCGATTTTCGATGGAAGACATTTCTATGCCTCACACAGGCCTCTGGTCGCCACTTACTATCCCTTTGCAGAACCCTCAAAGACCACCTTTAAACAAGGGAAATGTAGAGTTAGCTTCAACCCTGTGAGAAGAATGGACATGCCAGAGAGCAGTTTCTTCAAGCGATTCTTTCTATTTTTTAATCGACGACATTTCACTTTTTGCCATAGTCTTCAATGTGCTCCGAATATCACTCTTTTGGTTTTATAGAAACAGTGTTCAAACAGTGGCTTATGAGAAGAAAGATACAACTCCCTGAATGGAATGCACACATCACTAGTAGTTTGTCATAAAGCTTCTCTCCAGTTTTTATCTGACTATATTTGCTATTTCACCATAGGCCTCAATGTGATCCAAAATATCCCTATGCGCTTCCATCCAGGAGGGAGTTTCCAACCTGCATAATGTAAACAAAGCTTCATCTATGTGAGATGAATAAGCATTGCAAAAAGCAGATTCACGGAAAGCTTCTATAAAATTTTAATCAGAAGATATTTCCTTTTTCACCATACTCATGAATGTGCTCCCGAAGGTCCCTTCGTGGATCCGTCCATGACAGTTTCTAAGCTGCATAATGTAAGGAAAGCTTTGTCTATGTGAGATGATTACACATAGAAAAGAGTAGTTTTCTGGAAAGCTTCTTTCCAGTTTGTGTCTGAGGCCATTTCCCTTTTGGCCTTCGGCATCAACATGCTCCCGAATATCACTTGGTACCTGTTTCTACAAAAGGGTTTCCCCGATGCTGTATGAAAAGAGAGGTACAACACTTTGACTGGAATGCACATGTCACAAAGCAGATCCTCACAAAGCTTCTCTCCAGGTTCCGTCTGATCTTATTTCCTTTTTCACCATAAGCCTCAATGTGCTCCCGAATATTTCATCACACGATAAACATACACAGGGCTAGAAAACTGCTCCATGACAAGAGAGCCTTATCTGAGTAAGAAGAATTAGGACGACACAGAACATTTTCATAGAAAGCTTCCTTTTGGATTTTACCTGAGGGTATTTCCTTCTCCATATTCTAGGGATCGTTCCCAAATGTCCTTTCTCAGATTCCACAAAAACAGTCATTTCAAGCTGCTCAATCCAAAGAATGGTTTAACTCTAGGAGATGAATACACACATCGCAAAGCAGTTGCTCAGAACGTTTCTGTGCAGGTTTCATTGGAAGACGTTTCTTTGCTCACCAAAATCCTCCACACGTCACTAAATATACCTTCACAGATCCTTCAAAGACAGAGTTTCGAAACTCGACAACATAGAGTAAGCAATAACCCTGTGAAGTGAATGCATATATCAGAGAGCAGATTCTTGGAACCCTTCTTCCTCGATTTTATTTCAGTACATTTCACTGCTCGCCATAGTCCTCAAGGCATTTCGAAATATCACTTTTTCGGTTTCTCAGGAATATTGTTCAAATGCTGCCTTGTGAGAAAAGAGCTATAACTTCGTGAATGGAATGTATACATCACAAAGTAGTTTCTCAGAAAGCTTCTATCCAGTTTTTATCGGAAGTTACCTCCTCTTCCACCGTAGGCCTGAATGTGCTCCCGAACGTCCTCTCGTGGACCTGTGAGTGACGGAGTTTCAAAACTGCATAATATAATTAAAGTTTTAACTATGTGAGATGAATAAATATATCTAACACCAAGAAGATTCACAGAAATTTTCTTTCCAGCTTTACTCTGAGGATATTTCCTTTTTCACCATAGTCGTCGCTATACTCCCAAATATCTCTTGGTAGCTTTTGGCCCAAAAGGGATTCTGGAATCCCCTAGGAGAAGAAAGGTATATTTCTGTGAGTGGAAGGCACACGTCACAAAACAGTTCCTCAGAAATCTTCTCTCCAGTTTCTATCTGAAGACGTTTCCGTTCTCACCCTAAGCCTGAGCCCTCCAGAATATCCCTTTGCAGACTAAAAAAAAACAGTGTTGTGATACTGCTCTATGAAAAGAGAAGCTTAACTGTGCAAGCAGAATTCACGAGACACAGAGCAGTTTCACAGGAAGCTTCCTTCTGCTTTCTCTCTGAGGTTATTTCTTTTTCAGGATGTTCTAAAGAGCGTTTTCAAATGTCCTTTCTCAGATTCCACAGAAACAGTGATTTCAAACTGCTCAATCCAAACAGAGATTTAACTCCAGGAGATGAATACAAACATCACAAAAGAGTTGCGCAGAAAGCTTCTATCCTATTTTTGATGGAAGACATTTCCTTGCCTCACACAGGCCTTTGATCATCACATACTATCCCTTCACAGAACCCTCATAGACCGACTTTCAAACTGGAAAATGAAGAGTAATCTTTAACCCTGTGAAAAGAATGGACATGTCAGAGGGCAGTTTCTTCGAGTGCTTCTTTCTGCTTTTTATTGGATAACATTTCACTTTTTGTCATAGTCTTCAATGTGCTCCGAATATCACTCTTTTGTTTTTACAGGAAGAGTGTTTAAACTGTACCTTATGAGAAGAAAGTTATAACACCCTGATTGAAATACACACAACAGCAAGCAGTTTCTCGGAAAGCTTCTCTCCAGTTTTTATCTGACTATATTTGCTATTTCACCATAGTCCCTAATGTGATCCCAAATATCCCTTCATGGATACATCCATGAGGGAGTTTCCAAGCTGCATAATGTAAAGAAAGCTTCATCTATGTGAGATGAATAAACATAGCAAAAAGCAGATTCACAGAAAACGTCTTTCCAGTTTTTTTCTGAAGATATTTCCTTTTTCACCATAATCCAGAATGTGCTCCCGAAGGTACCTTCATGGATCTGTCCATGACAGTTTCCAAGCTGCATAATGTAAAGAAAGCTTTATCAATGTGCGATGATTACACATATCACAGAGTAGTTTCCTAGAAATCTTCTTTTCAGTTTTTGTCTGAGGCTATTTCCCTTTTCATCATCAGCATCAACATGCTCCGAGATATCAGTTGGTACCTGTTTCTCCAAAAGGGTTTCCCCGATGCTGTATGCAAAGAGAGGTATAACACTGTGACTGGAATGCACACGTCACAAAGCAGTTCCTCGGAAAGCTTCTCTCCAGTTTCGGTCTGAACATATTTCCTTTTTCACCATTAGCTTCAAAGTCCTCCCGAATATCCCATCACAAGCTAAACATATACAGGACTAAATAACTGCTCAGTGAAAAGAGAGGCTCATCTGAGTGAGAGGAATTAAGATGACACAGAGCAGTTTCACAGAAAGCTTCCTTCTGGATTTTACCTGAAGGTATTTCTTTCTCACATTTCTTTCTTACATTTCTTAATGTAAAGTAAGCTTTAACCCTGTGAGAAGAATGGACATGTCAGAGAGCAGTTTCTTCGAGTGCTTCTTTCTTTTTTTTATTGGACGACATTTCACTTTTTGCCATAATCTTCAATGTGCTGCGAATATCACTCTTTTAGATATACTGGAACAGTGTTCAAACTGTGGCTTATGAGAAGAAAGTTACAACTCCCTGTGTGGAGTGCACACATCACCAAGCAGTTTGTCAGACAGCTTCTCTCCAGTTTTTATCTGACTATATTTGCTATTTCACCATAGGCCTCCATTCGACCCCAAATATCCATATGCGGATCCATCCAGGAAGGAGTTTCCAAGCTGCATAATATAAAGAAAGCTTCATCTATGTGAGATGAATAAACATTGCAAAAAGCAGATTCACAGAAAGCTTCCTTCCAGTTTTTATCTGAAGATATTTCCTTTCTCATCATAGTACAGAATATGCTACCAATGGTCCCTTTGTGGATCCGTCCATGACAGTTTCCAAGCTGCGTAATATAAATAAAGCTTTGTCTATGTGAGATGATTACACATATCACACACTAGTTTCCTTGAAAGCTTCTTTCCAGTTTTTGTCTGAGGCTATTTCTCTTTTCACCATCAGCATCAACGTGCTCCCGAATATCACTTGGTACATTTTTCTCCAAAAAGGTTCCCCGACGCTGTATGAGAAGAGAGGTATAACACGGTGACTGGAATGCACACGTTGCAAAGCAGTTCCTCTGGAAGCCTCTCTCCAGTTTGGGTCTGAACATGTTTCCTTTTTCACCATTAGCGTCAAAGTGCTCCCGAATATCCCATCACAGGCTAAACATACGTGGGGTAGAAAACTGCTCAATGAAAAGAGAGGCTGAAATGAGTGAGAAGAATTAAGATGAAACAGAGCAGTTTCAAGGAAAGCTTCCTTCAGTATATTTCCTGAGGATATTTCTTTCTCCATATTCTAAGACTCGTTCTGAAATGTCCTTCCTCAGATTCCTCTAAACCAGTGGTTTCAAGCTGCTCAATCCAAAGACGGTTTACCTCTATGAGATGAATACACACATCGCAAAGCAGTTGCTCAGAACCTTTCTCTTCAGGTTTCATTGGAAGGCATTTCCTCGCTCACCAAAAGCCTCTGGGTGTCACTAAATATCCCTTCACAGATTCTTCAAAGACAGAATGTCGAAACTGGGCAACATAGATTAAGCATTAACTCTGTGAAATGAATGCATATAACAGAGAGCAGATTCTTGGAACGCTTCTTCCTCGATTTTATTTCAGTATATTTCACTCTTCACCAGCGTCCTCAATGCGTTCCGAAATATCACTTTTTCGGTTTCACAGGAACAGTGTTCCAACACTGCCTTGTGAGAAAAGAGGTATAACTCCCTGAAAGGAATGCATACACCACAAAGTAGTTTCTCAGAAAGCTTCTATCCAGTTTTTATATGAAGATATCTCCTCTTTCACCGTAGGCCTGAATGTGATCCCAAATGTCCCTTCACGGATCTGTGCATGATGGAGTTTCCAAACTGTGTAATATAATTAAAGTTTTAACTATGTGAGACGTATAAGTATATCTAACACAAAGCAGTTTCACAGAAATCTTCTTTCCAGTTTTCGTCTGAAGATATTTCCTTTTTCACCACAGTTGTCGTTGTACTACCGAATATCTCTTTGTAGCTTTTTCTCCAAAATGACTTCCGGATACCTCTAGGAGAAGAAAGGTATATTTCTGTGAGTGGAATGCACACATCACAAAGCAGCTTCTCAGAAAGCTTCTCTCCAGTTTCTATCTGAAGACGATCCCTTTCTCACCATAAGCCTCAAAGCCCTCCAGAATATCCCTTCGTAGACTAAACAAAAACAGTTTTATGATACAGCTCCATGAAAAGAGAAGCTTAACTGTGTGAGTGGAATTCACGAGACACAGAGTAGTTACACAGAAACCTTCCTTCTGGTTTCTCTCTGAGGTGTTTTTGTTTTTCAGGATATTCCAAAGAGCGTTTCCAAATGTCCTTTCTCAGATTCCACAGAAACAGTGATTTCAAACGGTTCAATCCAAAGAATGATTTAGCTCTATGAGATGAATGCAAACATCACGAAAGATTTGCGCAGAGTACTTCTCTCAGATTTTCGATGAAAGACATTTTCTTGCCTCACACAGGCCTCAAGTTGCCAATTATTATCACTTCGCAGAACCCTCAAAGACTGACTTTCAAACTGGGAAATGTAGAGTAAGCTTTAACCCTGTGAAAAGAATGGACATGCCAGAGAGCAGTTTCTTCCAGTGCTTCTTTCTGTTTTTTATTGGACGATATTTCACTTTTTGTGATAATCTTCAATGTGCTCTGAATATCACTCTTTTGGTTTTACACGAACAGTGTTCAAAGTGTGCCTTATGTGAAGAAAGTTATAACTCCCTGAGTGGAATGCGCACATCACCAAGCAGTTTCTCAGAAAGCTTCTCTCCAGTTTTTATTTGACTATATTTCCTATTTCACCATATGTGATCCCAAATATCCCTTCGTGGATCCATCCACGAGGGTGTTTACAAGCTGTGAAATATAAAGAAAGATTCATCTATGTTAGATGAATAAACATAGCAAAAATCAGATGTACAGAAATCTTCTTTCCAGTTTTTATCTGAAGATACTTCGTTTTTCACCATAGTCCAGAATGTACTCCCGAAGGTCCCTTCGTGGATCTGTCCATGACAGTTTACAAGCTGTTTATGTAAGGAAAGCTTCTTCGATGTGAGATCATTACACATAGCACAGAGTAGTTTCCTAGAAAGCTTCTTTCCAATTTTTGTTTGAGGGTATTTCCTTTTCACCATCGGCATCAGCATGCTCCTGAATATCACTTGGTACCTGTTTCTCTAAAAGGGTTTCCTCGATGCTGTATGAGAAGAGAGGTATAACACTGTGAGTGGAATGCACACGTCACAAAGCATTTCCTCGGAAAGCTTCTCTCCAGTTTTGGTCTGAACATATTTCCTTTTTCATCGTTAGCCTTACAGTGCTCCATAATATATCATCACACGCTAAAGATACACAGGGCTAAAAACAGCTCAATGAAAAGAGAGGCTTAACTGAGTGAGAGGAATTAAGGCGACACAGAGCAGTTTCACAGAAAGCTTCCTTCTGGATTTTACCTGAGCATACTTCTTACTCCATATTCTAAGGGTCGTTTCCAAATGTCCTTCCTCAAATGCCACAAAAACAGTGATTTCAAGCTGCTCAATCTAAAGAATTGTTTAACTCTAAGAGTTGAGTACACACATTGCAAAGCTGTTGCTCAGAACGTTTCTCTGCAGGTTTCATCGGACGATGTTTCCTCGCTCATCACAAGCCTCTGGGCCCCACTAAATATCCCTTCACAGATTCTTCAAATATAGATTTTTGAAACTGGGCAACATAGAGTAAGCATTAACTGTGTGAAGTGAATGCAAATATCAGAGAACAGCTTCTTCCTCGATTTTATTTCAATATATTTCACTACTCACCATAGTCCTCAAGGCGTTCTGAAATATCACTTTTTTGGTTTCACAAAAACAGTGTTAAAACACTGCCTTGTGAGAAAAGAGGTATAACACCCTGAGTGGAATGCATACATCACAAAGCAGTTTCTCAGAAAGCTTCTATCCAGTTTTTATCTGAAGATATCTCCTCTTTCACTGTATGTCAGAATGTGCTCCCGAATGTCTCTTCACGGATCTGTGCATGACAGAGTTTCCAAACTGTGTAATATAATTAAAGTTTTAACTATGCAAGACGAATAAATATATCTAACACAAAGCAATTTCACAGAAATCTTCTTTCTAATTTTTGTCTGAGGATATTTCCTTTTTCACCATAGTCGTCGCTCTACTCCCAAATATCTCTTGGTAGCTTTTTCTCCAAAAAGGATTCCAGAATCCTCTAGGAGAAGAAAGCTACATTTATGTGAGTGCAATGCACACATCACAAAGCAGCTGCTCAGCAAGTTTCTCTCCAGTTTCCATCTGAAGACGTTTCCTCTCTCACCATAAGCCTCAAAGCCCTCCAGAATATCCCTTCTCAGGCTAAACAAAAACAGTGTTATGATACTGATCAATGAAAGGAGAAGCTTAACTCTGTGAGTGGAATTCACGTGCCACAGAGCAGTTTCACAAAACTTCCTTCTGGTTTCTCTCTGAGGTTATTTCTTTTTCAGGATATTCTAAAGATCGTTTCCAAATGTCCTTTCTCAGATTTCACAGGAACAGTGATTTCAAACTGCTCAAACTAAAGAATGATTTAACTCTCTTAGATGAATGCACACATCACAAAATAGTTGCCCAGAAATCTTCTCTCCAGTATTCGATGGAAGATATCACGTTGCCTCACTCAGTCCTCTGGTTACCAATCACAATCCCTTCACGGAACCCTCAAAGACTTACTTTCAAACTGGGAAATGTAGAGTAAGCTTTAACCCTGTGAAAAGAATGGACATGTCAGAGAGCAGTTTCTTCGAGTGCTTCTTTCTGCGTTTTATTGGACGACATTTCACTTTTTGCCATAGTCTTCAATGTGCTCCGAATATCTGTCTTTTGGTTTTATAGGAACAGTGTTCAAACTGTGCCTTATGAGAAGAAAGTTATAACTCCCTGAGTGGAATGCACACGACACCAAGCCTTTTCTCAGAAACCTTCTCTCCTGTTTTTATCTGACTATATTTGCTATTTCACCATAGGCCCGAATGTGATCCCAAGTATCCCTTCACGGATCCATCCGCGAGGCAGTTTCCAAGCTGCCTAATGTAAAGAAAGCTTCATCTCTGTGAGATGAATAAACATAGCAAAAAGCGGATATACAGAAAGCTTCTTTCCACCTTTTATCTGAAGATATTTCCTTCTTTACCATAGTCCTGAATGTGCTCCTGAAGGTCCCTTCGTGGATCTATCCATGACAGTTTCCAAGCTGCGTAATATAAAGAAAGCTTTATCTATGTTAGATGATTACACATATCACACAGTAGTTTCCTAGAAAGCTTCTTTCCAGATTTTGTCTGTGGCTATTTCGCTTTTCACCATCGGAATCAGTGTGCTCCCGAATATCACTTGGTACCTGTTTCTCCAAAAGGGTTTCCCCGACGCTGTATGAGAAGACAGGTATAACACTGTGACTGGAATGCACACGTCACAAAGCAGTTACTCAGAAAGCTTCTCTCCAGTTTCGATCTGATCATATTTCCTTTTTCACCATAAGCCTCAAAATGCTCCTGAATATCCCATCACATGCAAAACATACACGGGGCTAGAAAACTGCTCAATGAAAAGGGAAGCTTAACTGAGCAAGAAGAATTAAGACGACAGAGAGCAGTTTCACATAAAGCTTCCTACTGGATTTTTCCTGAGGATATTTCTTTCTCCATAATCTAAGGATCATTCCCTAATGTCCTTCCTCAGATTCCTTGAGAGACAGTAATTTCAAGGTGCTCAGTCAAAAGAATGGTTTAACTCTACGAGACGAATACACACATTGCAAAGCAGTTGCTCAGAATGTTTCTCTGCTAGTTGCATCGGAAGACACTTTCTTGATAAACACAAGACTCCGGGCATCAATAACTATCTTTTCACAGATTCTTCAAAGACAGAGTTTCGCAACTGGGTAACATTGAGTAAGCGTTAACTTTGTGAAGTGAATGCACATATCGGAGAGCAGATTCTTGGAACACTTCTTCAATGACTTTATTTCAGTATATATCATTATTCGCCATAGTACTCAATGTGACCCGAAATATCACTTTTTCGGTTATACAAGAACAGTGTTCTAACACTGCCTTGTGAGAAAAGAGGTATAAGTCCCTGAGTGGAATGCATACACCAATAGGAGTTTCTCAGAAAGCTTCTATCCAGTTTTTACCTGAATATATCTCCTTTTTCACTATAGGCCTGAATGTGCTCCCGAATGTCCCTTCGTGGATCCGTTCATGACAGAGATTCCAAACTGTGTAATATAAGAAAAATTTTAACTGCAAGATGAAGAAGTATATGTAACAAAAAACAGTTTCACAGAAATGTTCTTTTTAGTTTTTGTCTGAGGATATAGCCTTTTTCACCATATCCATCTGTATACTCCCAAATGTCTCTTGGTGGCTTTTTCTCCAAAAGGAATTCCGGAATCCTCCATGATAAGAATGGTAAATTGCTGTGAAGGAAATGCACATGTCACAAGGCAGCTCCACAGAAAGCTGCTCTCCAGTTTCTGTCTAAAGATGTTTCCTTCCTCAACGTAAGCCCCAAAACACTCCAGAGTACCCCTTCGCAAACTAAACAAAAACAGTGTTCTGATACTGATCAATGAAAATAGAAGCTTAACTGTGCAAGTGGAATTCAGGTGTCACAGAGCAGTTTCACAGCAAGCTTCCTTCTGGATTCTGATTGAGAATATATCTTTTTCAGAGTATTCTAAAGAAGGTTTCCAACTGTTCTTTCTCAGATTCCACAGAAGCAGTGATTTCAAACTGCTCAATTCAAGGAATGATTTAACTCTCTGAGATTAATGCAAACATCACAAAAGTGTTGCCCAGAAAGCTTCTCTCCAATTTTCGATGGAAGATATTTCCGTGCCTCACTCAGTCCTCCGGTTACCAATGACAATCCCTTTGCAGAACCCTCAAAGAACGACTTTCAAACTGGGAAATGTAGAGTAAGCTTTAACCCAGTGAAAAGAATGGACATGTCAGAGAGCAGTTTCTTCCAGTGCTTGTTTCTGTTTTTTTATTGGACGACATTTCACTTCTTGCCATGGTCTTCAATATGCTCTGAATATCAGTCTTTTTGTCTTACAAGAACAGTGTTCAAACTGTGCCTTCTAAGAAGAAAGTTATAACTGCCTGTGTGGAATGCACACGACAACAAGCAGTTTCTCAGAAAGCTTCTCTCTAGTTTTTATCTGACTATATTTGCTATTTCACTGTAGGCCTGAATATGATCCCAAATATCCCTTCACGGATCCATCCACGAGGGAGTTTCCAAGCTGCGTAATGTAAAGAAAGCTTCGTCTCTGTGAGATGAATAAACATAGCAAAAAGCAGATTCACAGAAGGTTTCTTTCCACTTTTTATCTGAAGATATTTCCCTCTTCACCATAGTCCTGAATGTGCTCTGGAAGGTCCCTTGTACATCCGTCCATGACAGTTTCCCAGCTGTGTAATATAAAGAAAGCTTTATCTATGTAAGATGATTACAGATATCACAGAGTAGTTTCCTAGAAACCTTCTTTCCAGTTTTTCTCTGAGGCTATTTCTCCTTTCACCATCGGCATCAACATGCTCCCAATTATCCCTTGGTACCTGTTTCTCCAAAAGGGTTTCCCCGACTCTGTATGAGAAGAGAGGTATTGCACTGTGACTGGAATGCACATGTCACAAAGCAGTTCCTCGGAAAGCTTCTCTCCAGTTTCGGTCTGATCATGTTTCCTTTTTCACTGTAAGCCTCAAAGTGCCCCCGAATATCCCATCACACGCTAAACATACAAGGGCTAGAAAACTGCTCAATGAAAAGGGAGGCTTAACTGAGCTAGAGGAATTAAGACCACACAGAGCAGTTTCACATAAAGCTCCCAACGGAATTTTTCCTGAGGATATTTCTTTCTCCATAATCTAAGAATGGTCCCCAAAGTCCCTTTTTCAGATTCCACAAAAAGAGTGATTTCAACCTGCTCAGTCAATAGAATGGTTTTACTCTATGAGACAAATACACCTCACAAAGCAGTTGCTAAAAACCCTTCTCTGCTAGTTGTGTCAGAGGACGCTTTCTTGCTAACCACAAGCTTCCGGACGTCAATAACTCTCCCTTCACAGATACTTCAAAGACAAAATTTTGAAACTGGGCAACGCAGAGTATACATTAACTCTGTGCAATGAATGCACATATCAGAGAGCAGATTCTGGAATGCTTCTTCCTCGATTTTATTTGAGTATATTTCACTACTTGCCATAGTCCTCAATGTGCTCCGAAATATCACTTTTTCGGTTTCCCAGGAAGAGTGTTCAAACGCTGCCTTGTGAGAAAAGAGGTATAACTCCCTGAGTGGAATACATATATCACAAACTAGTTTTTCAGAAAACGTCTACCCAGTTTTATCTGAAGATACCTCCACTTTCACCGTTGGCCTGAATGTGCTCCACAATGTCCCTTTGAGGATCCTTGTTTCACGGAGTTTCCAAACTGCATAATATAAGAAAAGTTTTAACTATGCGATATTATTAAATATACCTAACACAAAGCAGTTTCTCAGAAATCTTTGTCCCAATTTTTCTCTAAGTATATTTCCTTATTAACCATAACCATCCCTATACACCCGAATGACTTTTGTAGTTTTTTCTGCAAAAGGGATTCCAGAATCCTCTAGGAGAAGAAAGGTGTATCTCTGTGAGTGGAAACACACATCACCAAGCAGCTCCTCAGAAATCTTCTCTTCAGTTTCTATATAAAGGTGTTTCCTTTCTCACCGTAAGTCTGAAAGCACTCCTGAATATCCCTTTGCAGACAAAACAAAAACAATGGTATGATACTGCTCAATGAAAAGAAAAGCTTAAATGAGTGAGCAGAATTCACATGACACAGAGTAGTTTCACAGAAAGCTTCCATCTGGTTTCTCTCAATGCAGGACATTTCCTTGCTCGACACAGACCTCTGGTTGCCAAGTAATATCCCTTCGCAGAACCCTCAAAGACTGCCTTTCAAACTGGGAAATGTAGAGGAAGCTTTAACCCAGTGAAAAGAGTGGACATGTCAGAGAGCAGTTTCTTCGAGTGCTTCTTTCTGTTTTTTTATTGGACGACATTTCACTTTTTCCCATAGTCTTCAATGTGCTCTGAATATCACTCTTTTGGTTTCACAGGAACAGTTTTCAAACTGTGCCTTATGAGAAGAATTTATAACTCCCTGAGTGGAAGGCATACATCACCAAGCAGTTCTCAGAAAACTTCTCTCCAGTTTTTATCTGACTATATTTCCTATTTCACCATAGGCCTCAATATGATGCCAAACATCCCTATGTGAATCCATCAAGGAGTGAGTTTCCAAGCTGCATAACGTAAAGAAAACTCCATCTATGTGAGATGAATAAGCATAGCAAAAAGCAGATTCACAGAAAGCTTATTTCCAGTTTTGATCTGAAGATATTTCCTTCTTCACCATAGTCAAGAATGTGCTCCTGAAGGTCCCTTCGTGGATCCGTCCGTAACAGTTTACAAGCTGCATAATGTAAGGAAGACTTTATCTATGTTAGATTATTACAGATATCACAGAGTAGTTTCCTAGAAAGCTTATTTCCAGTTTTCGTATGAGGCTATTTCTCTTTTCAACATTGGCATCAACCTGCTCCCGAATATCACCTGGTACCTGTTTCTCCAAAAGGGTTTCCCTGACGCTGTATGAAAAGAGAGGCATAACACTGTGAATGGAATGCACACGTCACAAAGCAGTTCCTCGGAAAGCTTCTCTTTATTTTCCGTCTGAACATACTTTCTTTTTCACCATAAGCCTCAAAGTGCTCCCGAATATCCCATCACACGCTAAACATACACAGGGCTAAAAAATTGCTCAGTGAAAAGAGAGGCTTATCTGAGTGAGAGTAATTAAGATGACACAGATCACTTTCAAAGAAAACTTCCTTCTGGATTTTTCCTGAGGATATTTCTTTCTCCATATTCTAAGGATCGTTCCCAAATGTCAATCCTCAGATTCCACAAAAACAGTGATTTCAAGCTGCTCAATCCAAATAATGGTTTGATTCTATGAGATGAATACAGATCGCAAAGCAGTTGCTCAGAACGTTTCTCTGCTGGTTTCATCAGAAGACGTTTCCTCGCTAACCACAAGCCTCCCAGCATCACTAAATATCCCTTCACAGATTTTTCAAAACAGAGTTTCGAAACTGGGCAACATAGAGTAAGCATTAACTCTTTGAAGTCAATGCACATATCGGAAAGCAGATTCTTGGAATGCTTCTTCCTCGATTTTATTTCAGTGTATTTCACTACTCGCCATAGTCCTCAACGTGAACCGAAATATCTGTTTTTTGGTTTCTCAGCAACAGAGTTCAAACACTTCGTTGGGAGAAAAGAGGTATAACTCCCTGAGTGCAATGCATACATCACAAATTAGTTACTCAGCAAGCTTCTTTCCATTTTTATCTCAAGATAGCTTCTCTTTAACCATAGGCCTTAATATGCTTCCAAATGTCCCTTCACAGATCCGTGCATGATGGAGTTTCCAAACTGCATAATATAAGAAAAGTTTTAAATATGCGAGTCAAAAAAATAAATCTAACACAAAGGGGTTTCACAGAAATATTCTTTCCACTTTTTGTCCGAGGATATTTCCTTTTTCTCCATAGCCATCCCTATATTCCTGAATGTCTCTTGGTAGCTTTTACTCCAAAAGGCAATCCGGAATCCTCTATGAGAAGAAAGGTATATTTCTGTGAGTGGAATGCACATGTTACAAAGCAGTTCCTCAAAAAGCTTCTCTACACTTTCTATCTAAAGATGTTTCCTTTCTCACCGTAAGCCTCAAAGGGCTCCAGAATATCCCTTTGCAGAGTAAACAAAAACAGTGTTATGATACTGCCCTATGAAAAGAGAAGCTTAACTGGGTGAGAAGAAATCACGTGGCACAGAGCAGTTTCACAGAAAGCTTCCTTCTGTTTTCTCTCTGAGGTTATTTCTTTTTTAAGATATTCTAAAGAGCATTTCCAAATGTCCTTTCTCAGATATTCTAAAGAGCATTTCCAAATGTCCTTTCTCAGATACCACGGAAACAGGGACTTCAAATTGCTCAATCCAAGGAGTGATTTAACGCTATGAGATGAATACAAACATCACAAAAGAGTTGTACAGAAAGATTCTCATAGAGTTTTGATGGAAGACATTTCTTTGCTTCCAGTCCTCCGGAGACCCATGCCTCCCGTTGCCACTTACTATCCCTTCGCAGAAACCTCAAAACCGACTTTCAAACTAGTAAATGTAGAGTAAGCTTTAACCCTGTGGAAAAAATGGACACGTTAGAGAGCAGTTTCTTCGAGTGCTTCTTTCTGCTTTTTATTGGACAACATTTCAGTTTTTGCCATAGTCTTCAATGTGTTCTGAATATCATTCTTTCGGTTTTACAGGAACAGTGTTCAAACTGTGCCTTATGAGAAGAAAGTTATAATTCCCTGAGTGGAATGCACA
>NC_045437.1:71507014-71544624 GCF_002776525.5 Piliocolobus tephrosceles
ATCTATGTGAGATGAATAAACATAACAAAAAGCAGATTCACAGAAATCTTCTTTCCAGTTTTGATCTGAAAATGTTTCCTTTTTCACCATAGTCCAGAATGTGCTCCCAAAGGTCCATTTGTGGATCCATCCATGACAGTTTCCAAGCTGTGTAATGTAAAGAAAGCTTTATCTATGTGAGATGATTGCACGTATCACAGAGTAGTATCCTATAAAGCTTCTTTTCAGTTTTTGTCTGAGTCTATTTCCCTTTTCACCTTCGGCATCAACATGCTCCCGAATATCACTTGGTAGCTGTTTCTCCAAAAGGGTTTCCCCGACCCTGTATGATAAGAGAGGTAAAACACTGTGATTGGAATGCGCATGTCACAAAGCAGTTCCTCGGAAAGCTTCTCTCCAGTTTCGTTCGGAACATATTTCCATTTTCACCGTTGGGCTCAATGTGCTCCCGAATATCCCATCACATGCTAAACATACACAGGGCTAGAAAACTGCTCAGTGAAAAGAGAGGATTATCTGATTGAGAGGAATTAAGAATACATAGAGCAGTTTCACAGAAAGCTTTCTTCTGGATTTTACCTGAGGATATTTCTTTCTCCATATTCTAAGGATTGTTCCCAATTGTCCTTTCTCAGATGCCACAAAAACAGTTATTTCACACTGCTCAATCCAAAGAATGGTTTAACTCTTGGAGACGAATACACACATTGCAAAGCAGTTGATCAGGACGTTTCTCTGCAGGTGTCATCGGAAGACGTTTCATCACTCAGCAGAAGCCTACGGGCGTCACTAAATATTCCTTCACAGATTTTTCAGAGACGGAGTTTCGAAACTGGGCAACATAGAGTAAGCATTAACTCTGCAAAGTGAATGCACAAATCAGAGAGCAGTTTCGTGGAACGCTTCTTCCTCGATTTTATTTCAGTATATTTCACTATTCGCCATAGTCCTCAATGCGTTCCAAAATATCACTTTTTCGGTTTCACAGGAACAGTGTTCCAACACTGCCTTGTGGGAAAAGAAGTATAACTCCCTGAGTGGAATGCATACATCACAAAGTAGTTTCTCAGAATGCTTCTATCAAATTTATATCTGATGATATCTCCTCTTTCACCGTAGGC
Organism: Piliocolobus tephrosceles; assembly: GCF_002776525.5. Taxonomy (NCBI): domain Eukaryota; kingdom Metazoa; phylum Chordata; class Mammalia; order Primates; family Cercopithecidae; genus Piliocolobus; species Piliocolobus tephrosceles. The sequence goes on from NC_045437.1 coordinate 71,508,136, forward strand.
CTGTCTGTGCTCCCGAATGTCCCTTCGCGTATGTGTGCATGATCGAGTTTCCAAACTGCGTATTATAATTAAAGTTTTAACTATGTGAGATGAATAAATATATCTAACACAAAGCAGTTTCACAGAAATCTTCTTACCAGTTTTTGTCTGATGATATTTCCCTTTTCACCATAGCCTTCTGTATACTCCCGAATGTCTGTTTTGTAACTTTTACCCCAAAGGAATTCTGGAATCCTCTAGGAGAAGTAAGGTATATTTCTGGGAGTAGAAATCACACGTCACAAAGCAGCTCTTCAGAAACGTTCTCTCCAGTTACTACCTGAAGAAGTTTCCTTTCTCAGCATAAGCCTCGAAGCCCTCCAGAATATCCCATCGCAGAGTAAACAAAAACAGTGTTATGATACAGCTCAATCAAAAGGGAAGCTTAACACTGTTAGTGGAATACAAGTGACACAGAGCAGTTTCACAGAAATCTTCCTCTGGTTTCTCCCTGAGGTTATTTCTTTTTCAGGATATTCTAAAGAGAGTTTCTAAATGTCCTTTCTCAGATTCCACAGAAGCAGTGATTTCAAACTGCTCAATCCAAAGAATGATTTAACTCTATGAGATGAAGTCTGAGGCTATTTCCCCTTTCACCATCAGCATCAACATGCTCCTGAATACCACTTCGTACCTGTTGCTCCAAAACGATTTGCCCGATGATGTATGAGAAGAGAGTTGTAAGAGTGTGAGTTTAACGCACATTTCACAAAGCAGTTCCTCAGAAAGCTTCTCTCCAGTTTTTATCTGACTATATTTGCTATTTCACCATAGGCCTCCAGGTGATCCCAAATATCCCTTCGCACATCTGCCCACGAGGGATTTTCCAAGCTGCGTAATGTACAAAAAGCCTCATCTCTGTGAGATGATTAAACATAGCAAAAAGCCCATTCGCAGAAAGCTTCTCTCCAGTTTTTATCTGAAGGTATTTCCTTTTTCAGCATAGTCCAGAATGTCCTCCAGAAGGTCCCTTCGTGGATCTGTCCATGACAGTTTCTAAGCTGCATAACGTAAAGAAAGCCTTGTCTATGTGAGATAATTACACATATCAGAGAGTCGTTTCATAGAAAGCTTCTTTCCAGCTTTTGTCTGAGGTTATTTCACTTTTCACCATTGGCATCAACATGCTTCAGAATTCACTTGGTACCTGTTTCTCCAAATGGGTTTCCCCGACACTATATGAGAAGAGAGGTATAACACTGGGGCTGGAAAGCACACGTCACAAAGACGTTCCTCGGAAAGCTTCTCTCCAGTTTCGGCCTGATCATATTTCTTTTTTTCACCGTAAGCCTCAAAGTGCTCCCAAATATCCCATCATATGCTAAGCATACTCAGGGCTAGAAAACTGCTCAATGAAATGAGAGGCTTAACTGAGAGAGAAGAATTAAGAGTACACAGAGCAGTTTCACAGAAAGCTTCCTACAGAATTTTTCCTGAGAATATTTCTTTCTCCATATTCTAAGGATAGTTCCCAAATGTCCTTCCTCAGATTCCACAAAAACAGTGATTTCAGGCTGCTCAATCCAAAGAATTGTTTAACTCTATGAGACGAATACACACATCGCAAAGCAGTTGCTCAGAACGTTTCTCTGCTAGTTTCATCAGAAGAAGCTTTCTTGCTAACCCCAAACTCCGGGTCTCAATAAGTATCCCTTCACAGATTCTTCAAAGACAGAGTTTTGAACCTGGGCAACACAGAGTAAAAATTAACTCTGTGCAATGAATGCATATATGAGAGAGCAGATTCTTGGACGTTTATTCCTCGATTTTATTTCAGTATATTTCACTACTCGCTATAGTCCTCAATGTGTTCCAAAATATCACTTTCTCGGTTTCCCAGGAACAGTGTTCCAACACTGCATTGTGAGAAAAGAGGGATAACTCCCTGAGTGGAATGCAAACATCACAAAGTAGTTTCTACAAAAGCTTCTATACAGTTGTTATCTGAAGATATCTCCTCTTTCACCGTAGGCCTGAATGTGCTCCCGAACGTCCCTTCACAGATATGTGCATGACGGAGTTTCCAAACTGTGCAATATAATTAAAGTTTTAACTATGCAAGATGAATAAATATGTCTAACACAAAGCAGGTTCACAGAAATCTTCTTTCCAGTTTTTGACTGAGGATATTTCCTTTTTCATGATTGTCGTCACTATACTCCGAATATCTCTTGGTAGCTCTTTCTCCAAAAAGAATTCGGGTATCCTCTAGGAGAATAAAGGTATATTTCTGTGAGTGGAATGCACACGTCACAAAGCAGCTCCTCAGAAAGCTTCTCTCCTGTTTCTATCTGAAGATTTTCTTTTCTCACCATAAGCCTAAAAGCCCTCCAGAATATCCCTTCGCAGACTAAACAAAAACAGTGTTATGATGCAGCTCAATGAAAAGAGAGGCTTAACTGTGTGAGCGGAATTCACGTGACACACAACCGTTTGACAGAAAGCTTCCTTCTGGTTTCTCTCTGAGGATTTTTCTTTTTCAGGATATTCTTTTTTTATTATTATTATACGTTAAGTTCTAGGGTACATATGCATAACGTGCAGGTTTGTTACATATGTATACCTGTGCCATGTTGGTGTGCTGCACCCATCAACTCATCAGCACCCATCAATTCATCATTTATATCAGGTATAACTCCCCAATGCAATCCCTCCCCCCTCCCCCCTCCCCATGATAGGCCCCAGTGTGTGATGTTCCCCTTCCCGAGTCCAAGTGAACTCATTGTTCAGTTCCCACCTATGAGTGAGAACATGTGGTGTTTGGTTTTCTCTTCTTGTGATAGTTTGCTAAGAATGATGGTTTCCAGCTGCATCCATGTCCCTACAAAGGACGCAAACTCATCCTTTTTTATGGCTGCATAGTATTCCATGGTGTATATGTGCCACATTTTCTTAATCCAGGCTGTCACTGATGGACATTTGGGTTGATTCCAAGTCTTTGCTATTGTGAATAGTGCCGCAGTAAACATACGTGTGCATGTGTCTTTGTAGTAGAATAATTTATAATCCTTTGGGTATATACCCAGTAGTGGGATGGCTGGGTCATATGGTACATCTAGTTCTAGATCTTTGAGGAATTGCCATACTGTTTTCCATAATGGTTGAACTAGTTTACAATCCCACCAACAGTGTAAAAGTGTTCCTATTTCTCCACATCCTCTCCAACACCTGTCGTTTCCTGATTTTTTAATGATTGCCATTCTAACTGGTGTGAGATGGTATCTCATTGTGGTTTTGATTTGCATTTCTCTGATGGCGAGTGATGATGAGCATTTTTTCATGTGTCTGTTGGCTGTATGAATGTCTTCTTTTGAGAAATGTCTGTTCATATCCTTTCCCCACTTTTTGATGGGGTTGTTTGTTTTTTTCTTGTATATTTGTTTGAGTTCTTTGTAGATTCTGAAATTTGGCTACAGTAACCAAAACAGCATGGTACTGGTACCAAAACAGAGATATAGACCAATGGAACAGAACAGAGTCCTCAGAAATAATACCACACATCTACAGCCATCTGATCTTTGACAAACCTGAGAGAAACAAGAAATGGGGAAAGGATTCCCTATTTAATAAATGGTGCTGGGAAAATTGACTAGCCATAAGTAGAAAGCTAAAACTGGATCCTTTCCTTACTCCTTATACGAAGATTAATTCAAGATGGATTAGAGACTTAAATATTAGACCTATTACCATAAAAATCCTAGAAGAAAATCTAGGTAGTACCATTCAGGACATAGGCATGGGCAAGGACTTCATGTCTAAAACACCAGAAGCAACGGCAGCAAAAGCCAAAATTGACAAATGGGTCTCATTAAACTAAAGAGCTTCTGCACAGCAAAAGAAACTACCATCAGAGTGAACAGGCAACCTACAGAATGGGAGAAAATTTTTGCAATCTACTCATCTGACAAAGGGCTAATTTCCAGAATCTTTTTCAGGATATTCTAAAGAGCGTTTCCAAATGTTCTTTTTCAGATTGTATAGAAACAGTGATTTCAAACTGCTCCTTTCAAAGAATCATTTAACTATATGTGATGAAAGGAAACATCACCAAAGAGTTGCACAGAAAGCTTCTCTCCAATTTTCAATGGAGGACATTTCCTTACTCGACACAGAATTCCGGTTGCCACTTACTATCCCTTTGCAGAACCCTCAAAGACCGCCCCTCAAACTGGGAAATATAGAGTAAGCTTTAACCCTGTGAAAAGCATGAACATTTGAGAGCAGTTTCTTTGAGTGCTTCTTTCTGTTTTTTTATTTTTTATTTTATTTTTATTTTTTTTTTTTTGTTGAGACGGAGTCTCGCTCTGTCGCCCAGGCTGGAGTGCAGTGGCCGGATCTCAGCTCACTGCAAGCTCCGCCTCCCGGGTTTCCACCATTCTCCTGCCTCAGCCTCCCAAGTAGCTGGGACTACAGGCGCCCACCACCTCGCCCGGCTAGTTTTTTGTATTTTTAGTAGAGACGGGGTTTCACCGTGATAGCCAGGATGGTCTTGATCTCCTGACCTCGTGATCCGCCTGTCTCGGCCTCCCAAAGTGCTGGGATTACAGGCTTGAGCCACCGCGCCTGGCCTTCTTTCTGTTTTATATTGTACACCGTTTGACCTGTTGCCATAGTCTTCAAAGTGCTCTGAATATCACTCTTTTGGTTTCACTGGAACAGTGTTCAAACTGTGCCTTATGAGAAGAAAGTTATAACTCCCTGAGTAGAATGCACACATCACCAAGCAGTTTCTCAGACAGCTTCTCTCCAGTTGTTATCTGACTATATTTGTGATTTCACCAAGGGCCAGAATATGATCCCAAATATCCCTTCGTGGATCCATCCACGAAGGAGTTTCCAAGCTGCGCAATGTAAAGAAAGCTTCATCTATGTGAGATAAATAAACATAACAAAAAGCAGGTTCACAGAAAGCTTCTTTCCAGTTTTTATCTCAAGATATTTCCTTTTTCACCATAGTCCAAAATGTGCTCTCTAAGGTCCCTTCGTGGATCCGTCCATGACAGTTTCCAAGCTGCGTAAGGTAATGAGAGCTTTATCTACATGAAATGATTACACATATCACAGAGTAGTTTCCTAAAAAGCTTATTTCCAGTATTTGTCTGAGGTTATTGCTCTTTTCGCCATTGGTATCAGCATGCTCCCGAATATCACTTGGTAGCTTTTTCTCCAAAAGGGAATCCGGAATCCTCTAGGAGAAGAAAGGTATATTTCTGTGAGTGTAATGCATACGTCACAAAGCAGCTCCTCAGAAGGGTTCTTTCCAGTTTCTATCTGAAGGCGTTTCCTATCCCACTGAAAGCCTCAAAGGGCTCCTGAATATACCTATGCAGACTAAGCAAAAGTAGTGTTATGATATAGCTCAATGAAAAGAGAAGCTTAACTGTGTGAGCGGAATTCACGTGACAGAGAGCAGTTTCACAGAAAGCTCGCTTCTGCTTTCTCTCTGAGGTTATTTACTTTTCAGGGTATTCTAAAGAGCGTTTCCAAATATCCTTTCTCAGATTCCACAGAAACAGTGATTTCAAACTGCTCAATCCAAAGAATGATTTAACTCTATTAGATGAATACAAACATCACAAAAGAGTTGTGTAGAATGCTTCTATCCGATTTTCGATGGAAGACATTTCCTTGCCTCACACAGGCCTCCGGTCACCACTTATTATCCCTTTGCAGAACCCTCAAAGACCGACGTTCAAACTGGGAAATGCAGAGTAAGATTTAACCCTGTGAAAAGAATGGACATGTGAGAGAGCAGTTGCTTCGAGTCCTTTTTTCTGTTTTATATTGGACGACATTTCACTTTATGCCATCGTCTTCATTGTGCTCCGAATATCACTCTTTTGGTTTTACAGGAACAGTGTTCTAACTGTGCCTTTTGGGAAGAAAGTTATAATTCCCTGAGGGGAATGCACACATCACCATGCAGTTTCTCAGAAAGCTTCTCTCCAGGTTTATCTGACTATATTTCCTATTTCACCATAGGCCCGAATGTGATTGCTAATATCCCTTTGCGGATCCATCCACGAGGGAGTTTCCAAGCTGCATAATGTAAAGAAAGCTTCATCTATGTGAGATGAATAAACATAGAAAAAGTATATTCACAGAAATCTTCTTTCCAGTTTTTATCTGAAGATACTGCCTTTTTCACCACAGTCCAGAATGTACTCCAAAAGGTCCCTTCGTGGATCCGTCCATGGCAGTTTCCTAGCTCCGTAATATAAAGAAAGCTTTATCTATGTCAGGTGATTACACATATCACAGAGTAGTTTCCTAGAAAGCTTCTTTCTAGTTTTTTTCTGAGGCTATTTCCCTTTTCACTGTCAGCATCAACATGCTCCCGAATATCACTTGGTACCTGTTTCTCCAAAAGGGTTTCCCCAACGCTGTAGGAGAAGAGAGGTATAACACTGTGACTGGAATGCACACGTCATGAAGCAGTTCCCAGGAAAGCTTCTCTCCAGCTTTGGTCTAAACTTATTTCCTTTTTTACCATAAGCCTCAAAGTGCTCCTGAATATCCCATTAAACGCTAAACATACACAGGGTTAGAAAACTGATCAATGAAAGGAGAGGCTTAACTGAGCTAGAGGAATTAAGACGACACAGAAGAGTTTCACAGAAAGCTTCCTTCTGGATTTTGGCTGAGGTTACTTCTTTCTCCATATTCTAAGGATCGTTCCCAAATGCCCTTCCTCAGATGCCACTAAAACAGTGATTTCAAGCTGCTCAATCCAAAGAATGCTTTAACTCTAGGAGACGAATAGATGCATCACAAAGCAGTTGCTCAGAAAGTTTCTCTGCAGGATTCATCGGAAGACGTTTCCTTATTGACCACAAGCCTCCTGGCATCACTAAATATACCTTCACAGATTCTTCAAAGACAGAGTTTCGAAACTGGGCAACATAGAGTGAGTATTAACTCTGTGAATTGAATGCACATGTCGGAGATCAGATTCTTGGAACACTTCTTCCTCGATTTTATTTCAGTATATTTCACTATTGGCCATAGTACTCAATGTGCCCCAAAATATCACTTTTTCGGTTTCAAAGGAACACTGTTCTAACACTGTCTTGTGAGAAAAGAGGTATAAGTCCCTGAGTGGAATGCATACACCAAAAGGAGATTCTCAGAAAGCTTCTATCCAGTTTTTATCTGAAGATATCTCCTTTTTCACTGTAGGCCTGAATGTGTCCCTGAATGTCCCTTCATGGATCCGTTCATGAGGGAGTTTCCAAACTGTGTAATATAAGAAAAGTTTTAACTATGCAACATGAACAAGTGTATCTAACACAAAGCAGTTTCACAGAAATCTTCTTTCCTGTTTTTGTCTGAAGATGTTTCCTTTTTCACCATATCTATACCTATACTCTCGAATGTCTCTTGGTAGCTTTTTCTCCAAAAGGAATTCCGCAATCCTCTATGATAAGAAGGGAATATTTCTGTGAGTGGAATGCACATGTCACAAGGCAGCTCCACAGAATGCTGCTTTTCATTTTCTGTCTAAAGTTGTTTTGTTTCTCAACGTAAGCCATGAAACGCTCCAGAATATTCCCTCGCAGATTAAACAAAAATAGTGTTATGATACTCATCAATGAAAAGTGATGCTGAACACTGTGAGTGGAATTCCCGTGACACAGAGTAGTTTCACAGAAAGCTTCCTTCTGGATTCTCTTTGAGATTATTTCTTTTTCAGGTTATTCTAAAGAAGGATTCTAAATATTCTTTCTCATATTCCACAGAAGCAGTGATTTCAAACTGCTCAATCCAAGGAGTGATTTAACCCTCTGAGATGAATGCAAACTTCACAAAAGAATTGCCAAGAAAGCTTCTCTCCAATTGTCGATGGAAGACTTTTCCTTGCCTCACACATGCCTCTGCTCGCCACTTACTATCCCTTCGCAGAACCCTCAAAGACAGACTTTCAAACTGGGAAATGTAGAGTAAGCTTTAACCCTGTGAAAAGAATGGACATGTCAGCAAGCAATTTCTTCTAGTGGTTCTTTCTGTTTTTTATTGGACGACATTTCACTTTTTACCATAGTCTTCCATGTGCTCCAAATATCACTCTTTTGGTTTTACAGGAACAGTCTTCAACGTGTGCCTTATGAGAAGAAAGTTATAACTCCCTGAGTGGAATGCACACATCATGAAGCAGTTCCTCGGAAACTTCTCTCCAGTTTTTATCTGACTATATTTGCTATTTTATCATTGGCATGAATGTGATCCCAAATATCCCTTCGCGGATCCATCCACGAGGGAGTTTCCAAGCTGCACAATGTAAAGAAAGCTTCATCTACTAGAGGTGAATAAACGTAGCAAAAATCAGATTTACAGAAGCATCTCTCCAGTTTCGGTCTGAACATATTTCCTTTTTCACCGTAAGACTCAAAGTGCTCCCGAATATCCCATCACACATTAAACATGCACAGGGCTAGAAAACTGCTCAGTGAAAAGAGAGGCTTATCTGAGTGAGGGCAATAAAGATGACACAGAGCAGTTTCACAGAATGCTTCCTTCTGGATTTTACCTGAGGATATTCCTTTATGCATATTCTAAGGATTGTTCCCAAATGACCTTCCTCAGATGCCACAAAAACAGTTATTTCACACTCCTCAATCCAAAGAATGGTTTAACTCTAGGAGACGAATGCATGCATCTCAAAGCAGTTGCTCAGAACGTTTCTCTGCAGGTTTCATCGGAAAACATTTCCTCGCCAACCACTAGCCTCCGGGCGTCACTAAATATCCCTTCACATATTCTTCAAAGACAGAGTTTCGTGACTGGGCAACATAGAGTAAGCATTAACTCTGTGAAGCGAATGCACATATCAGAGAGCAGATTCGTGGAACACTTCTTCCTCGATTTTATATCAGTATATTTCACTATCCACCATAGTCCTCAATGCATTCCAAAATATCACTTTTTCGGTTTCACAGGAACAGTGTTCAAACACTGCCTTGTGGGAAAAGAGGTAAACCCCCCTGAGTGGAATGCATACATCACAAAGTAGTTTCTCAGAAACCTTCTATCCAGTTTTTTTCTGAAGATATCTCCTCTTTCATCATAGGGCTGAGTGTGCTCCAAAACGTCCCTTCCCAGATCTGTGCATTACGAAGTTTCCAAACTGCATATTATAATTAAAGTTTCAACTATGAGAGATGAATACATATCTCTAACACAAAGCAGTTTCACAGAAATCTTCTTACCAGTTTTTGTCTGATATTTTCTTTTTTACCATAGCCTTCCTTATACTCCCGAATGTCTGTTCTTTAACTTTTTCTCCAAAGGGAATTCTGGAATCCTCTAGGAGAAGGAAGGTATATTTCTGTGAGTGGAATGCGCATGTCACAAAGCAGCCCCTCAGAAAGTTTCTCTCCAGTTACTATCTGAAGAGGTTTCCTTTCTCAGCATAAGCCTCGAAGCCCTCCAGAATATCCCTTCACAGACTAAACAAAAAGAGTGTTATACAGCTCAATGAAAAGGGAAGCTTAACTGTGTTAGTGGAATACAAGTGACACAAAGCAGTTTCAGAGAAAGCTTCCTTTTGGTTTCTCTCTGAGGTTATTTCTTTTTTAGGATATTCTAAAGAGAGTTTCCAAATGTCCTTTCTCAGATTCCACAGAAACAGTAAAATTGCTCAATCCAAAAAATGATTTAACTCTATGAGATGAATACAAACATCGCAAAATAGTTACGCAGAAAATTTCTCTCCGATTTTTGATTGAAGACATTTCCTTGCCTCACACAGGCCTCCGGTTGCCACTTACTATCCCTTTGCAGAAACCTCAAACACCAACTTTCAAACTGGGAAATGAAGAGTAAGGTTTAACCCTGTGAAAAGAATGGACATGTCAGAGAACAGTTTCTTCGAGTGCTTCTTTCTTTTTTTTATTGGACGACATTTCACTTTTTGCCATAGACTTCAATGTGCTCCGAATATCAGTCTTTTTGTTTTACAGGAACAGTGTTCAAACTGTGCCTTATGAGAAGAAAGTTATAACTCCCTGAGTGAAATGCACACATCACCAAGCAGTTTCTGAGAAAACTTCCCTCCAGTTTTAATCTGACTATATATCCTCCTTCATCATAGGCCCGAATGTGATCCAAATATCTCTTTATGCATACATCCACGAAGGAGTTTTCAAGCTGTGTAATGTAAAGAAAGCTGCATTTCTATGAGATGAATAAACATACCAAAAAGCAGATTCACAGAAAGCTTCTTTTCACTTTTTATCTGTTGATATTTTCTTCTTCACCATAGTCCTGGATGTGCTCCCGAAGGTCCCTTCATGGATCCATCCATGACAGTTTCCAAGCTGCATAATATAAAGAACGCTTTATCTATCTGAGATGATTACACATATCACTGAGTAGTTTCCTAGAAAGCTTCTTTCCAGTTTTTGTCTGAGGCTATTTCCCTTTTCACTATCGGCATCAACATGCTCCCGAATATCCCTTGGCACCTGTTGCTCCAAAACGATTTGCCCGATGCTGTATGAGACGAGAGTTATAACAGTGTGAGTGGAATGCATATTTCACAAAGCAATTTCTCAGACAGCTTCTCTCCAGGTTTTATCTGACTATATTTGCTATTTCACCATAGGCCTCAATGTGGTCACATATATCCCTTTGCGAATCCGACCACGAGGGAGTTTCCACGCTGCATAATATAAAGAAACCTTCATCTCTGTGAGATGAGTAAACATAGCAAAAAGCAGATTCACAGAAAGCTTCCCTCCAGTTTTTATATGAAGATATTTCCTTTTTCACCATAGTCCGGAGTGTTCTCTGGAATGTCCCTTCGTGGTTCCGTCCATGACAGTTTCTAAGCTGCGTAATGTAAAGAAAGCTTTATCTATGTGAGACAATTACACGTATCACAGAGTAGTTTCCTAGAAAGCTTCTTTCCAGTTTTTGTCTGAGGCTATTTTGCTTTTCACCACCGGTTTCAACATGTTTCCGAATATCACTTGGTACCTGTTTCTCCAAATGGGTTTCCCCGACGCTGTAGGAGAAAAGAGGTACAACACTGTGGCTGGAAATCACACGTCACAAAGCAGTTCCTTGGAAAGCTTCTCTTCAGTTTCGGTCTGATCATATTTCCTTTTGCACCGTAAGCCTCCAAATGCTCCCAAATATCCCATCACAAGCTAAACATACACAGGGCTATAAAACTGCTCAATGACATGAGAGGCTTAACTGAGTGAGAAGAATTAAGACAAAACAGTGCAGTTTCACAGAAAGCTTCCAACTGGATTTTTCCTGAGGATATTTCTTTCTCCATATTCTAAGGATCGTTCCCAAATGTACTTCCTCAAATTACACAAAAACAGTGATTTAGGCTGCTCAATCCAAAGAATGGTTTAACTCTATGAGACGAATACACACATCACAGAGCAGTTGCTCAGAACGTTGTCTGCTAGTTTCATCGGAAGAAGCTTTCCTGCAAACCACAAGCCTCCGGGCCTGAATATGTATCCCTTCACAGATTTTTCAAAAACAGAGTTTTGAACCTGGGCAACACAGAGTAAAAGTTAACTCTGTGCAATGAATGCATATATGAGAGAGCAGATTCTTGGAACGCTTCTTCCTTGATTTTATTTCAGTATATTTCACTAATCGCTTTAGTCCTCAATGCGTTCCAAAATATCACCTTTACGGTTTCACAGATACAGTGTTCAAACACTGCCTTGTGAGAAAAGAGGTACGCCTCCCTGAATGCAATGCATACATCACAAAGTAGTTTCTCAAAAAGCTTCTATCCAGTTTTGTTCTGAAGATATCTCCTCTTTCACCGTAGGCCTGATTGTGCTTCCGAACATCCCTTCGCGGATCTGTGCATGACGGAGTTTCCATTCTGCGTAATATAACTAAAGTTTAAACTATGTGAGACGGATAAGTATATCTAACACAAAGCAGTTTCACAGAAATCTTCTTTCCAGTTTTTGTCTGAGAATATTTCCTTTTTCACCATAGCCTTTCCTGTACTCCCGGATGTCTGTTTTGTAGCTTTTTCTCCAAAAGGTTTCCGGAATCCTCTAGGAGAACAAAGGTATATTTCTGTGGGTGGAATGCAGACATCACAAAGCAGCTCCTCAGAAAGCTTTTCTCCTGTTTCTATCCGAAGACGTTTTCTTTCTCACCATAACCCTCAAAGCACTCCAGAATATCCCTTCACAGACTAAAAAAATAGTGTTATGATACAGCTCAATGAAAGGAGAAGCTTAACTGTGTGAGCGGAGTTCACATGACACAGAGCAGTTTCACAGCACGCTTCCTTCTGGTTTCTTTCTGAGGATATTTCTTTTTTAAGATATTCTAAAGACCGTTTCCAAATGCCCTTTCTCAGATTCTACAGAAACATTGATTTCAAACTTCTCAATCCAAAGAATGATTTAACGCTATGAGATGAATTCAAACATCACAAAAGTGTTGTGCAGAAAGCTTCTCTCCAATGTTCGATGGAAGACATTTCCTTGCCTCACACAGGCCTCCGGTCGCCACTACTCTCCCTTCGCAAAACCCTCAAAACTGACTTTCAACCTGGGAAATGTAGAGTAGGCTTTAACATAGTGAATATAATGGATGTATCAGACAGCAGTTTCTTCGAGTGTTTCTTTCTGTTTTTCATTGGACGACATTTCACTTTTTGTCATAGTCTTCAATTTGCTCTGAATATCACTCTTTTGGTTTTACAGGAACAGTGTTCAAACTGTGCCTTATGTGAAGAAAGTTATAACTCCCTGAGTGGAATGCGCAGATCACCAAGCAGTTTCTCAGAAAGCTTCTCTCCAGTTTTTATCTGACTCTATTTGCTATTTCACCATAGGCCTCAATATGATTCCAAATAACCCTACGCGAATCCATCCACGAGGGAGTTTCAAAAATGCGTAATGTAATGAAAGCTTCATCTATGTGAGACGAATAAACATAGCAAAAAGCAGATTCACAGAAAGTTTCTTTCCAGTTTTCATCTGAAGATATTTCCTTTTTCACCATAGTACAGAAAGTACTCACAAGGGTCCCTTCGTGGATTCGTCCATGACAGTTTCCAAGCTGCGTAATGTAAAGAAAGCTTTATCTGTGTAAGATGATTCCAGATATCTCAGAGTAGTTTCCTAGAAAGATTCTTTCCAGTTTTTGTCTGAGGCTATTTCCCTTTTCACCATCGGCATCAACATGCTCCCGAATATCACTTGGTACCTCCTTCTCCAAAAGAGTTTTCCCGACATTGTATGAGAAGAGAGGTATAACACTGTGACTGGAATGCACACGTCAAAAATCAGTTCCTCGGAAAGCTTCTCTCCAGTTTCGGTCTGAACATATTTCCTTTTTCACCGTTAGCCTCAAAGTGCTCCCGAATATCCCATCACACACAAATCATAAACAGGGGTAGAAAACTACTCAATGAAAAGAGAGGCTTATTGGAATGATAGGAATTAAGACAACACAGACCCGTTTCACAGAAGGCTTCCTTCTGGATTTTACCTGATGATATTTCTCTCTGCATATTCTAAGGATCATTCCCAAATGTCCATCCTCAGATTACACAAAAACAGTGTTTTCAAGCTGCTCAATCCAAAGAATGGTTTAACTCTATGAGACTAATACACACATCACAAAGCAGTTGCTCAGAACGTTTCTCTGCAGGTTTCATCAGAACACGTTTCCTTGCTCACCACTAGCCTCTGGGCGTCACTAAATACCACTTCACATATTCTTCAAAACAGAGTTTTGAAACTGGGCAACGTAGAGTAAGCATATCACTGTGAAGTGAATGCACATATCAGAGAGCAGATTCTTGGAACGCTTATTCCTCGATTTCATTTCAGTATATTTCACCATTCGCCATAGTACTCAATGCGTTACGAAATATCACTTTTTCGGTTTCACAGGAATGGTGTTCAAACACTGCCTTGTGAGAAAAGAGGTATAACTCCCTGAGTGGAATGCATACATCACAAAGTAGTTTATCAGAAAGCTTATATTCAGTTTTTATCTGAAGATATCTCCTCTTTCACTGTTGGCCTGAATGTGCTCTCGAACGTCCCTTCGGGGATCTGTGCATGACCGAGATTCCAAACTGCGTAATATGATTAGAGTTTTAACTATGCGAGATGAATGAATATATCTAACAGAAAGAAGTTTCATAGAAATCTTCTTTCCAGTTTTTATCTCAGGATATTTCCTTTTTCACCATAGTCTTCGCTATACTCCCGAATATCTCTTGGTAGCTTTTTCTCCAAAACGGATTCCAGAATCCTCTAGGAGAAGAAAGGTGTATATCTGTGAATGGAACGTACATGTCACAAAGCAGCTCCTCAGAAAGCTTCTCTCCACTTTCTATCTAAAACATTTCTTTCTCACTGTAAGCCTCAAAGGGCTCCTGAATATCCCTTTGCAGATTAAACAAAAACAGTGTGATGATACTGTTCTCTGAAAAGAAAATCTTAGCTGTGTGAGCAGAATTCACATGACACCGAGCAGTTTCACAGTAAGTTTTCTTCTGGATTCTCTCTGAGGTTTGTTATTTTTCAGGATATTCTAAAGAGCATATACAAATGTCCTTCCTCAGATTCCACAAAAACAGTGATCTCAAGCTGCTCAATCCAAAGAATGGTTTAACTCTAATAGACGAGTACACACATTGCAAAGCTGTTGCTCAGAAAGTTTCTCTGCAGGTTTCATCGGAACACGTTTCCTCGCTCACCACAAGCCTATGGGCATCACTAAATATCCCTTCACAGATTCTTCACGGACAGAGTTTCGAAACTGGGCAACATAGAGTAAGCATTAACCCTGTGAAGGGAATGCACATATCAGAGAGCAGGTTCTTGGAATGCTTCCTCCTCGATTTTATTTCAGTATATTTCACTATTCATCATAGTCCTCAATGCGTTCCAAAATATCACTTTTTCGGTTTCACAGGAACAGTGTAAAAACACTGCCTGGTGAGAAAAGAAGTATAACTCCCTGAGATTAATCCATATATGACAAAGTAGTTTCTCAGAATGCTTCTATGCAGGTTTTATCTGAAGATATCTCCTCTTTCACCATAGGCCTGAATGTGCTCCCGAACGTCCCTTCTTGGAGGTGTGCATGACGGAGTTTCCAAACTGCATAATATAATTAAAGTTTTAACTATGCCAGATGAATAAATATGTGTAACAAAAAGCAGTTTCACAGAAATCTTCTTTCCAGTTTTTCTGAGAATATGTCCTTTTTCACCATAGTCATCGCTGTATTCTTGAATATCTCTTGGTAGCTTTTTCTCCAAAAGGGATTCGGGAATACTCTCGGAGAAGAAAGGTATATTTCTGTGAGTGGAATGCACATGTTGCAAACCAGCTCCAGAGAAAGCTTCTCTCCAGTTTCCATCTGAATGTGTTTCCTATCTCACAGTAAGCCTCAAAGCACTCCTGAATGTCCCTTCGTACACTTAACAAACACAGTATTATGATACTTATCAATGAAATGGGGAGCTTAACTGTGTGAGTGGAATTCATGTGACACAGAGCAGTATCACAGAAAGCTTCCTTCTGGATTCTCTTTGAGATTATTTCTTTCTCAGGGTATTCTAAAAACGTTTCCAAATATTCTTTTCAGATTCCACAGAAGCAATGATTTCAAACTGCTCAATCCAAAGAATGATTTCACTCTCTCAGATGAATGCAAACATCACAAAAGAGTTGCCCAGAAAGCTTCTCTCAGATTTTTGAAGGAAGATATTTCCTTGCCTCACTCACTCCTCCGGTTACCACTGACAATCCCTTCGCAGAACCCTCAAAGACCGACTTTCAAACTGGGAAATGTAGAGTAAGATTTAACCCAGTGAAAAGAATAGACATGTCAGAGAGCAGTTTCTTCGAGTGATTCTTACTGCTTTTTATTGGACGACAATTCACTTTTTGCCATATTCTTCAAAGTGATCCAAATATCAGTCTTTTGGTTTTACAAGAACAGAGTTCAAACTGTCCCTTATGAGAAGAAAGTTATAACTCGCTATGTGGAATGCACACAACATCAAGCAGTTTCTCAGAAAGCTTATATCCAGTTTTTATTTGACTATATTTGCTATTTCACCATAGGCCTCAATGTGATGCGAAATAACCCTTCGCGAATCCATCCACGAGGGTGTTTCCAAGATGCGTAACATAAAGAAAGCTTAATGTATGTGAGATGAATAAACATAGCAAAAAGCAGATTCACAGAATATTTCTTTCCAGGTGTTAATGAAGATATCTCCTCTTTCACCATAGGCCTGAATGTGCTCCTGAACATCCCTTCACAGATCTGTGCATGATGGAGCTTCCAAACTGTGTAATATAACTAGAGTTTTAACTGTGCGAGATGAATGAATATATCTCACACAAAGCAGTTTCACAGAAATCTTCTTTCAAGTTTTAGTCTGAGGATATTTCCTTATTCACCATAGTCGTCACTATACTCCCGAATATCTCTTGGTAGCTTATTCTCCAAAAGGGATTCCGTAATCCTCTAGGTGAAGAAACTTATATTTCTGTGAGTGGAATGCACACGTCACAAAGCAGCTCCTCAGAAAGCTTCTCTCCAGTCTATATCTGAAAACGTTTCCTTTCTCACCGTAAGCCTCAAAGCCCCCCAGAATATCCCTTCACAGACTAAACAAAAACAGTGTTATGACACAGCTCAATGAAAACAGAAGCTTAACTGTGTGAGCGGAATTCACGTGACACAGAGATGTTTCACAGAAAGATTCCTTCTGGTTTCTTTCTGAGGTTATTTCTTTTTCAGGATATTATAAAGAGCGTTTCCAAATGTCCTTTCTCAGATTCCACAGAAACAGTGATTTCAAACTGCTCAATCCAAACAATGATTTAACGCTCTGAGATGAATACAAACATAACAAAAAGTTGCGCAGAAAGCTTCTCTCCGATTTTTGATGGAAGACATTTCCTTGCTGCTCACAGGCCTCCGTTCGCCAATTAATACACCTTCGCATAACCCTCAAAGACCGAATTTCAAACTGGGAAATGTAGAGTAAGCTTTAACCCTATGACTAGAATGGACAGGTCAGAGAACAGTTTCTTCGAGTGCATGTTTCTGTTTTTTATTGGACCACATTTCACTTTTTGCCATAGTCTTCAATGTGCTCTGAATATCACACTTTTGGTTTTACAGGAACAGTGTTCAAGCTGTGCTTTATGAGAAGAAAGTTACAACTCCCTGAGTGGAATGCACACATCACCAAGCAGTTTCTCAGAACGCTTTTCTCCAGTTTTTATCTGACTATATTTCCTCTTTCACTATAGGCCAGAATGTGATCTCAAGTATCCCTTCACGGAGCCATCCACAAGGGAGTTTCCAAGCTGCGTAATGTAAAGAAAGTTTCATCTATGTGAGATGAATAAACATACCAAAAAGCAGATTCACAGAAAGCTTCTTTCCAGTTTTTATCTGAAGATATTTCCTTTTTCACCATAGTCCAGAATGTGCTGAATGTGCTCTCAAAGTTCCCTTCATGGATCCGTCCATGACAGTTTCCAAGCTGCGTAATGTGAAGAAAGCTTTATCTATGTAGTTAAAGATACCATTATCTAGATGGTTACACATATCACAGAGTAGCTTCCTATAAAGCTTCTTTCCAGGTTTGTCTGAGGCTATTACCCTTTTCATCATCAGCATGAACATGCTCCAGAATATCACTTGGTACCTGTTTCCCCAAAAGTGTTTGCCCGACACTGTATGACAAGAGAGGTATAACACTGTGAGTTTAGAGTACACGTCAAAAAGCAGTTCCTCAGAAACTTCCTCTCCAGTTTCGGTCTGAACATATTTCCTTTTTCACCGTTAGCCTCTAATGCTCCCAAATATCCCATCACACCCTAAACATACACAGGAGTAGAAAAATCCTCAATGAAAAGAAAAGCTTAACAAAGCGAGAGTAATTAAGATGACGAAGAGCAGTTTTACAGAAAGCTTCCTTCTGGATTTTTCCTAAGGATATTTCATTCTACATATTCTAAAAATCGATCCCAAATGTCCTTCCTCAGATTCCACAAAAACCGTGATTTCAAGCTGCACAATCCAAAGAATGGTTTAACACTATGAGTCGAATACACACATCCCAAGGCAGTGGCTCAGAACGTTTCTCTGCAGGTTTCATCAGAAGGCGTTTCCTCGCACATCACAAGTCTCCAGGCGTCACGAAATATCCCTTCACAGATTCTTCAAAGACAGAATTTCGAAACTGGGGAACATACAGTAAGCATTAACTCTGTGAAGTGAGTGCACATATCAGAGAGGAGATTCTTGGAATGCTTCTTCCTCGATTTTATTTCAGTATATTTCACTATTTGCCATAGTACCCAATGCGTTCCGAAATATCACTTTTTCAGTTTCACAGGAAGAGTGTTCAAACACTGCCTTGTGAGAAAAGAGGTATAACCCTCTGAGTGGAATGCATACATCACAAAGTAGTTTCTTAGAAAGCTTCAATCCAGTTTTTATCTGAAGATATCTCCTCTTTCACCGTAAGCCTGAATGTACCTCCGAACGTCCCTTCATGGATCTGTGCATGACGGAGTTCCAAACTGCGTAATATAGTTAAAGTTTTAACTATGCGAAACTAATGAATATATCTAATACCAAGTAGTTTCACAGAAATCTTCTTTCCAGTTTTTGTCTGAGAATATTTCCTTTTTCACCATAGTCGTTGCTATACTCCCGAATATATCTTGGTAGATTTTCCTCCAAAAGGGATTCCGGAATCCTCTAGGAGAAGAAAGGTATATTTCTGTGAGTGGAATGCGCACATCACAAAGCAGCTCCTCAGAAAGCTTCTCTCTAGTTTCTATCTGAAGACGTTTCCTTTCTTACTGTAAGCCGCAAAGCCCTCCAGAATATCCCTTCGCAGACTAAATAAAAACAGTGTTATGAACAGCTAAATGAAAAGAGAAGCTTCACTGTGTGAGAGAAATTCATGTGATATGGAGAAGTTTCACAGAAAGCTTCCTTCTGGTTTCTCTCTGAGGTTATTTCTTTTTCAGGATATTCTAAAACAGTTTCCAAATTCCTTTCTCAGATTATACAAAGCAGTGATTTCTAACAGCTCAATCCAAAGAATGATTTATCTCTATGAGATGAATACAAATATCAAAAAAGCGTTATGCAGAATGCTTCCCTGTGATTTTCGATGGAAGATATTTTCTTGCCTCACACAGTCCTCCGGTTGCCACTTACTATCCTTTCGCAGAACCCTCAAAGACCAACTTTCAAACAGGGAAATGTAGAGTAAGCTTTATCCCTGTGAACAAATGGAGATGTCAGAGACCAGTTTCTTCGAGTGCTTCTGTTTTTTCTTGGACGACATTTCACCTTTTGCCATAGTCTTCAATGTGCTCTGAATTTCAGTCTTTTGCTTTTACAGGAACTGTGTTCAACCTGTGCCTAATGAGAAGAAAGTTATAACTTCCTCAGTTGAATACAGACATCACCAAGCAGTTTCTCAGAAAGCTTCTCTCCTGTTTTTATCTGACTATATATCTTATTTCAGCATAGGCCTGAATGTGATCCCAAACATCCGTGAGGGATATTCCATGCTGCTTAATGTAGAGAAACCTTCATCTCTGTGAGATGAAAAAACATAGCAAACAGCAGATTCTCACAGATAGCTTCCTTCGAGTTTTTGTCTGAAGATATTTCCTTTTTCACCGTAGTCCAGAATGTGTTCCCGAAGGTCCCTTCGTGGAACCGTCCATGATAGTTTCCAAGCTGCGAAATGTAAAGAAAACTTTTTCTATATGAGATGAATAGATATCACAGAGTAGTTTCCTAGAAAGCTTCTTTCCAGTTTTTGTCTGAGGCTATTTCCCTTTCCACCATAGGCATCAACATGCTCCAGAATATCACTTGGTACCTGTTTCTTCAAAAGGGTTTCCTCAATGATGTATAAGAAGAGAGGTATAACACTGTGACTAGAATGCACACGACACAAAGCAGTTCCTCGGAAAGCTTCTCTACAATTTCGGTCTGAACATACTTCCTTTTTCACCATTAGTCTGAAAGTGCTAACAAATATCCCATCACGGTGCTGACGAGTTGATGGGTGCAGCACACCAACATGGCACAGATATTCATATGTAACAAACCTGCACATTATGCATATGTACCATAGAACTTAAAGTATAATTAAAAAAATATATCCCATCACATGCTAAACATTCACAGGGCTGGAAAACTGCTCAATGAAACCAGAGACTTATCTGAGTGAGAGGAATTAGGACAACACAGAGCAGTTTCACAGGAAGCATCCTTCTGGATTTTCCTGAGGATATTTCCTTCTCCATATTCTAGGGATCGTTCCCAAATGTCCTTCCTCAAATTCCATAAAATCCGTGATTTCAAGCTGCTCAATCCAATGAATGCTTTAACTCTATGATACGAATACACACATCGCAAAGCAGTTCCTCAGAACGTTTCTCTGCAGGTTTCATCGGAAGACTTTTCCCCGCTCACCACAAGCCTCCGGGCGTCACTAAATATCCCTTCACAGATTCTTCAAAGACAGAGTTTCGCAAATGGGCAACATAGAGTAAGCATTAACTCTGTGAAGAGAATGCACACATCAGAGAATAGATGGTTGGAAAGTTTCTTCCTCGACTTTATTTCAGTATATTTCACTATTCGACATTGTCCTCAATGCGTTCCAGAATATCACTTTGTCTGTTTCACATAGATGAAGCTTTCTTTACACTACATAGCTTGGAAACTCCCTCGTGGATGGATCCAAGAAGGGATATTTGGGATCACATTCGGGCCTGTGGTCAAATAGGAAATAGAGTCAGATAAAAACTGAAGAGAAGCATTCTGAGAAACTGCTTGGTGATGTGTACATTCCACTCAGGGAGTTTTAATGTTCTTCTCATAAGGCACAGTTTGAACACTGTTCCTGTAAAACAAAAAGAGTGATATTCGGAGTACATTGAAGACTATGACAAAAAGTGAAATGTCGTCCAATAAAAAATAGACAGAAGCACTCGAA
Source organism: Piliocolobus tephrosceles (assembly GCF_002776525.5). Classification (NCBI taxonomy): domain Eukaryota; kingdom Metazoa; phylum Chordata; class Mammalia; order Primates; family Cercopithecidae; genus Piliocolobus; species Piliocolobus tephrosceles. The sequence goes on from NC_045437.1 coordinate 71,529,197, forward strand.
GAAACTGCTCTCTGACATGCCCACTGTTAACACAGGGATAAAGCTTACTCTACAATTCCCAGGTTGAAAGTCGGCCTCTGAGGGTTCTGTGAAGGCATAGTAGGTGGCAACCGGAGGACTATGTCGGGCAACGAAATGTCTCCCATCGAAAACTGGAGAGAAGCTTTCTGCAGAACCCTATTGTGATGTTTGTGTTCATCTCCAAGAGTTAAAATACTCTTTGGATTGAGCAGTTAGAAATCACTGTTTCTGTGGAATCTGAGAAAGGACATTTGGAGACGCTCTTTAGAATATCCTGAAAAAGAAATAACCTCAGAGAGAAACGAGAAGGAACCTTTCTGTGAACCTGCTGTGTGTCACGTGAATTCCACTCACACAGTTAAGGTTCTCTTTTCATTGAGCAGTATCATAACACTGTTTTTGTTTAGACTGCGAAGGGATATTCAGGAGCGATTTAAGGGTAACGGTGAGAAAGGAAACGTCTTCAGATAGAAACTCGAGAGAAGCTTCCTGAGGAGCTGCTTTGTGATGTGTGCATTCCACTCACAGAAATATACCTTTCTTCTCCTAGACGATTCTGGAATCCCTCTTGGAGAAAAAGTTACCAAGAGTCATTCAGGAGTATAGGGACGGTTATGGTGAAAAAGGAAATATCGTCAGACAAACCTTGAAAGAAGATTTCTGTGAACCAGCTAAGTGTTAGATATATCTATTCATATCGCATAGTTCAAACCTTCCTTTTAATATGCAGTTTGGAAACTCCGTCATGCACGAATCCATGAAGGGACACTTGGGAGCACACACAGGCATACGGTGAAAGAGGAGATATCTTCAGATAAAAACTGGATACAAGCTTTCTGAGAAATTATTTGTGATGTATGCACTCCGCTCCAGGAGTTATACCACTTTTCTCAGAAGGCAGTGTTTGAACACTGTTCCTGTGTAACCGAAAACTGATATTTCAGAATGCAGTGAGGACTATGACAAATAGTGAGATATACTGTAATGAAATCGAGAAAGAAGCATTCCAAGAATCTGTTCTCTTATATGTGCATTCACTTCACAGAATTTATGCTTACTCTACATTGCTCATTTTTGAAATTCTGTCTTTGAAGAATCTGTGAAGGGATGTTTAATGAGGCCTGGAGGCTTGTGGTGAGCAAGGAAACATCTTCCAATGAAACCTGCAAAGCAACTTTCTGAGCAACTGCTTTGTGGTGTGTGTATTCGTCTCCTAGATTTAAACCGTTATTTGAATTCAGCAGATTGAAATCACTCTTTTTGTGGAATATGAGGAAGGTAATTTGGGAAAGATCCTTAGAACATGGAGAAAGAAATATCCTCAGGTAAAATCCAGAAGGAAGCTTTCTGTGAAATTATTCTCTGTTGTCTTAAATCCTCTCGCTTAGGTAAGCCTCTCCTTACAGTGAGTAGTTTTATAACCCTGTGTATGCTTAGTGTGTGATGGGACATTCGGGAGCACTTTGAGGCTTATGGGGAGACAGGAAATATGTTCAGACTGAAACTGGAGAGAATCTTTCCGAGGAACTGCTTTGTGACGTTTGCATTCCACTCACAGAAATATACCTTTCTTCTCCTAGAGGATTCCGGAATCCCTTTTGGAGGAAAAGCTACCAAGAGACATCGGGAATATAGGGACGGCTATGGTGAAAAAGAAAATATCCTCAGACAAAACTGGAAAGAAGATTTCGGTGAAACTGCTTCATGTTAGATATATCTATTCATCTCGCACAGTTTAAACTTTTCTTATATTATGCAGTTTGGAAACTCTGTCATGCATGAATACGTGAAGGGACATTTGGGAGCAAATTCAGGCTTACGGTGAAAGAGGATATATCTTCAGATAAAAACTGGATAAAAGATTTGATAGAAACTACTTGTGATGCATGCATTCCGCTCAATTAGTTATACCTCCTTTCTCACAAGGCAGTGTTTAAACACTTCCTGTGTAACCAAAAATGTGGTATTTCAGAGCACATTGAGGACAACGGCAAACAGTGATATATACTGAAATAAAATCGAGAAAGAAGAGTTCCAAGAATCTGCTCTCTGATATATTCATTAACTTCACAGAATTTATGCTTACTCTTTGTTGCCCAGTTTCGAAATTCTGTCTTTGAAGAATCTGTCAAGATATACTTAGTGACCCCCGGAGGCTTGTGGTGAGCAAGGACACATCTTCAGATGAAACCTGCAGAGTAACTTTCAGAGCAACGGCTTTGCAATGTGTGTATTCTTCTCATAGATTTAAACCGTTCTTTGGATTGAGAAGATTCAAATCACTCTTTTTGTGGAATCTGAGGAGGGACATTTGGGAACGATTCTTAGAACATGGAGAAAGAAATATCCTCAGGTAAAATCCAGAAGGAAGCTTTCCGTGAAACTACTCTGTGTCATCTTAATTCCTCTCTTAGTTAAGGCTCTCATTACGTTGAGTAGTTTTAATACCCTGTGTATGTTCACCATGTGGTGGGACATTCGGGAGCACTTTGAGGCATATGGTGAAAATGGATATAGGTTCAGATTTAACCTGGAGAGAAGCTTTAGAGGAACTGCTTTGTGACGTGTGCATTCCACTCACAGAAATATATCTTTCTTCTCCTAGAGGATTCTGGAATCCCTTTTGGAGAAAAAGCTACCAAGAGACATTTGGGAGTATAGGGACGGCTACGGTGAAAAAGGAAATATCCTCAGACAAAAACTGGAAAGAAGATTTCTGTGAAACTGCTTCCTGTTAGATAAATCTATTCATCTCACATAGGTCAAACCTTGCTTATATTATGTAGTTTGGAAACTCCGTCATGCACGAATCCGTGAAGGGACATTGGGGAGCACATTCAGGCCTACGGTGGAAGAGGAGATAACTTCAGATAAACACTGGATACAAGCTTTCTGAGAAACTACTTGTGATGTATGCATTCCGCTCAGGTAGTTATACGTCTTTTCTCACAAGGCAGTGTTTAAACACTGTTCCTGCATAACTGAAAACGTGATATTTTGGAGCACACTGTGGACTATGACAAATAGTGAAATATACTGAAATAAAATCGAGAAAGAAGCGTTCCAACAATCTGCTCTCTGATATGTGCATTCACTTCACAGTGATATGCTTACTCGATGTTGCCCATTTTCAAAATTCTGTCTTTGAAGAATCTGTGAAGGGATATTTAGTGACAGCTAGAGGATTACGGAGAGCAAGGAAACATCTTCCGATGAAACTGGCAGAGTAACACTCTGAGCAACTGCTTTGCGATGTGTGTATTCGTCTCCTAGATTTAAACCGTTCTTTGGATTGAGCAGATTGAAATCACTGTTTTTGTGGAATCTGAGGAAGGACACTTGGGAACGATCCTTAGAACACAGAGAAAGAAATATCCTCAGGTAAAGTCCAGAAGGAAGCTTTCTGTGAAACTATTGTGTGTCTTCATAATTCCACTCGCTTAGTTAAGCCTCTCCTTACGTTGAGAAGTTTTATAATCCTTTGTGTGTTTACCATGTGATAGGACATTTGGAAGCACTTTGAGGCTTACGGTGAAAACAGATATATGTTCAGACCTAAAATGGAGAGAAGGTTTGTGAGGAACTGCTTTGTGACGTGTGCATTCCACTCACAGTGTTATACCTCTCTTCTCATACAGCATCACGGAAACCCTTTTGGAGAAACACGTACCAAGTGATATTCGGGAGCATGTAGATGCTGATGATGAAAAGGGAAATAGCCTTAGACAAAATCTGGAAAGAAGCTTTCTAGGAAACTACTCTGTGATATATGTAATCCTCTCACAGAGATAAAGGTTTCCTTACATGACACAGCTTGAAAACTGTCATGGACGGATCCATGAAGGGACACTCGTGAGCACACTCAGGACTATATTGAAAAAGGAAATATCTTCAGATAAAAACTGGAAAGAAGCTTTCTGTGAATCTGCTTTATTCTATGTTTATTCTTCTGACGTAGGTGAAGCTTTCTTTACATTACACAGCTTGGAAACTCCCTCGTGGATGGATGCAAGAAGGGATATTTGGGATCACATTGGGGCCTATGGTCAAATAGGAAATATATTCCCATAAAAACTGGAGAGAAGCTTTCTGAGAAACTGCTTGGTGATGTGTGCATCCCACTCAGGGAGTTTTAATGTTCTTCTCATAAGGCACAGTTTTAACACTGTTCCTGTAAAACCAAAAGGGTGATATTCGGAGTACATTGAAGGCTATGACAAAAAGTGAAATGTCGTCCAATAAAAAACAGACAGAAGCACTCGAAGAAACTGCTCTCTGACATGCCCATTCTTTTCACAGGGTTAAAGCTTACTCTATATTTCCCAGTTTGAAAGTCGGCCTCTGAGGGTTCTGTGAAGGCATAGTATGTGGCAACCGGAGGCCTGTGTCAAGCAAGGAAATGTCTCCCATAGAAAATTGGAGAGAGGCTTTCTCCGCAACTCTTTTTTGATGTTTGTATTTATCTCCAAGAGGTAAATCATTGTTTGGATTGAGCAGTTTGAAATCACTGTTTCTATGGAATCTGAGAAAAAACATTTGGAGACACTCTATAGAATATCCTGAAAAAGAAATAACCTCAGAAAGAAACCAGAAGGAAGCTTTCTGTGAAACTGCTCTGTGTCACGTGAATTCCGCTCACACAGTTAAGCTTCTATTTTCACTGAGCAGTATCATAACACTGTTTTTGTTTAGACTGCAAAGGGGTTTTCAGGAGCGATTTGAGGGTTATGGTGAGAAAGGAAACGTCTTCAGATAGAAACTGGAGAGAAGCTTTATGAGGAGCTGCTTTGTGACGTGTGCATTCCACTTACAGAAATATACATTTCTTCTCCTAGAGGATTCTGGAATCCCTTTTGGAGAAAAAGCTACCAAGAGACACTCGGGAGTATAGGGACGGCTATGGTGAAAAAGGAAATATCCTCAGACAAAACTGGAAAGAAGATATCTGTGAAACTGTTTCATGTTAAATGTATGTATTCATCTCACATAGTTCAAACCTTTCTTATATTATGCAGTTTGGAAACTCCGTCATGCACGAATCCACAAAGGGACGTTCAGGAGCACATTGAGACCTACGGTGAAAGAGGAGATATCTTCAGTTAAAAACTGGAGAGAAGCTTTCTGAGAAACTACTTGTGATGTATGATTCCGCTCAGGGAGTTATACCTCTTTTCTCAAAAGGTAATGTTTAAACCCTGTGCCTGTGTAACTGGAAACGTGATATTTCGGAGCACATTGAGGACTATTGCAAATAGTGAAATTCAATGAAATGAAATCGAGAAAGAAGCGTTCCAAGAATCTGCTCTCTGATATGTGCATTCACTTCTCAGAATTTATGCTTACTCTACATTTCCCAGTTTCGAAATTCTGTCTTTGAAGAATCTGTGAAGAGATATTTAGGGACCCCTGGAGGCTTGTGTTGAGCAAGGAAACATTTTCTGTAGAAAGCTGCAGAGCAACTCTGTGAGCAACTGCTTTGCGATGTATGTATTTGATCCTAGATTTAAACCTTTCTTTGGATTGAACAGATTGAAATCACTGTTTTTGTGGAATCTGAGTAAGGACATTTGGGAATGATCCTTAAACATGGAGAAAGAAATATCCGCAGGTAAAATCTAGAAGGAAGCTTTCTGTGAGAGTACTCTCTGTCTTCTTAATTCCTCTCACTCAGTTAAGCCAATCCTTACGTTCCGCAGTTTTATAACCCTATGTATGTTTAGCATGTGATGGGACATTTGGGAGCACTATGAGGCTTACGGTGAAAAAGGAAATAAGTTCAGACCGAAACTGGAGAGAAGCTTTCCGAGGAACTCCTTTCTGACGTGTGCATTCCACTCACAGTGTTATACCTCTCTTCTCATACAGCGTCGGGGAAAACCTTTTGGAGAAACAGGTACCAAGTGATATTCGGGAGCATGTTGATGTCAATGATGAAAAGGGAAATAGCCTCAGGCAAAACCTGGCAAGAAACGTTCTAGGAAACTACTCTGTGATATGTGTAATCATCTCACAGAGATAAAGATTTCCTTACATTACACAGCTTGAAAACTGTCATGGACGGATCCACGAAGGGACTCTCGGGAAAACACTCAGGACTATGGTGAAAATGGAAATATCCTCAGAGAAAAACTGGAAAGAAGCTTTCTGTGAATCTGCATTTCTCTATGTTTATTCTTCTCACATAGATGAAGCTTTCTTTACACTATGTAGCTTGGAAACTCCCTCGTGGATGGATCCACGAAGGGATATTTGGGATCACATTCGGGCCTATGGTCAAATAGGAAACAGAGTCAGATAAAAACTGAAGAGAACGTTTCTGAGAAACTGCTTGGTGATGTGTACATTCCACTCAGGGAGATTTAATGTTCTTCTCATAAGGCAAAGTTTGAACACTGTTCCTGTAAAACAAAAAGAGTGATATTCAGAGCACATGAAAGACTATGGCAAAAAGTGAAATGTCGTCCAATAAAATACAGAAAGAAGCACTCGAAGAAACTGCTCTCTGGCATGCCCACTCTTTACACAGGGATAAAGCTTACTCTACATTTCCCAGTTTGAAAGTCGGCCTCTGAGGGTTCTGTGAAGGGATAGTAAGTGGCAACCGGAGGACTATGTCAGGCAACGAAATGTCTCCCATCGAAATTTGGAGAGAAGCTTTCTGCGCAACCCTTTTTGTTGTTTGTGTTCATCTCCAAGAGTTAAAACATTCTTTGGATTGAACAGTTTGAAATCACCGTTTCTGTGGAATCTGAGACAGGACATTTGGAGACGCTCTTTAAATATCCTAAAAAAGACATAACCTCAGAAAGAAACCAGAAGGAACCTTTCTGTGAACCTGCTGTGTGTCACGTGAATTCCACTCACACAGTTAAGGTTCTCTTTTCATTGAGCAGTATCATAACACTGTTTTTGTTTAGACTGAGAAGGGATATTCAGGAGCGATTTGAGGGTAACGGTGAGAAAGGAAACGTCTTCAGATAGAAACTGGAGAGAAGCTTTATGGGAAGCTGCTTGGTGATGTGTGCATTCCACTCACAGAAATATACCTTTCTTCTCCTAGACGATTCCAGAATCCCTCTTGGAGAAAAAGTTACCAAGAGTCATTCAGGAGTATAGGGGCGGTTATGGTGAAAAAGGAAATATCGTCAGACAAACCTTGAAAGAAGATTTCTGTGAATCTGCTAAGTGTTAGATATATCTATTCATATCACATAGTTCAAACCTTTCTTTTAGTATGCAATTTGGAAACTCTGTCATGCACGAATCCATGAAGGGACATTTGGGAGCTCACTCTGGCCTACAGTTAAAGAGGAGATATCTTCAGTTAAAAACTGGATACAAGCTTTCTGAGACACTACTTTGTGATGTATGCACTCCGCTCAGTGAGTTATACCCCTTTTCTCAGAAGGCAGTGTTTGAACACTGTTCCTGTGTAACCGAAAATGTGATATTTCAGAGGGCAGTGAGGACTATGACAAATAGTGAAATATACTGCAATAAAATAGAGGAAGAAGCGTTCCAAGAATCTGCTCTCTGAAATGTGCATTCACTTCAGAGAATTTTTGCTTACTCTACATTGACCAGTTTCGAAATTCTATCTTTGAAGAATCTGTGAATGGAGATTTAGCAAAGCCCGGAGGCTAGTGGTGAGAAAGGAAACATCTTCCGATGCAACCTGCAGAGTAACTTTCTGAGCAACTGCTTTGTGATGTGTGTATTCGCTCCTAGATTTAAATGATTCTTTGGATTGAGCAGATTGAAATCACTGGTTTTGTGGAATCTGAGGAAGGACATTTGGGAATGATTATTAGAACATGGAGAAAGAAATGTCCTCAGGTAAAAACCAGAAGGAATCTTTCTGTGAAACGACTCTCTGTTGTCTTAATTCCTCTCGCTATGTTAAGCCTCTCATTATGTAGAGCAGTTTTATAACCCTGTTTATGTTTAGCGTTTGATGAGACATTCGGGAGCACTTTGAGGCTTACGGTGGAAGAGGAAATATGTTCAGACCGAAATTGGAGAGAAGCTTTCCGAGGAACTGCTTTGTGACGTGTGCATTCCACTCACAGAAATATAGCTTTCTTCTCCTAGAGGATTCCGGAATCCCTTTTGGAGAAAAAGCTACCAAGAGACATCGGAAATATAGGGACGGCTATGGTGAAAAAAGAAATATCCTCAGACAAAACTGTATAGAAGATTTTGGCGAAACTGCTTCATGTTAGATATATCTATTCATTTCGCGTAGTTTAAACTTTTCTTATATTATGCAGTTTGGAAACTCCATCATGCACGAATACATGAAGGGACATTCTGTAGCACATTCAGGCCTATGGTGAAAGAGGAGATATCTTCGGATAAAAAATGGATAAAAGATTTGTTAGAAACTACTTGTGATGCATGCATTCCGCGCAGTGAGTTATACCTCTCTTCTCACAAGGCGGTGTTTAAACATTGTTCCTGTGTAAACGAAAAGGTGATATTTCAGAGCGCATTGAGGACTATGGCAAGCAGTGAAATATACTGAAATAAAATCGAGAAAGAAGCGTTCCCAGAATCTGCTCACTGATATGTGCATTCACTTAACAGAATTTATCCTTACTCTATATTGCCCAGTTTCGAATTTCGGTCTTTGAAGAATCTGTCAAGATATATTTTGTGACCCCCGGAGGCTTGTGGTGAGCAAGGAAACATCTTCCAATGAAACCTGAAGAGTAACTTTCTGAGCAACTGCTTTGCAATGTGTGTATTTTTCTCATAGATTTAAACTGTTCTTTGTATTGAGAAGATTCAAATCACTCTTTTTGTGGAATCTGAGGAAGGACATTTGGGAACAATCCTTAGAACTTGGAGAAAGAAATATCCTCAGGTAAAATCCAGAAGGAAGCTTTCTGTTAAACTACTCTGTGTCACCTTAATTCCTCTCGCTTAGTTAAGCCTCTCCTTACGTTGAGAAGTTTTATAACCCTGTGTATGTTTAGTGTGTGATGGGACATTCGGGAGCAGTTTGAGCCTAACGGTGAAAAAGGAAATTGATTTGTTTTCCTAAAGACCACCAGTGCAGACAGAAAAAACCAGCGAACAGGCAAGGTTAGGAGCAAAACTGCACATTTATTTTGGTCACCAAGCTTCAGGGAAGTAGGTGGGTAGGGCGAGGTCGGTCAGCCTCCATCAAAGGAGCCCAACAGAGTCACCCGTGGAGCTCTCAGACGGAGTTCCTGCAGTTCTGACAGGAGTGGGGAGGCTGGGAAGTCCATGTCGCCCTTTGCTGTGGGTGGCTTTTCTGGGAGTGGGAAGGCAATAGGTGGGGCACGGGCATATCGGGGGGCGCTCCGCAGGTGTGACCAGGTAAATCTTGGTCTCTTCGGATTGACGTCACCTGGCACATGCCCTGTTGGTCAGCACCTTCCCAGGCGCTCGCTGCATTTTCACGTGCGTGGGAAAAGTTGGTAATGAAGAACCAGGAATTGCGCCATCTTACCTCCATTCGTCCAAACATTCCAACCTTTTATTGGTAGTAGTGATAAGGGGCGCTGTCTACCTACTTCCTGCTGTTAAGGCGCGTCTTTAAGGTTGGGGCCTATGGTTGGTATTTGGACGTACAGATGAAGAATAAAATAAGGCACAGTATTAGTATAGGTATGAGGAATCGAAGCATTTGTTGGAATATGGGCAAAACCATGAACGATGGTCTTGGCAAGGCTGGGGAGTATGAGATAGTTAAGAAAATTTATTAAGTTTGAGGCGAGTGGGGGAAAGCCAAATTGATTTGCACCGATTGCTTTCGGTAGGGGCCCGTTTTAGCTGGGAATGAGGAACAAGTGCGCAAAGTAGTTGTTGGCCAGGCAGCAATTAAGGAGTGGAGTTTTTGTGGAGTAGATGGCTTTCCGTCAACTCCTACTACAGAGATATTGGATGGAAGTCTAGGTCCAGAGAAGGACGACAAAACAGAATAGGTAACCTCACTGTCGATTAAAAACTTAATTGTCTTACCCGCTACCAGGAGAGTTACCCACAGCTCAGAGAGGGTGATGGAGGTCCCCGAGTCTCGGCACCGTCAGTTGTCATCATCCAGATGTAGGAGCTGGAAGGAGCTCCCAGGATCCTAGGAAAGGGGATCATGTGGACACGTGGCACCTGTTCCCAGGGTGGGGCAGTCAGACTTCCTGTGTCCTCCCTGCTGGCAAGCAGGGCAGGGGGTTGCTGGTGGACGAGGGTTAGGACTGTCACTGGCCCCATGTCCTGATGCCTTACACTTATAGCAGGGCTGCTTTGGGGCTCTGGGACCTTGCTGGCACCTTTGACATAGTGTCCTGCCTTGCCACATTTATAGCAGGCTTCTTTTGTTGCCTTGGAGTCTGCAGGGTGTGTGCTCTCTGGCCTGGGGTTACGACTGGGCTGTAAAGCCACTGCTCGGAGCTGAACCTTCTGTTCAAGGCGAGCCTGTCGCTGTGCTTCAGCCGTCTCCTCTCTGGAGTTATAGACCTTAAAGGCTAATTTAACTAGGTCTTGTATTGGTGTCTGAGGACCATCCTCTACCTTTCAAATTTTATTTTTTACGAATTTCAGGAGCTGATTGAGAAATGAAATAAGAAGCCAAAATGATGGCCCCTGTGGGGCAGGCCAGATCTAACCAGGTATATTGGGTTAGAACCTCAATCAGCCTATTTAAGAATGCACCTGGATTTTCTTCTGGATTTTGAACTAAATTCCTTTATGTACATGGTAGGATTAGCTGAGAAATCACATAAACGCTTCTCAATATTGGAAATATCGGCCAGTGAAAAAGGGCCATGTAATCTGACTACCCCCTCCGCCCCAGCTACCTCTCGCAAAGGTGCTAACACTGTAGGAGGGTGTGGGGCGGGAATGGGGGTGTTAGTGGGGCACTTAGAGCGGGTGTAGGCAGAGATAGGGGATCCTAGGTCTCCGGGTAAGGACGTGGAAGGGGACACGGGTGCGAGAGGGCTAAAAGTTGATGATGAGCAAGGAGGAGAAGTCTGGGCAGGAAAGGAGGGGGTGGAGAGAGCAGGGAGAGAAGTAGGAGTATAGGGCATGTCGGGGCGAGAGCGTAAGGCCCAAAAGTTTTGTATGTAATTAATTTCGGACCACTTGCTTAGCTGCTGGCAGAAATTGCTGAGGTCAACCATGCCACAGTGGAAAAGAAAATTAACCGCTTCCTCCTAAGGTATTGTTCGAGCTGTAAGTTTTTAAATTGGCTAGGAGGCACCTAAGGGTGTGCTCTTTGGCAATTTGGACTGGAAGTTTCCCATTTGTTTCATCTTTACTTACACAATGGACACAATGGAAATGGAAGTGGATCTCTGCCTGGCTTCAAAGTGTCCTTTGGAAACAGCAGAGACAGAGTTGAGGCTCTTAGAGCCAATGTGGAGATTACCTTCAGGCGGAGGTCTCTGTCCTGAACCGGTCTCACGAGCCACGTGTTGCCTCCCGAGTCACTTCGTGGCTCGAAAGTGGGCCTCGGACCTGCGCAGGATTTTTAGCTGAGGGAGGTAAGGAGGAGACATGGGCACTTACCACAGAGAGGCCGTGAGAGTGAGGAAAGCGGGTCTCAAGTCCTGCTCTGTCTGCAGTGTGGGAGCAGGAGGAGGTTCCTCAACCATTAGAGGCCTAAGGTGGGGACTCCTCCCGGGTCTTCGGCATCAACTGATTTGATTTTCTAAAGACCACCAGAGCGGGCACAAAAGAACCAGTGAGCAGGCACGGGTAGGGGCAAAACTACAAATTTATTTTGGTCACCTAGTTTCAGGAAAGTAGGTGGATAGGGAGATGTCTGTCTGCCTCCGGCAGAGGAGGCCAACAGATTCGCCAATGGAGCTCTCATATGGAGTTCCTGCAGTCACGACAGGAGTGGGGAGGCTGGGAATTGTGCGCCACACTCTGCTGGGAGTGGATTTTCTGGCAGTGGGAGGGCAATAGCTGGGGCATGGGCATGTCGGGGGGCATTCCGCAGGTGGGACCAGGTAAATCTTGGTCTCTTCGGGTTGACGTCACCTGGCACATGCCCGGTTGGTCTTCACCTTTCCAGGCGCCGGCTGCATTTTCACGCACATGGAAAAAGTTGGTGATGAAGAATCCGGAACTGCACCATCTTACCTCCGTTCGTCCAAACAGAAATATATTCAGACCGAAAATTGAGAGAAGCTCTCCGAGGAACTGCTTTGTGACGTGTGCATTCCTCTCACAGAAATATACCTTTCTTCTCCTAGAGGATTCCGGAATCCCTTTTGGAGAAAAAGCTACCAAGAGACATTCGGGAGTACAGGGACGGCTATGGTGAAAAAGGAAATATCCTCAGACAAAACTGGAAAGAAGATGTCTGTGAAACTGCTTCATGTTAGATATAGCTATTCATCTCGCATAGTTCAAAACTTTCTTATATTACGCAGTGTGGAAACTCCATCATGCAAGAATCCGCGAAGTGTCATTCAGGAGCACATTCAGGCCTATGTTAAAAGAGGAGATATCTTCAGATAAAAAGTTGATGAAAGCTTTCTGAAAAACTACTTGTGATGTATGCGTTCCGCTCATGGAGTTATACCTCTTTTTTCACAAGGCAGTGTTTAAACACTGTTCCTGTGTAACCGAAAATGTGGTATTTCAGAGCAAATTGTGGACTATGGCAAATAGTGAAATATACTGCAATGAAATCGAGAAAGAAGCGTTTCAAGAAACAGCTCTGTGATATGTGCATTCACTTCACAGAATTTATGCTTACTATATGTTGCCCAGTTTCGAAATTCTGTCTTTGAAGAATCTGTGAAGGGATATTTAGTGACACCCGGAGGCTTGTGGTGAGCACGGAAACATCTTGAGATGAAACCTGCAGAGTAACTTTCTGAGCAACTGCTTTGCGATGTGTGTATTCGTCTCCTAGATTTAAACCATTCTCTGGATTGAGCAGATTGAAATCACTGTTTTTGTGGAATCTGACGGAGGGCATTTGGGAACGGTCCTTAGAACATGAATAAAGAAATATCCTCAGGCAAAATCCAGAAGGAAGCTTTCTGTGAAACTACACTGTGCCGTCTTTATTCCTCTCGCTTAGTGAAGCCTCTGCTTACATTGAGTAGTTTTATAATCTTGTATATGTTTAGCATGTGATGGGACATTCGGGAGCACTTTGAGGCTTATGGTGAAAAAGGAAATATGTTCAAATCGAAACTGGAGAGAAGCCTTGTGAGGAACTGCTTTGTGACGTGTGCATTCCACTCAGAGTGTTATACCTCTCTTCTCATACAGTGTCAGGGAAACCCTTTAGGAGAAACAGGTACCAAGTGATATTCAGGAGCATGGGATTGCCGATGATGAAAAGGGAAATAACAGCAGACAAAATTTGGAAAGAAAAATTCTAGGAAACTACTCGGTGATATGTGTAATCGTCTCACAGAGATAAAGGTTTCCTTACATTACACAGCTTGAAAACCGTCATGGATGGATCCACGAAGGGACTTTTGGGAGCACACTGAGGACTATGGTGAAAAAGGAAATATCTTCAGATAAAAACCTGAAAGAAGCTTTCTGTGAATCTGCTTTTTTCTATGTTTATTTTTCTCACATAGATGAAGCTTTCTTTACATTACACAGCTTGGAAACTCCATCGTGGATCGATCCACGAAGGCATATTTGGGATCACAATCGGGCCTATGGTTAAATAGGAAATATAGTCAGATAAAAACTGGAGAGAAGCTTTCTGAGAAACTGCTTGTTGATGTGTGCATTCCACTCAAGGAGTTTTAATGTTCTTCTCTTAAGGGACAGTTTGAACGCTATTGCTGTAAAAGCAAAACAATGATATTCAGAGCACATTGAAGTCAATGGCAAAAAGTGAAATGTCATCCAATATACAACAGAAGGAAGCACTCGAGGACTATATCATAACACTGTTTTGAAATATACCTTTCTTCTCCTAGAAGATATCGGAATCCCTTTTGGAGAAAAAGCTACCAAGAGACATTCGGGAGTATAGGGATGGCTATGGTGAAAAAGAAAATATCCTCAGACGAAACTGGAAAGAAGATTTCTGTGAAACTGCTTCGTGTTAGATATATCTATTCATCTCGCATAGTTCAAACCTTTCTTATATTATGCAGTTTGGAAATTCCGTCATGCACGAATCTGCGAAGGAACATTTGGGAGCACATTTAGGCCTTCAGTGAAACAGGAGATATCATCAGATAAAACTGGAAAAAAGCTTTAAGAGCAACTAATTTGTGATGTATGCATTCCACGCAGGGAGTTATACCTCTTTTCTTACAAGGCAGGGATTGAATACTGTTTCTGTGAAACCGACGAAATGATATTTTGAAGCGCCCTGAGGACTCTAACGAATAATGAAATATACTGAAATAAAATCGTGGAAGATGCTTTCCAAGAATCTGCCCTCTGATATGTGCATTCACTTCACAGAATTTATGCATACTCTATGTTGACCAGTTTCGAAATTCTGTCTTTGAAGAATCTGTGAAGGGATATTTATTGACGCCTGGAGGCTTGTGGTGAGCAAGGAAACATCTTCCGATGAAACCTGCAGGGTAACATTTTGAGCAACTGCTTTATGATGTGTGTATTCGTCTCCTAGATTTAAACTGTTTTTTGGATTGAGCAGATTGAAATCACTGTTTTTGTGGAATCTGAGGAAGGACAGTTGGGACCGATCCTTAGAACATGGAGACAGAAATATCCTCAGGTAAAGTCCAGAAGGAAGCTTTCTGTGAAATTACTCTGTGTCGTCTTAATTTCTCTCTCTTAGTTAAGCCTCTCCATACTGATTTGTTTTTCTAAGACAACCAGAGCGAGCACAAAAGAACCAGCGATTAGGCAAGGGTAGGAGCAAAACTGCAAATTTATTTTTGGTCACCTAGCTTCAGGGAAGAAGGTGGGTAGGGAGAGGTCTGTTGACCTCCAGCAAAGGAGGCCAAGAGAGATGCCCCGTGGAGCCCTCAGACGGAGATCCCAATGCAGTCCCTACAGGAGTGGGGGACTGGGAAGTCCATGCAAGACAGTCACCTGGAGCAGCTTTTCTAGGAGTGGGAGGGCAATAGGCTGGCACGGGCATGTCAGGGGTGTTCTGTAGGTGCGACCAAGTAAATCTTGGACTCTTCAAATTGACGTCACCTGGTGCATGCCCGGTTGGTCTGCATCTTCCCAGGTGCCAGCTGCATTTTCGCGAGCACAGGAAAAGTTGGTGATGAAGAACCTGGAAGTGCGCCATGTTGCCTCCATTTATCCAAACCCTTACATTGAGTAGTTTTATAACCCTGTGTATGTTCAGCATGTGATGGAACATTCAGGAGCACTTTGAGACTTACGGTGAAAAAGGAGATATGTTCAGACCGAAACTGGAGAGAAGCTTTCCGAGGAACTGCTTTGTGACGTGTGCATTCCAC